>NW_026516712.1:0-307678 GCF_025766255.1 Zychaea mexicana
TTGGACCTTGAGACGAAGTGTACCCTCTAAATCTAGTTCAATGAATACTAGATCATGGATTTGTGGTTGATTGATCTATGGTCTTTGATGTACGAGTTCTAGACACTTAGAGGGGAGGCATTCGGAGGTTCTGTAGCTGCCTAAGCGCAGCGAAACTAAGACATCGATAAAATGTATCAAATAAATATTTGTTTCCTCTTTGCGTTAAGCTTGTTTGTGCGTGTTTTATATTGTTGAAAGACTTCTTCATATGCGAGCGAGACTTGTCTATCTTGTTCCTTATTGCACGTTGCACTGAGATCGTCGGCAAATTGATTTTGATTTTGTCATGAACAGCGCTGAGATCCGGGATCAATGGAGTCGATTCAGAATGAAGCAGCCAACAACACTAGCCCAGGTTTGTGTGTAGAAGCGCCGTAAACCATCCCCCTTCTACCGTTACCGAGCTTCACCAGTCTGTCCTTGGCATACACTTTACTTTGGATCACGTGTACAGCACAGTCATCAACTTCTGCGCCCTTACTTCTAGTGAATATGGCTTCTTCTTATGTGAGCTTCTTGTTGCAATACCAGTCATTTTTGGCACCTGCATTCCTTTCCTCTGTGATCGTGCTGCTGAAACCCTATAAACCTTCTGTGCGCCTTATGGCCTGTTTAAAAACAAGCGGCGACACTGTCGGGGACATGCCCTGCATGAACCCGGTGAAACATATTAGGCAGGGCGAGCAATGCACGCAGATCTCACGCGCCTTCAATTCTCTACTGATGGTATTCATTTGATAATACATATTTTATATGTGCAACAAAGATAAAATAATATACACTTTCGCTGACACCGCGACTCGATCAGCTGGAAAGATTGTTGTACACAATGCGCGAATTGCGTACTGCCACCCGCTTTATACAAAACCACAGGCGATCAAATTATACTGTTATGCTGCAAAATCTTTCATGCCGCAAAATGTAATCGCACTGAAATCGCCGGCTGGTTTCAAACATAAAAAAAGTGTGAGAAAAGAAAAAGCTTTTGATAAACTATAGCAGAGAACCGGTTGTTTGTCACACAGCACATGAGAATAAAATAACGCTTTCCAGATACTCTTTCATCCATGGCTAAGGCTTTTGGCTAATCGAATGTGTTGGTTTTCTTATACGCGCACCGCTTGTTGCCCCTTGAACGCGTGATACCGGTCTTCCTGGGGATAAGCTTTTTCTTTTTACACTTCTTATTGGAACGCGTTCCTAACACTATCCGCTTTTACCCGCCATTGCCTCCTTTCCACCTGCCACTTCCAGATTTGTTTTTTGTTTTTGTTTTTGTTGACAATACAATTTGTTACAAGGTAGCGGTGTTGATACCTTTAACAGCCGCCTTTTTCTTTGTAAATAATGGTAGCTTATAAGAATTATAATCGCCGTCGCCGGCTACAAGTTTCTTTAAGTGATAGGAGTTACGTAAACCTATACCTGAATGTCGTCGGCGCATATCGGATTATGGCCGTTCATTGTACAAGTGTCTCTTGTCCAGTTTACCAATTATAAATTGCGCACATTCTTTCACATTAATGGTTTACTGATAGTACTACGGTGTATTTATTATCAGAGGGCTTCGGTGGACTTACTATCAACATGTCTGATAATTATTTAAACCCATATGAAGCCATTCCGCATTTGGCACACGACCTAGGTCCCGTGAACTTCATCCGAGCTTTGACAAACAACCGCTTCTTTCACCAGCTGTTTATCAACCGATGAAACAAGGTGAGCCATGAATCTATCCGTGTTGCTTTTGTTTACATTTGAATAGAAGTTCTTTGTTTACTATGTTGAAACGTTGATGGTTGAGGTGTTTTACTTTTGTTTGTTTTTTTAGAGGCTTGTTTCGAAGAGCAGTGGCAACTCCGCGGTTGACCACGGTTTGTTTATGGTCAATTCTGAACTGGCTATGTCTCGATTTCCCCCACTGCTAGATAGACGGAGACCTTAACTAAATATACTGTCTTTCTCTTTACTTTCAGAAAATGACTTTTCGAATAGCAGTCGCACTATGATCACGCACTGTTTCAGTCTGTTTATGCAAGACTGGACGACAGGTTTTTGACTGGTGGCACAGTACAAACTATCTTTTTTGTGGCGTTTGAAGGGGCCGATGTTTGTTTATCAAATGCACGTACAGTAAATACTTGGCATCGACTGTTGTCACGCGTCATAATTAATATAGTACACCCCCGTTCACTATGGATGCTCAAAAAGGCAAAGATGGCACTGCACCACCCAGAAAATGCGCTGTGATTGGCTAAAATCTCCATGTTGCACGAAAAATAAAGTTATAGCCTAAAAACTTACCTACAGCTGTCTCATGCATCTGCCTTTTGGCTGGATGGGGGGCCTTTTTCAGGGGGGTCTGGCTCATGTGACATGGAAAAGTGATTGATTTTTGCTAAGTCATTTCTGCATGAAAAAAGGATGTTCGTTCAATGATGTTGGCAGCATATATTAGGAGTTAAGCATACAGTAAGAGAGAGATAAATTGATAATGAATGAGACATAGGAAATAAGGTGGACTTACATAAAAAAACAGCAGGAAATAGAAAGAGCATAAAGATAATGGGAAGAGCATAACGATAATGGGAAGAGCATAAAGACAATAAGAAGAGCATAAAGACAATGGGAAGAGCATAAAGACAATGGGAAGAGCATAAAGATAATAGAAAGAGTATAAAGATCATGGGAAGAGCATAAAGATAATAGAAAGAGCTTAAAGATAATAGAAAGAGCATAAAGATCATGGGAAGAGCATAAAGATAATAGAAAGAGCATAATGACAATGAGAAGAACATAAAGGATAATGGGAAGAACATAAAGAATCACAAGCAGAAAAGTAGAAAAAGAGAGCATAGTGGAATTTAGTCATAAGAGAGGTACAAGTCTTCACAACGACGAGACTTCTTCCGGAGCCAACATCAAAAGCCTCCACAGCGAACCGAACTTGCCAATGTTGATGATGCGCTCTTGTTGACCAGTAGCTTGAACTTGGATGTCCAATGCTTCCAAGAGACTTAACTCTGGAAGATGTACCTCCAACGTACCGGTCCCTGAGCGGCTTAATCTGACATTGGCAGCATCGTCCTTACTGGTGTTCGTATAAATGGACGTGGAAAAGTACGTTGTATATGCAGAGGATAAACGAGGGAAGTCAACGGTGGGGTACGGTGTGATTACGGGCTTGAACAATTTTAAGTACACTGCTCCTGTACGCTTGTTCAAACTTGTAATTTCAGCCAAGACATCTTGACACCCACTGCTCTTTCTGATCCTAAAGAGACCGCTGACGCCTCGCTTAAGAGTCACCATGTGCTCATTATTGTCGACGTTTTCACGGTCAGCTCCGAAGTACAACTTGCGGAAACTGTCGTTTGCTCGTACAAAATCAATGATCTTGTTGCTTGCATGAACGAGTCGACCGGACGCGACATGGCGAAAATAGCCGCCATTGACAATACAACGAAACATTGTATACCGTCCAAAGGAAACAAGCAGGTCTCGCGAAGGGTTGTGGCGGTTGGTGTGGAAGATGTGTTCTCGGAGGAATTTGTTGAACTGTTCGCCTTTTTCTGATTCAAAATGAATAGCAGTGGCGAAACGCTCGATATCCTCCACGATGTGATGCAAGATGTGCAGCTTGGGCTTGCTACCCATCTTACTGTTGGCGGTCATATTTCCTTGCGCAACAAGGAAATTGTCGACAACACCAATCATAGCCGTCAATTCCTCCGTCTTCTTGTTCAGCAGCAGCTTGTACAAAGAGAACTTTGTTTCTATTTTGGACATGAATAATAGCGACATGACCTCTCCGTGTACACGGAAGCAGTCAAAGAACGCCCGGAGACCCTCCATTTTCTCCTCGCTTTTTGCTGACCAGCCATGATGGAGGAGATCGTTGAGGATGATGGCTGCTTGCTGGCTAATGACCTTGTAATCGCGACCGACAAAGGAACGGCGAAGACGCAGACTACTGCTGAGCATGCGACGGAAGGCTTTCGAGTCGTAGCTACGGCACTTGAGCTCGAGGTCTTTGAGCTCGTCGCTGTCAAGATAATTACAAAATTCAAGCAGGAGGTATTTCGTGATTCCCAGCATCGTGGTGTGCAGTATCTCTACTGGGCAGTCTTTCGTAATGTCAAACGCCTCGAGCTTGCCCAACGCCTCCCCACCAGTCAGTTTATATCCTACAGCAGTAGGATTCGTTGTCATAGTGTCATTTGGCAGTCGCACCGGATCCTCCAGATCAAGACCCATTGACAGCATTGCAACGTCAGTAATATTGCGAGGTGGAGCTGCCCAGTGCTCATCACATCCTTTGTAGTAGTAGCACTTGCGACAAGGAAAAGTTGAAGCAAGGCCTTTGCTACACACGAGTTCGGCGTGCCGTGGATTGTCGGCCGAAATAAAGCACAGCGGCGCCACCACCAACACGTCCTGATTGCTAGCAGCATCGAACATCACCACACCCTTTTCAAGCTCGCACAAGTCCTCGACAATAAAGGGAAGCATCTCCAAAGCAGTCAATTTGTTGTGGACAGCGATCAAGTGCGTGTTCTCCCGTTTGTTGCGTTCAGCGAGTGGAAGCGCAGCGGGCGTTAGAGACCAGCTATCGAACTTGTTCCATTTTTTTGATCTGTTGCCGCTGGTGTCATCAGTGAACAAGTTCACTGGTACGATCTTGACAGGCAGCCGACGATCGTAACGCAGACCGATTCTGAAATCACTGTGCTTCGTAAAGTCAATAGGAATGAACTCGCCGCTGCCGAAATCGCAGAAATCTCCAGCAGCACCGGAACTGGTGACCTTTGCAGCAACGTGCTCGAGATAATGCCATTTGCAATTGGCATCATAATCAAGGGCGAGTCTATCGATTGGCACTGTTACGTAGTATAGATGTTCAGGATCGCTCTCGTAGGAAAGTACGACTACTTCCGTGTTACCCTGCTTTTTGGCCAGTTTGACAGGACAGATGTCGGCAAATGTAACACCATGTCTAGTGTAGAACTTTGCAATTTTGCACGTTTGCTGCCCGATACCAATTATTTTGGCATAATCACCAACCCAAAGCATTGCTCCTACAGAATTGGTGACGCACGGATGCTGGAATAGATTGCAGGTGTTCCATTTACTGCCTTGCGTCATTTCGATTCGCTGGTCAGGCGTTTTGTCGGGTAGAGCACTCAAACTCGAAGAGACAGTTGGATCAGCGTTGAGGAGCTTCAAGCAATCTGAAGGCTTATGCATATGTGCCGCAATTTCGACGGTTTCGTCTGTATTGGGCTTACTGATCTCTGCTTTGACTGTTGTTACTTTTACTTTCGGTACTTTGCTTCGCTTAGCATACGATGGATCCATCATCCAACGAACAGACGGCACCTTCAAGTCCTTATCCTCACGAAACATTACGGCTACATCTTCAAGAAGGCTTTTCAGCTGCTTTTTCATCATCCTGTCTTTCAGACGATCGTCTGCGTGGAAGAAGGCAGCAAGACGAAATTGCAACTGGTTTTCGAAAGGGTACCAGTCTTCGTTGGTCTCGTAGTCGACGCTAAAATCGAGCGGATTATCACCATCATCATCACCTTCGTCGATTTCATCGTCGCTGCCACCATCACTCTCCACATCAGCAGCCAATTCGGCATTAGCATTGGATTCCTGCCGCCGAGAGAGGAAAACACCGTACGACTGACGCAAAGCAGCAATGTCGACAGACTCGTTGTCACTGTCAGCGTCGTCTTCGACGTCGTCGTCGCTAGCGCACTGCTGCTGCTGCTGCTGCTGCTGCTGCTGCTCCTCTCCCGAATTTGTGCTGTCAATGTCCATATCCTCAGCGTAAGAAGCCGAAGCACGGACAATGCGGGCATCATATTCAGCAACATTCGCCTGATGGCTCGATGAGCTAACATGAGTTCTCCAGTTTCCTAAGCCATCTCCAAGCTTAACGACAGTGTTACAAGGAACACATGTTTTGGTTTTACGCTGCTTCTGAGTTTGTGCATTAATGGAGAAGACGTTGAAGGGCATAGTCGGATGGAGATGGTTGTAATTGAGAATAAAGATAAGTGCAAAAGAGAAAAAAAAGGTAAGTGCTGAGTTAAATTTAAAATGCCTCAGCTCAAATTCTGCCTCCCTTTTTCTCCACCTTCTTCTTGCCCATCATCTTTTGCAATTCAGGTAACAATGTTTTACTGATTTTCTTCGTTTAAGACCATTAAAATCTAAATTATTAAAGCATCTTCTTAGATGTTCTCAAACTAATCTGTAGGCTATTATAAAACAAGGTAAGAATGCTTAGTTGCTTGTTTGAAATTAGAAAAAAGCTCTCTTTAGTGACTAATCTCTTTTTGAATTATTAGTCATGATGGTGCTATAAGTGCTTTTATTGCACACTGTCTGTAAGTATACGTTTATTCCTCTAGGTCATGGGCTGTTAAACGACATGGAAATCGCTGATATATGTTTCTGTTAAACCATAGGCTAACCATAGGCTATATGAAGTACGCGCCGATTTATACTGCTCATATCTTTGGTAAGTTGAAAATGATGACGCGTTGACAAAACCTATATAAGCTATTAAGGCTAATCATTATCTCTTTAAAAGCAATACTAGAATGGCATATTCTCAAGTATCAGATTCACTACTGTTTTTTTAAATCCTTTTTGCAAGCTTGAAAGCGTCATCGATTATCTTATTAGCGTGTTTAGTTACGCAGCATCCATAAAATTTAGCCCATAATTATTTTCAATAAACGTTTTTTTTACGCCAATCCTATCCAAAATGCAAAGCCTCATCATCTGCATCTCATCGTAAATGAATTGGGGGGTGGGGGGGCCTGGTTCTTTTTCTGCTGTCCCAATATGGTAGCTGCATGCGATAACTCAAAAAGGCAACTGGTTTCCTCTTTTTTTTTTGCACGGGTGTGTAGCTCACACATCGAGTGTCATAGATAACCGATGATATGTTACTGTTCTTGTTACGAAAGATGGGCACTAGGCTTCGATGAAAATGCCGCAATCTATCAGAGACAATGACTCAGCGTTCACATCCTAAATTACCATGTCTTCTCTGTTCTCCGTTTATCTTTCTTTTTACATTCGTCACCATTCTTTCGTACTGTTTTCTTTTCTTCCTTCACAATCATCGTAGGGTCAGATCTTTTTGACACTCGATTAGTGGAACACCCACTCTATACGACACTAAGTTGTCACCCACTCTATACGACACGCAGTTGTCATCACGTCAAACGACTGTCCGTACACACCCTAAGCCGACCGGCGTCGTCAACCATGTACTGTGGTAGTCAACCAATTTAAGGTGTGTTCAAGCTTTTTTGGGCCCCTTATTGTGGATGTGCGCACTGAGACGTTGATAGCACAATGACGAAGAGTCGGCCACTCACTGTTGTTGATAGATTCACGGTCCTTCATATTACATGCCAACAGCGTTTTTCAGATCTTCCAGCTGACATATCTATCTAATTACAGTCATGCAGTAGGGTCGTCGGTATGGCGCAGGTAAACAGATTACGTTGCTGCTTGGGTTCGATGTTCTGTTCAGCCGCAATGACATTTAACGCGTCACCATTCAAGTATGACTTGTATTGATATGCATCATTAGTTGAGTTGGTTTAAAAATGAATTTGAGCGCTACATAATTGGTGGTTTGGTTTACTCACAAGTTTGTGTACATCAAGGACCAACTCTGTACCAAGTTCTCTATACCCTTTGTGAATTCAAAGTAGATGTCGTTCTGCACTTGCACCCAGTACCTTCGACTAGGGTGCGCTGACCTTGATCGGATAACTTAATTACTGTTGCTATGTTATAAGTGCTCATGCTTATCGGGTTGTCACGGTGCCTATGCTGTCATGGACACACAGCTGTTGCTGGCCAGTTCCCTGTCGCTCGCCTTTACGATGGTCAATGTAAGCTCGTTGCTGGGCTTCTGTTTTTTATGTCTCGTGACGACATCACGGAAGCGCCATTGGTACCTCTGCTTTAGCTAGCTTCTGTCTGTTCATGTCGCTTGCTGGCCTTATTTGCTTGTAGTTGTTGTTTTGTCCATAGCTGTCTTGTTTCCATGAATAAAAATGCGATTTCACTCTTCGTACAATAATAATTCTTTGTGTCTGTCCAATAATCTTGTACACGTTGTTGACCTCTAGACATTAATGCCATTTCTCAATCATTGTGCCTTTGCTCTCTTCTTCCACCCAACATGTTTATAATCACAAAACAGTATACCCCCTTTCATTGCACATCCGTTAACAAAATTTTTGGGAATGGAAAAAATAACATGGTAAATTTCAAACCCCCGTTTATCTCACTTTCAATGTATCATCCAGGGTTAATCGCGTTTTAATACAAAGTGTTCTTTCATATATGCTTTGAAGAAATTAGGCACTGCACATTATTAGTTTCGGTTGAGTCAGCGAATATTTTAAAAGACAAAAAAGAAAGCTATCTAAAGAGCTTTGTCTAGCAAACAGTTTTTCTTATAGCTTGCCGCGTAATTGCCGTAGTTCAGAAGGGAGACTAGGTATAATATCTTCATCTCCAAAAAGTTACTTTGATATTCATGAACAAGTTATCGTCGATCTTATATTTATAAAATATTTTAATAGAAAACAAACATCCACCCTTCTCCTTATGACTTCAAGTTCTTTATAGAATAAATCTTTTAAAAGCATAGGCATAACATATAAGTAACAGAGATATGCCTATCCTTGTATATAACGTTTTTTCTGATTTTCAGTGATACTACTGGGTGGCAAGCAGTCGCTGTTTTACCAAATGCTTCTTGGTCTCCCATTGTCTCTTCTTTTGGTGCATATTTTATTATTATGTATGTGGGAAAAAGTCAATACAGCCAGAAAATGTATTGGATAATGGGCTATGCGAATTACGATTCCTATATTGTGACAACTTCATGAGCGTTGGTAGTCTATGTAGCATTAAGATGCGTCTTGATAACGAATATCCGTACACAGCTATTGTGTCCTAGCATCCGTTGACTTTCACTATTATCATTTGGGAATTTCAAGTTGGAAATTAACGGGTGTCCTGATCTCGTTCCTGTATTATTTCCGCTACATGCTACATATCCTCTTATCGCCCTGTCAGCTCCTCATCATACACATTCACGCTCTCGAAATAAAAGCTCCCGTTGCCTTTCTTCATAGCCCTCGCTATAAACACTATCTCTTTTGTTTGCCATACACGCTTTGCCCTGATCACCGCCTATAACGCCATCCCCCCCCCCAATACTTTTCACTTAGTGCCCAATCTCAACTTTCCAAACTTCCTAAGTCAACTTTGCTCTGCTCTTCTTGTACTTCATTTTCATCTTAGTAACTTATCCAACCTCATTTTTTTCTAAAACCACAAGAAAATCCGCAAAGATATTGAACATTTTCCTTTTCCGGTGCTTTTCTGGAAAATTCTCTTGTTTGTGTTTATACATCCTTCCAAAACAATTTCGCTTCTACTGTTTTTCCACTGCTTCAACACTTTTGCCGATTTGCTATGTTGGGGGACCACTGTATACTTTTGCTTCAGGAAAAAACGTGCTAGTACACAAGTCGCTTTGTTATGTACGTCGGTTTATGTGACTCACAGACAGGTTCCATGTATCAGCAGCACGACATGCTTACTTTTTTCTCCTGTCCTACTTTTTTTATCCCTCCTTCCGCCTTCACACAAACGAAAAGACCTATATCTTCTCATTATACTGGCGTTAAGAAAAAGGTTATTCTAAACTAGCGTGGCAGTCTACTTGTTGTATCCAACAAGGCTGATAACACTCATTCTTTGTTCCGGCTTTAATGACTGCTGTTATTTCCCTCAAGATTTCACTAGCGTTCTATATGTATCGCATCAGATCGGATATTAGGGCCATGCGCACCCGATCCGGATATGCGGATGCACTGATGAAATTCGAATCCGCCGTATATTCCAAGATTGCGCAGGGATGAATGACAGCCTTCCGCTGTTTGCTCTCAGTCAACTAGATCACAACAATTGTTCGATAATGTGCTCCGATTGCTATCCCTATTCCGCTTCAAATGGTATTAACGTTCGCATTATCTATAATAAGAATGACCCCAGCAGAAACAAACAAGTTCGATGAATCAAACAAAGACAGTAACGTCGCCAATTTTAAAAAACAGTATCGGTAAGTTCAGAAACAATAAAACTGAACCCAACAACAAACGTTAATATTCTGGCCTTATTGATGGACGGAGCCACTGCAGCAAAGATACTGCAGGGCCATGCAACACCCTGAAGCGAATTAAAATATCGGAAGTTCTAGCTCGGCAAACTCTATGATGTAGAGCAGCTTACTGCCATGCAATGGGCCAGAGATGCTTGGGAGTTAGTCTCACAAGGAAAAATCAAAAATTGATGGGGTCACAAAGGATTGCTCGATGTAGAGACAGAAGAGGAAAAGAAGAATAGAGAGACTGCAGAAGAAGCTGAAAGGCTACTATCTGATGAGCTTGATGCCGCGAATTTGAATACTCGCGAGGAGACATGTGGCGTTGATGGTTTTGATGGTTTTGATTTGATACCACATGAAGAATCGGAGGGTATCCATGCACCAAATTCTTTCGACGACCTCGTTAACGATCTCTCTCTTCCTCCAAACCGTCTCCGAGCTCTCCTTCCTGCACCACATTCTTCTCCATCTCTTCTTTTTTCATTCGATCAACGATCTCCTATTGCTACTTCTCGTAGTACCATCTTTGAGCAGGACTAAGAGAGTCCAAATCCTTGCTCATGATGGCTTCTTCTCTTGCCAGTCGCGCCTCTTCATTCGCCTTTTGCGCCTCCTCCAGCATTTCTTCCAAAAGTCTCCTTCTCTTTTCTTCCTCGACGACCTCTAGACGGGCGAGCTTCAACTGTTCACCATCCAGGCTCTCGAGATCGTCATCTTCGGCGTGTCGTCTCTTCAAAGCCTTGGCTTTCTTGTTGCACATCCTTCTCGCCATCCACGGTGACCTCGTTGTCCTTGTCGCTGATGAACTTATATTTTTGCCCATCCTTCAGCAGAGACCAGCAATGAGCCATCTTGAATGGCTTATACCGTGCTTCAGCTTTGCTGTTGTACCTTTCGATGATGCGCTGTTCCTATTATGTGGACTTTCAGAAAGAAAGGAACTTCTCGAATCTGTTATATGCATATTATTATGCAAAAGACTACCTTGTCATCATCGGCCTCGCTACTTTTTGATGGCCCTCTCGATAAAGGCCACGGCCGCTGCATATCTCGCGATTTGCGCGCTGATGATTTCCCAACGACCTTCGGGGGTGCGGTTCTTGTCATTGCCGCCTTTTTAAACTCTTTAAGAACGCGTTGCCAAAACGGTTTGTAATCTTGGTTGATGCCAACTTTTTCATTCTTGTTGACGAGAAGATAGGCTTGGACCAAGAGCTGATCCTCGTCATTGCGCCACCAAGCACCTTTCGTCATTTTTTTGGTCGGCAGTTGCGACAGGGGAGGCAGCAGTAGCGATTCGGCTTGAGGAGAGGGTGGTTTCGCGGGGAGAAGTGAACGTAATCGTAGACATGGGATTGCTGTTGTCGTTGTTGGTGTTCATACTGTTTGGGAATTCTTTTTGAAAGAGAAGGGGGGTTTTACAGGAGCTTCAAAGATGATAATTTTACAGGGACCGGTGCGAAGACAGAAATGTAAAAAGACCTGTAAATCGGGTTTACAGGAATTTTAACAGGGTCCGTTGCGAATGCTCTTAGCCCGCACTGCTCTTGTGTCTTTTCGGAGGACGTGCATGATCGATGCTTTTGAAAGACCTTTGTATAAACCCATGTCGGACACGATTAAGCAGGGAAAGCAAAATGACAATGACAAACCCGTTTTGGATGTGTGACGAAAAGGAAACCGCGGTGATGAAAAGGGAATGTGTAGGAAAGTGACAAGCAGTGAACACAAAGGGAGCAGTTTCGTTATTCATCAAGAAAAATTACGTCAGAGAGTTTTCAAGTACCGACAGCGACGCGTCGCAACTACTGTACCTTTGTATTGGGTACTGTAAATTTTTACGTACTTCACCTTCCTTTTTTGGATTTTTACGTACTTAGCCTCCAAGTTTTTATGTACTTAGCCACTCAAGTACGTAAATCGGTTCTGACGCTGTATATTTGTACTATAAAATTTTACGTACTTCCTATTTGGGAATTTTACGTACTTGTCTTTTTTGTGCCTCGTTTGAGTAGATCATACAAATAGCTACCATTGATGTAGCCTATCATACTTTGACTCTGTATAACCGTCGCAGCTACGATGGCTACTGTAAATTTTTTACGTACTTCACCTTACTTTTTATGCAAAAAGTTACGTACTTGGCCACCGAAGTACATAAATGTTATAAACATTCTTCGACCTCTAGTAAGTGATCATCCTCAACCTCGTTGATGACATATTAAATCCCCATCTATCATCATCATCCGAATTATCGACCTTAATACCAATCTTTCCGTTTATTCACATCATTGATTTCTATAGTAAAGACATATATATATATATATCATAGTCTTTGAACGATAAAACATCAGTCAGTTGTCTTGTTTCCTCCCTATACCTTGTTCTTGTTTCTTCCCTCACTATCTGGTTTCCTACCTTCTGGCTTCCTTCTTGTCTTGTCCTGTTCTTGCCGAAAGCACCTAGCACATTCTCGTCCGGTGTTTCTGGCCTTGTGTTGTATTGTCCCTGTTCGCACCTTACAGTAAATCAGTTCTCGCGCTGTATATTTAACCTATAAAATTTTACGTACTTCTCATTTTGGAGTTACATACTTCCGATTTTACGTACCTGCTGTATATGATTTTTAAGTACCTTGAGCGCTTAAAGGACCATACATGTTGTTATTACTTTGAAGATTTTGTATATATAAAATATAATCACATTTCACGGAAGGGCAAGAAAGCCCACACTATGTTTTAAAGGTACGTAAAGGTTGATGTACGTAAAAATTGGTGTTAGTATGATTGTATGACTAGTGAGTGTAAGTAGTCAAGGAACGCGCTCAGAAAAAAGAGACCGGTTTTCCTGCCAGAGCGACTGCTTTACCTGCAATCGCCGAAAATGGAAGTACGTAAAAATTCGCGCACCCCTTTGTATTTGACAATTGCTCACCTACAACAATGGCCTCTGCATCTGATAGCCTTGGATACCTTGTCCGTGTCTTTCCCACCTACCCGACCGAAGTAGTTACAGAGACTTTTGACAACCAGCAACAACTTGACGAGTGGGTTAAAGAAAACCCTAAGCAGCATGCCAACTTCATCACCAACAACAAGTACTTCTCCGTACCCAAGGCTTCAGATGCACGCCGAAATAATGCCGGCCGTCCTCGGACAGTTGAACGTAGTATCACTTTTTTTTGTGATCACTAAAGAGAAACATCGGCTCCAGCTGTCCCTGCTCTGCCTATAGACTCAACTGAACCTGCTCCCATCAAAAAACGTCGACTTGCAAAACCATCTATTAAAGTAGATTGTCGTGCTCGATACCGTATTCAATACTTATTCTCAGGCAAAATCAAACTTGTATATCACTGGCAGCATCAACACCATGACCCTACCGAGATAACCAATGCTACTCGCTCACAACTCCCCGCTGAAACACGTAAATGGATCGAAGAACTTGTCAATAGCAAGTTGGAGTGGGATCAAATTCAGGAACATCTGCGTTTGACTGATAAACAACTTCAAAGTGTAAGTATCATCTATACATGTAAA
The DNA here is from genome assembly GCF_025766255.1 of Zychaea mexicana. Classification (NCBI taxonomy): domain Eukaryota; kingdom Fungi; phylum Mucoromycota; class Mucoromycetes; order Mucorales; family Lichtheimiaceae; genus Zychaea; species Zychaea mexicana. The sequence continues at coordinate 13,804 of NW_026516712.1, forward strand.
GCAAAACTATGATGATAACTTGTAGAGATGCTAACCTGTGGTATCAGCTCGAGGAAGGCGAAGGACCGTTCCCGGAAGCCTTACGTGCAAAGCAGCATCATGTCATGAATATCATCGCCAACCAACAGTCAAGATTAGCAAGAAAAGATTTAATCGATAAAAAAGTGTAGTCAAGTGGCTTCTCTATCTAAAAGATCAAGGTTATCAGACGTTGGAATATATCACGGATTTTACTATTGTTGTTGCATGGATATCACCACGACAAGCTTTGGTAAGAAAAGACATATATTTAAATATAATGCAATGTTCGTATATTAAGATACGTATGTGCTCTATAGCTGCTCAAGAAATCAAATGAGATCTGTATTGATGCCACACACAAGACTTGCAAATCTATCATCAATGGTCGGGCTGATGCGTATCTGTTCTCTATCGTTGCTAAGCATACAGTTACTGGACAAGGTTACCTTCTTGCTTTTATGATCACAGATAAAGAAGATAGTGAAAATCTGCAAGTATGGTTCCGATGGCTCCGGGACAGAATGGAATACACACCAACAAGGATCATGATCGATTGCAGTCCATTTGAAACTAACAGCATCCGAGAAGTCTACGGTCATCAAGTTCATGTTCTTCTGTATCATTGGCACATCAAAAGAGCATGGTAAAAGCACATCACGTCCAAGGTACCTTTTAGTTAGCCACAATATCGTATATCAAAATAACCTTTTTGTTCAAATGTTGGGTTATAGATCAAAACTACTCTGTCAACAGCCGATACGAAGAAAACAAGAGATGAAGCTCGTTCTGCCCTTAATGCTTTGATGAATTGCAAAACCGTCGTTGAATTTGTGCAGTCTTGGTTAAAAATTGGCGGGATACATATGAGCATTTTATGGCTGTGTGTTGGACCATTGGCATCCTAAGCATCATCTTTGGTGCAAGGCTTGGAGAGAAGTACGTTTTAAGCTCGTTTTGGCTTTATTTTGCGCTTCAACATAATGCACGGTTGTATATTCTTTAGAATGCGTCCTTCCATACAAATAATCTGATCGAAGCTGGCATTCCAAACTTGATTTGCCCGTTTTGAGGGTTTCCCAGGTTTACGGTTTTTTAAGGGTTTTAAAGGGGGTTTCTTTCCTATGGTGGAAATGGAGACTTTTTTTATCGGCTGACGTGTACAATTCTTATCAGTATTTGTCATTGCATACTTGCGTCCTTTACTACTTCAACCAAACATTATTTTGCTCCACTTGCTGTTCTTGAAGGTTTACACCATAGATGTGAATACACATATGGTGTCTCTCCGTGTAAAGTAGGCTTGCCGGATAAAAATTTATCAAGGCGATGTTGTATGGCGAATACAGTATGAGCATTTTCGATTCCTTAGTCAGGTTCGGTACTGGTGGTATAATGATCAAATAAACTAGGATGATCATTGTGTATAGTATCTCAAGTAGAGCCGGCACATCATTTTACTTTAAGGATAAGCAAGTATGAACATTAGAGTTGAAGGTAGACGAAAGAAGCCTTGACAGAGTACTTACAAAGTTGACCGAAACACGTATGATAGGAGCATGAGAAAGAAAAAGAGAAAGAGCACAAGTGATAGCCTCAATAGTATTTTCGATGTTTCGGCAAAAGTTGCCACCTGCTACTAGTCCACGGCAATTGAGTTCTATTTTATTTTACTACTAGGTGCCACTGCTCAGAGCTCTCCGGGTCAGCTGATTATACTGTAGCTTATAAATCTACACTTGACGCATGAAGCCTACAAGTTCGTACTTTTCTGTAATCCAAAGGCATATCCTTGTGAGGGTCATTATCCAGGGCAATTTGCCATTTCCTTTTTTTATGAAAGTTTTACATAACGTGCCACTAGTTTTTTGTTACGTCCAACCATTCGTGAGATTGGAAAGATCTTCCAACCCAGTGTGATGTATGCCTTTATATTTAGAATACCCGTATTTTGACGAGATGGGACCATCGGTCGTATGTTGTGCCTGTATTATGGATGCCGAAAGATGAGAACCCACTTTAGCGTTTAAGCGCTTACAGTACTCCCTCTCAATGATCAGCGAATTCTTCATCCACCACAAGTACAGCAGCCACTCCTTCTTCGTTAGAGTCGCATGTGGCCCGAGCGAGCCCCACTCCTCCTATTTCTTTGAACGTACTATGAACATCCAAAAGCAGAAAAGTGTGAACCATGAACAGAGTCCAGAACGCTAATACAGTGCTCAAAAAGTTGACAACAGGTGTATTCAGTATAACAGATCGGTCGGCTCCCCCTAGCAGTTTGCCACAGAAAGTATATATATTTTATTTAAACCGGATGAGCAGCGATCCTTGAAGCTGACATCTAATCAAAACTTGAAAATCTTCTTGAGTTGATCCATTCAGTGTCATTGAAATGGTAAGCGTGGGCAGAATAAATGCTCAAAGCGACAAAAAGAGCAGGTCTGAAGCACTGTAGCCAGGCTGAGAACCAAATTTGGGGGAGGGACGGTTTGAAAATGTGCTTCGCACGCGCGTTTTAACGGTTCCTGAGTTCATACGATATACGGCGTCCATGTGAAGTTCTTGGGCTCCTACACAAAACAGAAGCCGAGGTTGGACCGCTTCGGTACAAGATGGTAATACGTCTTCTCGACTAAAAATGTCAATCCTCGTTGTTGCACCTATGAACCTTAACGACAGATGAATGGAATCGTTTTGCTATAAAAGCATCGTATTTTTTTTTCGTTTATTCCTTCTATCTCGCTTTACACACACACACACACGATCTCTCTCTCTCTCTCTTTTGATTTCATTTTCAACATTTTTCTAACTATCTCTTTCTTGTTGCATAATAACCGCGCCATACATAGCATACCTGGCACGCCCCCCTTCCAATTAAACCATGCAATTAATTCATCTTGTCCTGCTGCTGGCCTTGACGGCAAGTTGTGCACACGCCTTCTTTTTAGAAAGCTGGAGCTTTAAAAACTGGAACGATTACGCAGACGACAAATCAGACAGCACTGCAGCATGGCGCGAGGAGTGGAGCATTAACCGATGGTCCTGGCCTAGAAGCGGCGGCACTTCATACAACAACCACAGAATCGTTGACGATCCAGCTGGTGGCAGTGAAAAAGTGCTGCAGGTCACTTACCCAGTGGGAAGCAGCAATCCTGCAGGAAGTCCACAAGGCGGTATAGGATTTTATGCGCAGCCCATCACGCTGCGACGTGAAGCCAGACTTGTCTCTTTTGAATATCAGGTTTACTTTCCGGATTCATTCACATTTGTCAAGGGTAAGTCATCATCCTCTTCATGTATGCCATCGCTCGTCTTGGCCTCTCTTATTGTCACATTGATACTGAGACGTTGTTGCTGTATTGTTTAGGTGGTAAATTGCCAGGTCTTTACGGTGGCCATGAAGGATGCTCAGGAGGTTCTGATTCTGAGAGTTGCTTTTCTACCAGGTATATATCTATTACTACCGTCTTTTTGAACGAGAGAGCGATACCGCATATGCATGTCTTATGCTCATGTTGTGTCATGGATAAACCTGCATAGATTCATGTGGCGTCGTCAAGGTGATGGTGAAATCTATGCTTATATGCCTGAAAGCAAGCAGCGCGACACTCTTTGCGATGAAGAAGGAAACATTTGCAATCCCAACTATGGCTACAGTCTCGGCCGTGGCTCTTGGAGGTTCCAGAAGGGCGAATGGGTCAAGATCCGTCAAACCCTCAAACTGAATCACCCTGACAGATTGGATGGCATGGTGCACGTACACGTTAACGGGAGACTCGTCTATAGCGAAAACCAACTGGCATTGGTTGCTCGAGACACTGATAAGATCATTGGCGTTGGTATGTTGAGTTCTCAGCGCAATTGTTTTTGTTCTTCCCCGTGGTTTCGTTTTAAACACTCGTCGTTAATTGATCATCCTCGTTACCTGCTGTTTTTTTATAGCATTCCATACTTTCTTTGGTGGTTCTGGGATTGACTGGGCGCCCGAGGAAGAAATGTACACTTATTTTAAGGACTTTACCATTGCAGCATTCTATTAATTCCTATACTACATAGCCAAGTAAACGTCCACAATATATCACTCTGTCACATAAAAACTCTTAGTACATATCATCATCACGCATCGTCGATAAGCTGCACATGCTATCTTGATAGGCTGCTGCCTAATTTGTTGCAGGATCTAATAGCACGTCTATTCTTGTGAACTAACACACCCGAGCAATATATGAAATCGGACCATCGGTTACACTTTTGGAAATGAAGTACAAAAAGTGACTCTAACTCAGTAGTTTTTTAGTGCTGTTTCTCGTTAGTCAAATTTTCTTTCCAGGCTTGGTTGTTGCCCTCAACGCCAATCCCATTCTTTGTTACGTAACACCATGATTGGTTCCACAAAACATTAACTGAATTTCCAAGTGCGGGTCGACAATGCTGCCCATGGTTGGGAAGGGTGCGGGTAAGATTAAATATATGATGATGTTTCAATAATCTATAAAGTCGTTATCATACTGTAGCTTGGCAAAGAGAGCATTATACACGATGCGGGCATTGGCTCACATACACCCTCTTGTTCTCTCTATGATTTTGCGTAGTTTTTCCCTGGCTTGCGTACACAGCACACACCACTGCTTAAACCACCGCACTCATTGGTACGAGGGTTACCTGTCTGTACCAAGGTTGCCCATTGTGGTACGATTGCCCATATGTGGGCGGACCCCACACTTCACAGCGAAAAGAAAGAAGCTTTGTTGTTGTTACTCGCATTACCAGGTCAGGCAGGGCCTATACTGCTACATTCTCTGACGAAGGGAGAAAAACTAGGGCGCAGCACGACCCGGTAAAAAGGAATCCAGGTGCACCACGTCAATATAGCTCCACCTTGCTTCTCATACATTGAAGCCAAACAATTCATATAAATAATGACGAGCGAAATCGTATATGGAAACAGCCATCATAATAATTGTTGATGGTGCTGGACCTCAACAAGCAAATAAAGAAATCAGCAAAACGCCACGATCCTAGTCACTACAAGGCAGATTCAGGGTCCTGGGCAACCTCATATAAACATATAATTTAATGGAGTATATTAAATAAACGGGCGGCTCGGTTTTGCCAGTTGTTTGAGAAAACCTTACCTTGGGCATGCATGTGTTGAGCAAACAACGAGAACGAGGCTTTGTTCTCAACTGTATTTAACCATACGATGGTCACATCCATTTCTCCATACAAAAGCTATGTGAAGATAATGAGCGAAAAGAGCTTAAATCCTTCGTTTCAGTGTAGTTGTCGTACGTACACACTAAATGACCTGCTTTGCGTTTGTTATAATCATTCAGATGCCAGCGATTGTTTTTTTTATATGGACACATTAGTATCAACAAGTAAACGACGTTTTCACACCATCGTTATCACTGCTGATTGGCATATCGCCCTATATTTGATGGGTGCGCGAATTTTTACGTACTTCCATTTTCGGCGATTGCAGGTAAAGCAGTCGCTCTGGCAGGAAAACCGGTCTCTTTTTTCTGAGCGCGTTCCTTGACTACTTACACTCACTAGTCATACAATCATACTAACACCAATTTTTACGTACATCAACCTTTACGTACCTTTAAAACATAGTGTGGGCTTTCTTGCCCTTCCGTGAAATGTGATTATATTTTATATATACAAAATCTTCAAAGTAATAACAACATGTATGGTCCTTTAAGCGCTCAAGGTACTTAAAAATCATATACAGCAGGTACGTAAAATCGGAAGTATGTAACTCCAAAATGAGAAGTACGTAAAATTTTATAGGTTAAATATACAGCGCGAGAACTGATTTACTGTAAGGTGCGAACAGGGACAATACAACACAAGGCCAGAAACACCGGACGAGAATGTGCTAGGTGCTTTCGGCAAGAACAGGACAAGACAAGAAGGAAGCCAGAAGGTAGGAAACCAGATAGTGAGGGAAGAAACAAGAACAAGGTATAGGGAGGAAACAAGACAACTGACTGATGTTTTATCGTTCAAAGACTATGATATATATATATATATGTCTTTACTATAGAAATCAATGATGTGAATAAACGGAAAGATTGGTATTAAGGTCGATAATTCGGATGATGATGATAGATGGGGATTTAATATGTCATCAACGAGGTTGAGGATGATCACTTACTAGAGGTCGAAGAATGTTTATAACATTTATGTACTTCGGTGGCCAAGTACGTAACTTTTTGCATAAAAAGTAAGGTGAAGTACGTAAAAAATTTACAGTAGCCATCGTAGCTGCGACGGTTATACAGAGTCAAAGTATGATAGGCTACATCAATGGTAGCTATTTGTATGATCTACTCAAACGAGGCACAAAAAAGACAAGTACGTAAAATTCCCAAATAGGAAGTACGTAAAATTTTATAGTACAAATATACAGCGTCAGAACCGATTTACGTACTTGAGTGGCTAAGTACATAAAAACTTGGAGGCTAAGTACGTAAAAATCCAAAAAAGGAAGGTGAAGTACGTAAAAATTTACAGTACCCATATTTGATCAGTCTCCTTATTTTGTTCGTCTTGATGTCAATCTGTAACTAGACACCAACGACCTCCCTCTCTAGTAGCTCGCCTCGTCCATATCATATATAGCAGAAATAATAAGATCTGCATGCAAATCGGCCAGATGTATGTTAGAACCGTGTGTGCATCTAATCGATACTAAACAATGTGCAACTAAAAACGGTGGATTTTCTCATCGTCTATATGACCTCGTATAAAGGATAGGTAGAAAAAAGCCACACAGGATCATACTTTCCTGGAAAGCTTTGTTTGAAGTCCAGAGTCACTTGAGCAACCTTGCTTTCTTCTGGAAGCACAACAGAAATAAAACTAGTGAAAGAGAGAGAGCGTGTGTGTGTGTGTGTGGTATATCAGTTCCGCCGCGCCCCCTCTTTGTTTTCGCATTTGTGGAATTGCTGTTATGGCCACATGCTTGGATTGTGCTCAAGCCATCACGGCACTATAGTGCCGATTCTGTACTTCATATCCGCGAAAGGGAAGAACATTCCTTAGCAGTTACACATTCTATGCATTCACTCCTGTTTTCATAATGAGAGAAGAGTGGCAGTTCTTTTTACTTGCTTCTTCTTAATGTCGTAGTATAAGCGCGCTACCATCTTACTATGCATTTTTGCTTATTAACAGACATAATAGCTAACATTATATTGTCTTTTTATCTTTATGACTACTCTATCTGGGTGTAGGGAACGTACGTGGCTTTGTTGTGCGTGTGTGCAACACCTATAACAGTATTACTACGTGTGTGAAAAGTAAACCCGCATCCAGCACAGCAGCAGGGTCCTCGGATTCAAACCACGACATATCGTTTTTGTTCGCTAGATCATTACGCAAATGGTTTTGTCCTGTAAAGAATCAAGATGTTCACACATGCGCCCCACCCCCTCTCCCCCTACTATGGATAGATGGATAGAAGAGACAGCAGGGATGGATAATTCATTCTACCGACTGGTACCTGCATTAAACCATTGTTGTTGTTTACAAATGTTGTCAGCAACCCCTCTTGTATCACCCCTGAATTTGTGTATCTGGTGTTGATTCCGACACACCCTCAAAAATTACAAGTGACAGCTGCTTTCCCGTTATTTCCTTTACCACTACCTTCTCAAAAGCGTTGATGCTGTGCATATATGGGTGATCGACTTTATACGAATCGCACAACGTTAATCTCATTCTGTCTCGGATTCTCGGGAAGTGCACTTGGATTAGCGACTGCGCAATGGGGATTCCAAAACCACATGGACGAACAATTGTCGACATGGCGCGAAGCCATGCTACACATGCGACGAAGACTTGAGATTGGCGGCGGTGTTCCTTACCTTTTGCGTGACGAGGTATGTTTATACAGGAGAAAGAGAGTGATAGAGAGATAAAAGTCCATGAAGCACTCGACGTTTATTGTGTGTGGAAAATAATTACGTAGGAATTTGTGGCATATTGGGGTCAGCGTCCTATGCCTCGATATCGAAGACGCGAAGCCCAACGTGATGCATTTAAACGATGTTTGCAGCACGAATGGAACTGTGGTGTACGCGCTACAGCAACTTCCTTGAGCAATCTGCTTGCTAGACGCTATGAAAAATGATCCAAGCCCGAAAAGCAATGATTTCAATGTACATTTTATAATATCTAGTCTTCTTTGCTAGCTTGTACTATAATACTCCTAAAAGCAAATGTAAAATTATACATTTCACGACCCTCTCCTCCCGCCTCTTTATGGTAATCATAGTATTACCAGAGCCATCCTCCTGGAATGATAATTACAAGTGATTATCTATCTATAATAAACTTCTCTATTTGCTGATTTCGGTCAAATCAGCAGTTAACTGAGAAAAGTACCGTGACACACGGTGCTTATTATTATAGAAACGATGCTGGGAGAGGCTACCAAGGACACGTCTAATATGTATTTGTGTATCCATGTTAACGTCATAATCACCAAAATACGTACCTTTTTCCACAAGTACGTCTTGTCATCAATCACCACTATTTTCGATGTTTATATCTCTCGTTACTCTGCAGTGTACTTCTATGCCTTTACTCTATATGTATAGATACATTTCCCCGAAATATGCGATTTGAAATTGTTTGTGGTTTTCCACGCGTACTTCAATTAAAGTTCTCTATATGATAGGTGGTGCTCCTACAATTGTTTGGAGGGGAATAGTTTAAAGCCAGATGCTGTGCGTAAAGTAGAGCCGTCGAAGACTCGGACGCTTGAGGGTCTATAAAAAGAAGATTAGTATAAAAAACTATATATGATTCGAATGTTGTCAATTGCTTAATTGCTAGTAGCTGCGTGTTGATAATTCTCAAGCATCATCATGTATGCAATATCAACAGAAATCTCTCTATTACTTTACCCATTAGGTCCCTGTAAAAAGACACCAGATACGTCAAACATGTGGATCATTAGACAGTATGTATATGCAGTAACGCTTAATTTTTGTTTCCCTGCACAGCGGATGCAATAATGAAAGGAGAGGTCATATCAAGAAAGCGTGGTGAAATGTCAGTCTCCCACCATACAACATCGATAATTGGTGATGAATAGATAATTGGTTATAGATTTAGATAACTATGTACAATGATGCTCATTCTGACGTAAAGTATGCCTCGACATAGTAGAGCGGTAGTTGGAATGAGTGAAAGATACACTGTCGGTCTCCACACGATCATATGCTGTACTTTTGTGTAACCTTTTTTTATACTTTGAAGTTTATTTTTAAATCAGCATATTACACATCCTGGCAACAACCAAACAATTGAATTGAATAACTTTTCCCTCCTGTCAAGCCTCGCTTTGTCACAGACCTTGATGATAGCTGTGCACATTAGCAGCAGAAACAATGCGTATATAGCCACATAATATGTAGATGATGTTGCAACATGCCAGATGTTTTATTTATGTAGTGATGGATAGGTTCTACTTTCAGGTGCGAAATAACAAAGGAGGAAATAAGAACCAAAAGTGCATATATGTGAATTGTATATATCATAGAACAATTGAAATACAAGTAAATGAGGAAATAGAGAAGGACAATAATGATGAGGGATCATAGGGTAAATGAAGTAGGTACTAGGCGTAGTAGGAAATAGTAATTCAAGGATGATGAACGAAAAAGCAAAGAAGTGTAACTACATTGGGAAGAGAGTGTGTGCATAGTTGAAAAGCGTGAAGATGTTGGAAGTGCTGCTGTGTACAAGATGTACGTTGAATTGCTGCTGGTCGCGATGTTCAGTGTGTATGCTATTGTGTGTGTAGATGATAAAGGATGGGTCCTAACAACGATATGTTCGCTGCTTTTCGTACCGCCGAGCGATTGTATAGGCATATCCGCTGTACGTGATAGTCAATTCAGTTGCATCGACAAAGACTGGTTTTCCACCAAATGATGGGCAGTTGTGGATCCAGGAGCAACCGTTTTGCGACCATAATGCTTCAATGGACTGTTGCGTATATTGATCCAAGGGTGTCCAGTTTGATCCGGCACTGTAGACCCATTGTACTGCTGCGTTCGATCCGCGACTAACCATGATGATGACGTGAAATTGGAAAGAGTTTGCTAAAGCTGGCAGAGGATAATAGAAAAGAAGTGAAGATCAATCAAGCCGTCAAAAGCGGCGCGCTTTTTATAGCTTTCATGCGGAATGGAAGAAGGCGGGAGAACAAGAAGATAATTATAATTGCTTGTTGATACAATTGCTTCAGCCTCCTATCTCCTTGCAATTGCGCTACTAGCATCTTAAAGCGCGTATGGTGGCGTATTATGTCTCCCGGGCTATACTTTTTCTTTTCATCAGCCACCTTGACAACTCAGGCCACAAGTTCCTACATGCATTCCCCCTTTTATAAAAGCTCTGTGTCACATTCCTGCAAGATGCTATTTTTATACCAGCCTTTCAAAAATTTTGTGTTGCGGCGACACAAAGCCTAAATTATTTCATACTCCTAGGAGAACCCATATGTCGTCAACTGTTGCAACACAAAAGATAATGCAATTTAGTTCTCTTGACTTTAGCTATGCATCCGTGACAACCCATTTCGTGCCTTCGCTCAACGGATCTACCATCATCATCATTATTCTTACCTGAGGTTTGTTAATCTAATAGAGTAGCTCGTAGTGCCTTAACAAATATTGCTGCTAACATGTACTATTTGCCAATTGAGCAAAAAGAAGTAAGAGCATTGTGGCATTACAGAAAGGCCCAAGCCGCTTTATGCAGTTTACTATAGCATCAAAGGGCCTATCCCAATTAAGAAACAACCTTAATAATGGGTCAGTGAGGTTGCTATCAGACCATGCACAGCTGTAATAGCAATCAAGATTTAAAGTACCAACGCCACTTGGGTTTAGAATATTTACTTGTGCATCCCCTCCCGGCTCTACACCGTGCGCGCGCGCACAAAGAAAAAGATGTGGCGACCGAAATACGATTTTTGTTGTTGCTATTTTCGAACATTTACTTTAATTTCATTATCATACGCTTGGGTGTGTATGTGTGTGTGTGTGAATATTGGGGACAGCTTGTTACGCCAAGCAAGACGATATGATCAATAGAGAAAGAACTAGTGTTGGGGCGGCGAGAGATCGAGATCGATAATAACGTGACATTGTTACTATCTCGCTCTGAATATACCACATAGGTCGTCGCTGTTTGTCTTCTCTCGAAAGAAAAAAAAGATTTACTTTGACGTCAATTCTACTTTTTCCCTACTACATACTGCCTTGTTGGCAAGTGGCAGGGAACTTGCTGTTTGAAATTATTATTAGTCTGCCGTGCAAGCATATCAATTATACTGGTGCCACGCACACGCATTGTTCACAAAGCATCTGCCAAGAAGCTTTGTTGTTGCGATGGCAATTTTTTTCCTTGGCTATAGTATGGGTAAAATTTTGAGTGATGCGAGCGCATAACATTCGTGGGTCTATATATTGGAGTAATTTATCAAAGCTTCTGCTTCCGAGCTTTGTTGGTTTCACAAAGGGGGAAAAATCATCGCTGGGAGTTTTCTCTTGCGGTTTGACTTTTTCTACTTTTAAAACCACTGTATATATACCCTACCACATGAGCGAACATAAAGAACAAAAAGATGCGCCCAGCACCACCAAAGAACCAGGCACTGGCCCTGGCCGTCGAAAAACAGTGCGTAAGGGCATGTTTGCCAAAGATTGTAAGTGCATGCGTCTCGTTTGATCAAGTTTTTGGATCTTTTTTAGTTTCTGGTTGCTGTTCAGTCATGCTCACGATTATGGCGTGTAGTGAAACTATTAATGTACGGTTTTGGAGACGTTTCAAATCCGGCTTCAGATTCAGTTGCTGTCATGGACGATTTGGTTATTAATTACATTACCGAAATGGTAAGTAACAATTGGCCTTGCGTTTGCATGTTTCGCTCATAAGGTCTGACAAGTACAACTACTCTTTCTACAGTGTCAAGAAGCAGCTAAAGTAGCAGAGCACCGCGGCAAAGTACGTGTTGAGGATTTTAAATACGTTTTACGAAAGGACAAAAAGAAGATCGGTCGTGTCGAGGAGCTACTGTACATGAATGACGATATTCGACGAGCGAAGCAGCTGTTTGACGAGAAGGAAATGGATCCAGCGGATGAAGTAGCGTAAATATACCATGTAGTATCCTAAAAGCAAAGACGGACACTGCATATGTAGAAGAGGGATTGGGAGAGAATGATTTTCTTCCGTCTATATCAAACATCTTCTCTCTAGGTGAGGAGAGTGTCGTGTACATAGCAAATACAAAAACGAAAACATATAATAGCAATGCCATCTATTCCTTGATATCGTCACCATCGCCATTATTGCTATGGGTAGTTACATCTTTCTCTCTGTCATTGTCATTCTTGTCCTCTACTTTCTCCACAAGCTTATTGATCGATTCAACGCGCTCGCCGCATCTCAGACACGGCCACTCGTCACCGAAAACGGATAACTTGGTTTGGACACAGTAGTAGCAGTACACATGGCCACAATTTGTCTCGTACGGGTTATGCACCGTAAAGTCCTGCACTTGACCAGCAGGACCTGACTCAGCCGAGGATGCATTGTCATGGCAAATGGCACACTGGTTGGTTGGCAGTTGGTCGAAGCCTTTGGATGAGACCAGGTACGATTTGGGAAGCAGTGTTCTCATCATTCTGAGCTTAAGTTTCTCGACATTGATTAATGGTACCAAGAACAGCAAGAATTCCTACATGTCGAACGATATTTGAGGTTTAGCACAGCAAAAAATTGCCAGTTTTTACATGTGTAAATGCCTTTTACATACCGTAAATGCGTGCCAGACCATTTGTCTGTTTAAAAACTCAAAGCTGACTTGACGGTTTAAGGATTTCTTTGCATAGACCAGCCGCATTGCCAGAATCCGATCAATCAATGTCCGGTATTTACCGTTCCACAAAAAGATCAGAAAGTTTAGCAAAGAGAACGCCTTCCAGTACTTTTCGCCTGCTTGTAAAACTCGATAGACTTTGTTACGGATATCTGACTGTTTTTCTTTTGGCATTAGCCATCCACAAACCCACAGTTCTTCTGATTTCTTTTCTCTCTCACCTCATCAAGTTCGCCCCACCCTTGTGACGTGATGTATCTATTCGCTCGAGACCAAGCATACTGCCCGCCCACTGTGAATACGCCATATAGAATCTTTTGTGCTTGACTCAAGGGTGCGTCTTTCGCAATGGACTCCACTGTTTGTGGTAGTAGCAGTTTTAGTATCAAGATTTGCTGGCTTGTTGTTCTTGGATCCCAAACCCGAAAATTAAACTTACAGGCTCCACCATGCTTCCATTCATTTCTATATTTCAAATTTTGTAGTTGCGAGCCATATGTTGCACTTGAGTCATATACCGAGAGTTTAAATAAAAACAGGTTGAGAACTGCCAGCAGTTCCGGCTCGAACCGTTCTTTAAAAGTGGGCTATTGAATCATGTGTCTGTCAGTAAACATAGTGACAACACCATTCTGCAGCATACCAAAGGGGAACACAGAGAAAAAAAATGCTAATAGTATAACATACCTTGAATAGGGACAGTGCACTCCATAATTGATCTTTAAGGATTTGAAACAGCTCACTGTCGAGAATATCGGAATCAAGCTGACTCACTCGCATGACTTTGATGGGGGACGTCCGAGCTGTGGCCATGGACCGTCGTACTTTTTGTAATGCCGGTTGCAATGCACTCCAGCTTGCTGACCATTCTGGTTGCGGTGGTTGTGAGGGTGAGCGCAACATTTATAACAGTAGTACTAGTAATTGGGAGACAAAGGGATCAAGGTATATGTATATAATTCAAGATTACGAGAGACGGTATATTCTTCTCTCCTCCCCACATTTTTCAGCTGACAGAAATTGTCGGACTTTGCAGTGAGGCATTGTATCTTGGAAAAAGTATGTATTGACAGTTCGTTGACAATGAAAATAGAAAAAAATGGGCATCTAATAGTGTGAGTATGGGGAATAATAGTTAAGATAATAAGAATAATAACAATACAATGCTTTGATAACTAGGAATACAAAAAGAAAAGGGGTGGGGAATTTTAGCTTTTTTGCTGTTCTTAGGAACATCAAATCGAAGTAGTTTTAGTAGTTTAAAAGGCTATATTAGTATACATTATGAGCATGTTGCTTTTTCTTTCTTTTTACATTGCCCCTGTCGTAAATACAAGAGCAGCAGCCGCGCCTGCTTCAGCTCCAGAATTATCGTTGCCTCCTGGTCCACCAGGTCCACCAGGTCCACCGCTGTCTCCACGGAACTGACTGTCATCGTCGTCACCTCCGCCAGGGAAACCTTGACGCACGCGCATGCCTTCTTGACCGTACGACTTCTTCTTACCCATATTGTTAGTTTCTGGCGGGCATTCCTTTTTCGAGCTTTCGAAAGGCTGCGAAGGCAAGACATAGTAGATGTCCAAACGATCGCACTCGTCCTTGAGCTCCATCATAAAGTTGTTGTGACGAAGCCATCGATCGCCCAAGTCTTGCCAGTTCTTGTTGTGTTCAAAGTACATGGTGACAGTGATACGGTTCTGGTTTTCAAACGAGATAATGTTGGCAGTGGTGCCGTTGACATTGTATAAATGAGGGAATTGGTTGGTCCATTCCATCATATGATCACGCAAACGATGGATCTTCCAGGACGGTGTGGTAAATGCAATATGTATATCTATTTGGAAAAAAGAGTGTATTTTCTGTCAGAATCCATCCATTCATCCATGGTATACTGTAATTTTAAACTTACCAACTGTTTCGCCAGTGATGCCTGTTCGACGAACGTTGATGATATATTGTGTAGATAGTACAGAGTTTTTGGCGTATACAACAGAACCGTCCCATTTACTAACAGTGAAGGATGGCCGTCATGAGTTTGGTTGAATCATAGATGTAGATAATACAGATAGTAGATCGAACTTACATGAAGGTAGAGACCAACAGGCCGACCTGGTCAACAACCCAGTTCTCTTCGCCAATAAATACACGA
This sequence comes from Zychaea mexicana, assembly GCF_025766255.1. Classification (NCBI taxonomy): domain Eukaryota; kingdom Fungi; phylum Mucoromycota; class Mucoromycetes; order Mucorales; family Lichtheimiaceae; genus Zychaea; species Zychaea mexicana. Next base: position 28,887 of record NW_026516712.1, read on the forward strand.
TCACCTGCATCGAAAGGATGCGTGACAAACACGAAAATGATCGATTCGAACGCATCTTTTGCGCTGTTACCAAAGACGAAACTAGCAGCAATGAAAGCACTCCACAAAGGCATAAGCTGTGTGCCTACATCGACACCGAACGAAGCACACACAATAATGACCTAAGCACGTAGAATAGAACATGGGTCAGCAAGGCAATGCACACAGTGCTGAAATACTTCTTTACTACAAGACATACCCAAATGGCGACAAAAATAACCAACAGAATGATATCTAGCTTGCCCGTTGCTTGCGACAGATCACGCATTGAAGTCGCCAAATTTTTCCGCTCTCTGTAGATTCTCACGCAAGCGGAGCGCAGCTCGCCCTTGTCGATAGAACCATTACCGTCGCGATCAAACAGCTGGAATGCAGACGCAGCTTCCTGATGGGTGCGGAAAAATGGATACAGGTCTTTTTCACTGATGCTATGTCGACCACTCGTGCCAACGATATTGTGAAAGATACGTTTTGCCAAAACCTTGGCCTGACGCGACGTGCCCTGTGGTGCCACAATATTGTTCGATTGAGAACGCAGTTTTTTAAACCCGCCTTTCAAGAGGCGACCAGGAATAGATGCGGTATTGTTAGTGGCCTTCAGGAACGACCGGTCGTCGCTTGGAAATGACATCCACGTGCTGGTACGCGTCAAGGGTGGAGGTGAATCGACTTGAGGAGGCGATGTCACCGACTGTTGCTGCTGCTTCTGCTGCTTTTTGTTGGCTTTAGCTTCACGGAGACGGCGGGTTAGGCTGGTAACAAAGTCAGACGAGCCGCGTCGATCTGTATCTTCATTACGCTGTTGCTGTTGTTGTTGTTGATGTTGCTCCTGTGGTATTTCGGGCGAGTAGGACTTTTCATCGATTTCCAGAATCTTTTCGTCGTCGGATCGTGATTCCAAAGCGGGAATAGCGATCAACGTATCCATGTTGTTCGTCGGAAAATGCACGTTGCCGCGACCCGTGCCGTCTTCGGCTCGCATGATGGATTGGGTCTGTCCTCCGTTCCCGTTCTCGTTTGCTTTCTTACTGTGTGGTGGCGATTCGTCTGTTGAGTTGGATCGACTCGTCTTTGCCGGTCGTTCTTTACTCCGTCGCATACGCTTGAAAATGAAATCCTGAGGTGCTTTTCGCTTGGTCTTTTTAAGACGATCCAGGATTTTGAGTGCATGATCGTTTTCACCAATGCGTTCACCGTATGCTTTCCTAAAAAAAGCAGTGTAGAGCAAGTTAGATACACATCCTGGATGTTTCTTTTGTTGTGCAAGGGCTTGGACCAATCGTCCTATTTGACTTACTTGTGAAAGGACGTGACTAGAGGAGGATGAGTGAAAAGAGGAGGGGACGGAAAAGAAAAAGTTAGCACGCACAAAAAGGTTAAATGGGGAAGGGGCGCGGAATACATTACCAATCAATTGCAGAACAAATTTCTCAATAAATAGCATTAGCGCCGCGAAAAAGACACACTGCCAGACACTGTAAAAGTCATCAACATAGTCAGGCCGATTCTGATCTGCTGGCAATGCAAGCTGGTTCCGGATGAATGCCCAGGAGCCCCAGTTCCAGGCTGATACAATGAGCGCCTTTAGAAACGGGCGCAAGGCCATATAATACTACAGCATACAATATATGCATGGTTAAATTGTCGGTCTTATGAATGCTCTGACGATGCTACCACTGCTGCAAAAAAAAAACCTTTACGTGTCGGTGTGGAACTTACAGCAAGGCGCATACGTAGCACTTCGGTTGACTGGGGTCGCAAGAAGCCAACCAGACGCTTGATGGCCCAGGGCACGAGTTCAACAACGAGCTGGATTAGGATACTGACACACCACATAAATGCGGCCCAGGTAAACCAAAGCTGCAGGTTGTAGGACACCATGGACGCGTCATTTTCGTAGGCAACAAAGACGGCAACATCGATGGCAATCAGAATCAAGGCAAACAGGATCAACAGTGACCACGCGATGTATGACGAGTTGCGCGATAAGCACAGCACAACGCCAGGCGGTTTGTGCGTTTTGGTCTTGTTCTTTTCGTTTTTTTCCTCTTCGTCGTCGTCTTCGCCACCAGCCCAGTCGAATTGATCGTGATCCGTGTAGTTTGTGACGAGAGCGTTGCCTGTTTGTATGAGGTCATGCACGAGTCAGAAAAAACAACAACATTATAGATCAACCCGCACCATGACAATAAAGAAACTTGCCTGCCAGTATTTCCAACGGAACTTGGGCCGGGATGTACCCCTCATCGTCAGTCGAGTTGCGAGATAACGTTGGGTCGTCTGTGGTATCATTTCTGTTGAGCGGTGGTCGTGGTGGATGTGTTTGACGTTCGCTAAAATCGGCTTCGCTTGCACTGCTTAATGAGGTTCTTCGGCCACCTATCGAGATTCAACCATTTTGGTCAGATTTGTAATGAATTTCAAAGGGGCTCCAAATAAAGGGGGGGGGAGGAGGAGAATGTGATTTCTGTAAAAGAATGCATATCAAAAAAAAAAAACGAACCTTCAAAGGCTCCATCGGCACCACCGTGACCTCCGTCAGCGCCGCCATGACCGTCTCCTGCTGCAGCTCCGTTGCCCATAGCAACTGAATGGTATTAAAGATGTATAAAAGAAAAGGGGAACCGGAAAAAAAAAGGTAGAAAAAAAGAAAAAAAGAAAAAGTTTTATTAGCAGCAGCAGCAGCAGCGGGCCAGCTAGTTTGTGCTTTATGACTTTTTTCTTTTTGGCTGGTTGGCCCATTCAACTGGTTACTTGCAAGTTCATGGTCCGGGCCAATCACGCATTTCTCGGGCACGTCGGACTCTAGCTGCCGAGAAACACTCGCTTGGCAATACTGTACAAGTTTGGTTAAGCCTGTGCTGTTTCATTTCGCCGCACCTGCAGCGACTTGTTCACCCAGCAGCATAGTCTATGCACATCCCACGTCTGATACTGTGCACAGTGGTCAGTGCATACCCTCTTAAATGCTAGGCAGTGATGTGCATGAAAAAGGGGCCCAGACTCCTCACTACATATCAGCTATCCTTTGGGTTAACTTTCACTCGTTCTTGTTTACGGGTCCGTTCATCGTCGATCGTTTTTTTTTCCACATCCGCTTCTTTTTTCTGCTGGTAATGAGTTTCGGAGATTCCAAAATTTGTTTCGAAGCTCTTCTCTCTCTCATTTGTCTTGTTTGTTTGGCGTTGCACGCATACGATCGTATCACATTGTACCCCAAGTCGAGGGAACCGCGTTGTCCTAAAAAGGCAAAGCGTCACTTAGCGTTGGTTTTTTACCCACAAAACGGTTTGTTAACCTCAGCTTCCCCTCGCTCTCTCTCGTAGTGAATGCGAGTAGATACGTTATTGCACTATCATCTTCAAAGGCACGCACCTTAACACACCCGCAATGAACAAATGGTAGCTTAGCATCATCATTACGGGTCCTCCTAGCAACTAATTGCTGCAAATTTAATTAGGTATCATAGCTCTTTGAGAGGAGCAAAATAGGTCCGAGCGTGCACTTGCCGGCTATAGGCTGCGACTTACATTAGCCTACTGATAGTCATGCATAATTGACTCATATTTACTTCCCACGTCTATATGTTCATGCTACTGCTCTCCAACTTGATGCAAGCTAACGTAAGCGGGAAGGAAAAACAAACAAACAGGATGTGTCTGCATACAAGTACATCTGATTGGATGCTGCAACGAATTCTGGAAAAACAAAACGGGTTGCGACTTAAACTTTAAGTATCATAGCCCGTCGTTTGGTGATGGGTGCCCGTCGATCACTTTCTTTCTAAAGGAGAATTTCATACGTACATTCTCGCAGCTACTACACCTGAATGGAAAGCCCTTTCTGTTACTCATAATGCTTCACGCCACTTTATGCAAAACAGAGACTACACATGTGGTCAGTGGCCACGATGGACGGACGTCCATGATCATTTTTAGGGCTGGATATGGGAGTATGTTTACTTTGATAATTCCTGCAAGCCTTCACTGCTTTGGGAATAGTGATGGATTAATACACAATCTAGATGTGCACGTGATAATTGTGGGTCGCGGGTCTGGCGGATAGTGTGTTTGTTGTACCGCAAAGTGTGGGGACATGATATATCATAGTATAGTAAAATATCCCGGAGCAACTCGGCGTCCGATGTGGCTATATCATTAACCCTTAGTATGCGTTTATAAATAATTAATAGTGTGGACCACAATTTCTTTAAATTCCCTTAAAGAATCGTATAAGAGGGGTAGAATTTCGCAGAAGCTATAGATGCTTACTAACTGTTAGCGCCATTTTACTGTGGGCGCTTTTATAATTTCTAACACTCTTTTAACGAAAACAGCTTACCTGTGTCTGTTACACGGCGAAACAAAATATCACCAAGTCTACATGCTCTACAGTTGATGCAGATTTGTTAGTGCTATATTATTATCATGATACCTCCCCAAAGAAGAAAATGGGCTGTTGAAAAGAGGACTACAGTATCTTGCTTTGAAAAACGCACAGCTATTAGGTGCTTGAACGTGATCATCACCAGATGAACGATATACATGTTTTGCAATAGGTTCTTCACTGTATGTAAAAACAACTCCACAGGAGGTAAAGTCAAACAGTATAGGATGCTGCAAGACAGCTGGATTGAGATTTGACAGCTGTCAATTTATACCGTGAGTGTTGAACTCATTTGTATTTCCAAATTTTAAAATATTTTTGATCGTTCCTCTTGTGAGAAAGAAGAAAAGGACGAAAGAGCAAGAAAGACATGGGCAACTATTGACGGTCCCAGAAACTCGAGATGGTAAGCAGTAGATGCTTTTTGAAGCCTACAAAAACCTTTGAAAGCTTTCCAGAGCATTTTTTAATTTTTGAAAGGATACAACTACAAGCATGAATTTCCGATAGGAAGAGTTTCTTTTAAAAGAAACTTGAAGATTTTTCAAATAGGTGGATTATCACTAAAGTGGTATAAAAGCGGTCGTTGGAGTCTTTTTCAAAGATAGATCGTCCTGTGCATTATTAGTTCACCAGCCTGCTCCACCATTACCATCCTTCAATGAAAACAGGTATAAACCTGCAGATAAACAAATTCCTTCCGGGGTCTGGGGAAGAAGTAAAACGAATATCTACAGTAGCATCTTCACTGACAACGATATGAAATAAGCGGCATATAGCAATCATAAGGTGTACTAGAGATCAAAATGCATCGATTGAGATATTACGAGATCGACATTATGTGCCAAAATGCCAGGTTGACAAGAAGTTCTCATCACGCAGAATTGAAAAAGATGTTACCGAAACAAGAAATTTCTTATGCTGTAAGCACGGACTGCACCGAAAGGAGAACTGCGTCGGGGGTTGGTGCGACCTCCAGCCAAGAAATTCTTCGATGATTTAGTATATAAGTAGGGTAAGGTCCGAGCAGAAAAGCGGACATTCCACATATACTAGCTCTATACTATACTACACCATCACGTTTTAACTTAATATGAGAAAACCTGAACGACAAAACCTTTGCGCCGTCGACCGCGTTTCCTTATCATCATTTGTAAACGGACAAATCAACGATCTGGGCAACGGTCATGTCCTTGTTTACTCGGACCAACAACAAACCACCCTTCGATTTATCGATTATTATGGCGAAGAACGTGCCTCGATTGTGTTAATTCCGCGATCCAAAGCTTGGCTACAGCCCGACCATCTTCTTATCTTTGATCGTCCCGAAGGCGGTCGTTGGCGCATGGATTGCTCTGCTTCGGATCTGAATGCGTTCCAGCAGCTACAGGACCTGCTTACTTATTTTATCAAGTATGAAAATCGACACCAATTGCGCAATGTACTGGCCATGATGAACCCAGTATCTTGCCAAGTAACCGAAGTGATTGCACGAAATGTGCAACTCGAAGATGAAGATACGCAATCAGAAAAGCAGCCTGTGATGATGGAAACTCCGATGGTAAGAATACATGTACGGGATGCGGTTTTGAGGTTGAAACCAAAGATGATGGCGATATTGATATTATGCGATCTAGGTCGCTGGCGGTAGCTTCAAGGTTCGCCTCCTTTATCGAACAAGCGATGCATTGGTCACTGGATCCGATTGGCTTGCGCAGTCGTTTGTTCTGGCCGGCCAATCTTTGGCTCGGGGCATTCAAATGTAAGACTATTAGGACAACAATAACGACAGTTGTAGTCAGGCATCAAACGAGTGATATTCATATTCATCTGTATGTGCTCAGCTGATACTGATGTTAATATTCGTTTACATAGTCAAACCAAAAAAATGAGTGACACAGTAGAACCAACCGAAAACACCATTCGACTGAGCGAAGTAGATCGTCAATACGTAGAAACGTTTTACAGCGTCAACCGCACTCTTTTAAAAGGTACGAACGAGTTTGTATCTTTGTTTATATCCCCCCTTACATATGCAATGCATGCTAATTGGAAGGCTCTCACATAGGCGCTGGCAGCTTGATCACCAAAGCAACCACGGCTGCAGCATCTGGCATCAATTCTCTATACAGCTACAATCAACTGCAACGGGATCCTGTCCAAAACGCAACCCGACATTTCGGCGTTTCCCTGTTCCATGCCGCTCACAATGTCGTTGCCGGCTTATCAATGGCCACAGGTGCTGTCCTGGCGTCATCACGAGATGGAATTGTCGACATGGTCTACAAGAAATACGGACATGACGCTGGCTATCTTGCAGAAAAGGCTCTAGGGTCTGGAAATGACGATGTTGCAGATGTGCTAGTATACTTTGACGCCCACGGTGTTGCACGTCAAGTCTTTGTTGGAACAGGTTCGATTTCAGCATCGAATGCAGTGGATAAAGATGTCATGGATAACGGCAGCAGACGAGATTCATATCGGTCTGTGATCTTTGATTCGGAGGACATTACATCCATCATGAACACGTCTAGTTCACAAACACCTATCCATCCTTTGGATAACAAGGAAACTCAAAGCGAAAAAGATCAGCCCACTTATATCCAAGTTTAAACAAAATTTCCTTATCTAAGCCCAAACACCTCTTCCCGCCGCTACTCTTCTCTCGTTGTACATTTTCCATTTCTTTCCATGGCTACTAGATGCGCATAACATTATATCATCATATTATCTCTGCTTACAAACATCACTTACCTGCATAAGTTATAATTCAGTAAATATAATATAATCATACCAATTTTAAAATGTCTTTATAGTAGGAGTAGCTATAGCTAATGAAGCTTTGTGCTATTGACATGATTTGAATATATTTCGGGCGAAGGACTTGAGTATGACGTCATTATCATTGTAAGCATGAAAGTGGGGTCAAGATATATAGAATACGCAGGCCCAATAAAGTAAAGACATACCTACGGAGAAACGGTTGCTGATACTTAGTACCATGCACGACGGAAGTGAAAAGGAAGAAAGTTTGCTAAATTGCTAGAGTAGCTCTTGTCTATGCTTAGTGATCAGAGTTTTCACATGATGAGTTCGGATACAGACCAGAAACCCCGCGTTTTTGCTTATGAAATACGATATCCATTCAACATCAAAATATTACGATTCGGTTCTGCACCTTTCAAACTCTTGCACTCTTCTTTCTTCCTTTCTCACAACCCCCCAACCCCCTACTCACACTTTTTCATTCTTTTTCCTAATTTGAAGCCATTATGAAGACATTCACTGTCGAGGAGGTCGCACAGCATAACAAGGCCGATGATATCTGGATCATTGTTGACGGCAAGGTGTTTGACGTTACCAAGTTCTTGAGTGAACATCCCGGAGGCAAGAAGGTGCTTGTCAAGATGGCCGGCAAGGACGCCACCAAAAAGTTTAAGCAATTCCACAACGATGCCATTATGCAACGTGTTGGTTTGCCCATGCAAATCGGTGTCATTGGTGCTGAAAAGAAAGAAGAAGCACCCAAGCCTGTTGCTGCTGCTGCTGCTGCTGCCGCCGCTCCCCTTACTCCTGGCAAGCTTGTCTCGGCTGACGAGGCTCGTTTTGGCGATGGTTTCCCTTATGGCGATCCCAACTGGTATCAGGACTGGAACAGGTAAAAGAAAGAAAAAGAACTATGGAAAGAAAGAATGTCAAATCACAAATCTCTTTTGCTCAATTGCGAGAAATCGTTCCGTGTTTTGTGTAGCCCTTACTATAATGAATCGCATATGCGCCTCAGAAAGGTCATTCGTGAATTTGCAGAAAAGGAACTCATGCCCTACTGCCACGAATGGAGCGAAGCCAAGGCCATTCCTCGCGAAGTCGTGAAGAAGGTTGCCCAAGCTGGCTTTTTGAACGCCGCCTCCGGTGCTGGCACCAACCCTTCGGTTGCTTCGCTTTTGCCTTATCCTCTTCCTGCTGGTATTAAGCACGAAGAATTCGATATCTTCCATGAGTTCATCTGTGTCGACGAACTTGCCCGTTGCGGCTCGGGTGGTCTTCTGTGGGCTTTGCAAGGTGGTTTGTCCATTGCTCTTCCTCCCGTCATGAACTTTGCCCCCGAGCCTATCAAGAAGAAGGTCGTCCCTGAGTGTTTGGCCGGTGAAAAGTTTATTGCCTTGGCGATTACCGAGCCTTCTGCTGTAAGTTGGTGCTTTCTTTACAAAACGGCACCAATGACTTGTTATTGTGGTAAAGAGGAACTTGTTGTTGATTTGTCGTTTTTGGATGGATATACGTAGGGCTCAGACGTCGCTGGTTTGAAGACCTCCGCCGAGGACAAGGGCGATCATTTCTTATTGAATGGTGAAAAGAAATGGATCACTCAGGGTGCCTATGCTGATTACTATGTCGTTGCCGCACGCACTGGTGGTGCTGGTATGGGAGGTGTTTCCTTGTTGTTGGTTGAACGTGCTTGGGAAGGTGTTGAGGCCCGCTACATGGATGTCATGGGTATGTGGGGCTCTGGCACCTCCTACATTACTTTTGACGATGTAAGTAATACTGGCATCTAGTGGCATACTCTTGGAGAGCTGAGAATTTAAGAAACGGGATTAACTAAGCATTAATTTCGGGTTATGTGACATTATCCGTGCATGCATATATGGCAATAGGTCAAGGTCCCCAAGACCCACTTGATTGGTAAACTCAACGAAGGCTTCAAGTACATCATGCACAACTTCAACCACGAACGTCTTGGCATTGTCATGCAAGCCAACCGTCTTGCCCGTGTTTGTATCGAAGAAGCTTTCACTTACTCTATGAAGCGCAAGACCTTCGGTGTCCGCCTCATCGATCATCCTGTCATCCGTAACAAGCTCGGTCACATGATCCGCCAATGCGAAGCTACTCACGCATGGCTCGAAAACATCATGTACCAAATCAAGACTTTGCCTGAGGCTAGTCAGCCAGCCCGTCTTGGTGGCCCTGTTGCTTTGCTCAAGGCCCAGAGCACACAGACATTCGAGTTCTGTGCTCGTGAGGCTGCTCAGATCTTTGGTGGTTTGGCTTATACCCGCGGTGGTCAGGGTGAGAAGGTCGAGCGTCTGTACCGTGAAGTCCGTGCTTACGCCATTCCCGGTGGCTCTGAAGAAATTATGTTAGATCTTGGTATCCGACAGGTATGTCTAGATCCTCCCTTTTACATACAAACATGATCACGTTTACTTACTTTTTTTCCTCTCTCACAGGCAACAAAGAACTTTGAAAAGAGGTCCAAGATCTAAGTTGCAATGATATCTTTTATTACGAGTTTTCCAATCTAATTTATCTCATCATAAACAAGCTAAGCTGTTCCAAGCTAGCCTCCCAAATGAACATAGACAACAATCCATCCGTTAAAATTAAATGTAATATAATACCTTTCATTTGTAAGAAAAAAGAATATCAAAGTTCCACGTATCATATGTCTCAAATTGTTAATGACATATGCGATGATGGGAGAGTGGAAGCATCGGAAAAGAACACCTCTACATTCCAGTACTGCTGCATAATAGATACTTAGGAAGACGTTTGAATAAGTTAATGGGATATATATGAAAGCAATAATATCATAGTTTTCACAACACTCAATAAAGATCGAGTTAGCAAGATTTGGTGGTAGTTTATTACATGCATGACTCTCAGATACTATTATGCTTCTTGTTTTCAACACTTCAGTTGAACCCATTCTTTGAAACACAACATTCACGCGCTTAATAATTTAACCTTCACGAGCTGCATAATACGACGCTTATGTTGTGCTTACACTGATAGACCATGTTCTGTATAACACTTGTTTGTCAAACAATATTCCACAAGTTAGATCAAAATAAACTTTTTATCAAACCAGCAATATTTATTTATTTAAGCATTAAGAAAAAGTAACAGAAAATGTAATGGATATACTAAAGTACTTCGTGTAAGAATGCATATTTGCTTTGGTAGATGACTGCTGCTACTAAGCTAGCAATAATCACGGTTTCTTTTTGAGCAAGTTTTTTTCCTTTGTTTCTCGTATCCGCTGTCCTTTTTTTGCCCTAGCTGCGGCAGTATACTCTGGGTTTTTCTCAACGAACTCCTTGCGTAGTTTTGCTGCAAGGTCGTTAAACTTTTGTTTCTCCTCGGCGCTCAGCTTCTTCCAATCACTTCCTATGACCGCATTTACATCCTTGAGAGTGTATTCTGGATGCTCCTGGCGAAGTTTGGCACTGACTGACTTGCAGTATTGGATATATCCATTACCAGGCATCCGTTCGTTGCGTCCACGTATACCGCTTTCTTGTCTCACTTCTGCTATGAGCCGTTTAGATTCCTTTTCGTACTTTTCTCTCTCCTCCTAATCAAATGCCAGTTCAATGTTGGCGTCAGTTTAACAAAGCACATGGTCGATTGGGGTCTTCCCACTCTTCATCACCTCCATCAACGAAAGTATTCCTTACCGGTGGAAGGCTTCGAAATACTTCCGACACTTTTGTGCTGATTTGACGATTATGGATACCAGGATTCTCGTCGCAAATTCGTTTACGGTTTTCTTTGTTGAACAGCATGAACGGGGTGTACTTGCTATATGGACTTGGTTTATACTGCGTGTAGCTGTGATTCTTGCCTCTACTGCTATCTTTGCTTTCTACTATCTGCCTTTCGCTTCTCTGAGATGACGATGCCTCAGGTGAGTCATTGAAGTCTTCTTGATCGGAAAAGATGTTGTCGTCAGAGCCGTCGCTCTCGCCGTCATTGAAAGTATTTGGAGTTTGCTCGAGTTTTTTGGTTGGTATCGTCGTTTCGCGAGATGATGTTTTCTGCCTTTCGCTTCTCTGAGATGACGATGCCTCAGGTGAGTCATTGAAGTCTTCTTGATCGGAAAAGATGTTGTCGTCAGAGCCGTCGCTCTCGCCGTCATTGAAAGTATTTGGAGTTTGCTCGAGTTTTTTGGTTCGTATCAACGTTTCGCGAGATGATGTTTTCATTGCCTTAGGTTTCGCTTTGGCTTTTCCCTTGCCCTTATTCTTGTTTGATCGCTTGCTTTTTCGTTCCTCTTCATGATCCTCTTCGTCCGGCGTGCTGAAGCCATCGCTCTTATCACTGTCGTCAAGACCGAATTCCGATTCAGACGATACTCCCTGGTCGACATAACTTTCGTTGTAATCATCACTGTCCTCATCGTCTGATGGTTTGCGTTTCTGTCGCTTGCGCGGTAGCTGCTTCTTTGGCCATCTTTCAAACACTGATTCGCTAGCGATGTCCCTGTCGTATAGACCACGCGCGATCGTTCGCTGCTTCTTGGGTTTCGTCGTTTCTTCAAGTGCAACATCCTCTTCCATTTCTCTTTTGATGATGACGGTAGGCTTGATCTCCATTGATGATAGAAGCTTTTTGAATGAGTCAAGTTTCTGACGGGTTTTCGCCAAGGAGTGATCTTCTTCAACTTTCATGCGTGCTGATTGCGCGCGGCTGCTGCTTCTGATCGTATTTGTTGTAGTCGTTTGTAAAGATTCTAGATCGGACAGGTCCGTGTCAGCACCAAAAAGAGAAGACGGATAGTGATTTGCATCGTCGACTAGTGCTTTTCGTTGAGAATGGTCGATTCTTTTGGGCCTTTTATCAACAATGGCATTTTCGTCTTGCTTTTTCCATTTCCACACATGACCGCATTGTTTGCACTTTCTGTGTAATGATCAACGATCTCTTATAGTTTAATTTCTAACCTTTTTTTTTCTTCAGATACAAACACACAATCAACGACTCCTTCGCCGTCCCTTTTCCGTGCACTAAAGAACTTACGCAGTGCCAGCCATAAGCCCTTTTCTGTAGAAGTGAGCATCGTCATTATTGCAAGAAGGACAATCCCATATAATTTGGGGTTGACCTTGTACTTGTTTTTGTTCAGTGGACATTGATGTTGTTCTTAAGGAATGAATTCGCCAACCCTGCTAGATGTGAGTGTGAAAAAAGAGGTGTGGCACGGAACATAAAAGAAAAATTCTCATGGTGATGCCGACGGACTTTTTGTGCTTTCTTCAATACGCGTCAGAACCAAAATGCCTGATATTTTCGATCGTTTAAACTATGAACTCATTTCTGCCATTGTAGAACTCGTTAGCCAACGCGATTGCCTTGAAGCAATGCACGTATCTCGCAACTGGTTTCACTTGTTGCCAAGCCATGCCACTGCTCTATGGACCAGTATCGATTTATGCACGCCATATGGTTTGACCATGGATGAGCGTCTGTTACGGTGCCTCGGACCACACGTACAACAAGCATCTTTGCATTACAGCGATCTCAGTGCAGTTCTTCAAATATTTCAGGAGCGTCAAGTTGAGATACAGTGCCTTAGTAAGTATGTCCAGGGGTGTAGCTTTTGACGGCTATCAGTACGAAAAACTATATATGCACAATGCTCCAACTTTATTGAATGCTAAAACTTGCTCAATATGATAGATCTTTATCTAGACAGAGATGTCTATGATGACTCTGAAAAAAATACTTGCGTCTTAGATATACTGAAGACATCCGCAAGCTTGAGACGCGTGAAAGAGCTCTCAATTATTAGTGATCAATGCGACATAGCGCTGTTGGATCTTGCTCGTGCCTGCCCCGAGCAACTCACTCATCTAACAGTGCGTTTCTCTTGTGATACCATATCGTTACGTCAAAATACCGCTACGAAAGAGGTAACAGGAGCAGCAGCAGCATCATTGGCAGCTATAAACGACCAAGCGCTATTACCACATCTCGTTTACCTCCATTTGGACGCGCGTTTCGAATTCCACGTACTCGAGCCTTTGCTTCAGCAATGCCCACATCTTCGCATTCTACAGATTTCACTAAATGCCACTGACAGCTGTTTTAGCAGTGTTCCAGCTATAACAGACGAGGCGTCTATTCTTGGTGACGTTTTCGACTTTACTCGCGTATTACAACATTGCCCGCATGTACACGCAATCGATTGCAACTATGCTGGGCTCTGTACGTGGACTAGCATTCCAGACCTTACGCGTAATGCACAGTATGGGTTGGAAACTTTACGCGTCGCCTACAATACATCCAATAATCACCCGAACGTAATCATGGCCGCATTGCAAGCGTCGATGGACACCCTCAAGGTGTTACATATTGATCAAGAAAAACCAGATGATAAATCCGATTATGTTTGGCTGTGGCCGGATCGGTTGCTTGAATCTGACACTAATGTCGAAGATTGGACACCGTTAGCGCAAATTAAACTGTCGAGGCTACGAGAGTTATCTACAACCGTCCTCACCAACAACTTTGGCAGAAACGTGATCGGCTTCCTTCGTCATCACTCGCACACACTAGAGAAGGTGGCTTTAACAATCAATTCAACAAAATTGACCGAAGAACTGGTATATGCGATACACGGAATCGCGAGCCTCAGCCGATTATCACTGACTGTGGATTGGGTCACTAAAGAACTGGAAGAAGATTACCCATTCTATACTCCTCCTGTTACAACAACGGTGCCGAACAACTTTATTCTTTTAGTGAACCGACCTCGAGTTCTCCATGATATCTACCTTGATTACATCGCTTTGTCTGACCCGCTATTACACCTCTTGGCAAGCAGTCAGTCATTACGAACCATCGTACTCATGGCAAATGGCACTGACTACCAAAAACCCGCATCCACTGTCACTGCGAAGGGCCTGAGTACCTTTGCATACATTCTACAATCGAATTCTACTCTCAAATCCTTGACGCTCGAATATTTCGCACCGTTGGATGACAACATATTGGAAGCTTTGGGTCGGATCGAATCTTTGGAAAAGCTCAAAGTGACAAATTGCCCTCATATCACTGATGATGGATTACGACGGTTTGCAGATACAGTGGGTGGCAGGGGGTGTTACTATAATTTCATACAATATGGTTGTTCACAAGTCACCCGGGAAGGAAACGCGTATGCAGAAAACGAAATTAGGAGCAGAATATAAATGGTAGCGTCAACAAGTTGGCTTTACAACTTCGACGCCGTATTGTTAATATCTCTTTATTGAGAACAAGAAAGCTAGTACATAGCGCTTTGCTATATACTGCTTAGCGGCTATTTTGCTACTGGTTTTTTTTTGTGGGGAAGTTCCTGGTCGGGATTCATTTTTATTAAAGTGTACAATTATAAAGAACTGCCAATAACGTTACAAATATCATAATGTAGTGAGTACAAGGGATTGTGGCACACTGATGATATAACTACGAACACCCAATCACTAGCGAGGACTATGCAGAAGTTGTCATAGGAATTACCGAGTAATAGAGCTTTCATCGAATCCATAGAGATGGGAAACCAAGTAGCTGGATTCAAACCAACAAGCTCCTCCGCGATGGAGGTCACCCGCCATGACCGAAGTCTTCAGGGCCTGGCGCCCAACAAATTTGCGTTGGTGATTTTGCATTGCTAGTTTTGCGTTCCTATTTTTGCGTCGCTCTGCTTATCAATCTTTATAACGCGAACAAAGTGGCTAGAAGAATTCTGGTCGAAGTTGAAGCTAAGCAAGTAGGACAGTGGTCAGCATTGTTGTTCTTAGGTTTGATATTATTGATATAATAGGTGTTTGAAAGATCGATTATTATCGATCTCAAGAATAACGGAAGGTGATAAACGAGCGACTAAAAAATAGTGTGTTGGATAGATTAATCATGCCTAGAAAATTAATTATCTGTTGTATAGTAGTCTTGTAATAGAATAGAAGTTGGTAGGTTGGTACATTTTGAAATCAGTGTCGCACCTGGAAAAAAGGGATGTCGTGTTTCATCAAAAGGATGCTGGGATTTTCAAATCATCCTGTCGCATTTTTTTATGCTTGTTTCTGGAACCACAATATTTTTTTTAGTAGAGCAAAGTAAAAAAATGAACCACTCTGAACCAGAGCTACAATAGAAATGAACTGGTGTGAACCAGAGCTTCCTCTCTTCCTTTGTTCTTTACTCTTTGTATCTCTTTATCAAAATGAATATTACAGAAGGCTAGGCATTATGTATGTTCTTTTCTATAGAGTGCACAGAAGAAAACATAAGCCTGTTGACTAGGAAACTTGAAAGCTATGATGAACTTCTTCCGAAGAATAATCTTTTTTAATAATTTGATATTTTAGATGATAGATGATAGATAAACTATCATCCTATTGAAAATCTGCCGATTCCGAAAATTAAAATTTTCTATAGAGATTTCCAACTAGCCACTTTCTCTAGAGAAAGTAACACAAAGAGTCGCCTCACAAGAAGAACTTGTGACCTAGTTGACAATCATTAACTTTATCTTTTATCTGTTTTCAACTAGTCTTATTTCATAAGACAATCTTTTATTTGCTAGTAGATTTATAATCCACAAAATCTTTTTTTATATGATTTAAATTTTTTAATCATTTTATAAATAATAAATAATAATTAAAATTGTAGCATATTATCAAATTCATCAATATCTAATATTTTGAATAAAAAATTTTTTAAATGTATTATCTTCAACACTTTATTTCTCATTTTTTTTTTGTTCATATGTATATAAAAACTTTTCATAGAATTATTCTTTGAGTCTCTTTCTATCGTTCTATGAAGCCAAAAAAGTGTGTTGTATAAGTGAAAAAAGTTGAAATAAAACATTGAAAATTGGTCCAGAAAAATCATGTTTTTAGGTGGCGGGCACCATATAATAATTTAATGCAAAATATAATTCTTTAATACTTGTTATATTATGTTCAGCAAATGTTTCCATAGTTTCTTTATTATACTCTTTTCCTATATAATATTCTTTCTCATAATCTATTGATACTACATTGTCTTCATTATTAATGTTTTTATCATTGATGATATCTTCATAGTTAATATTTCTGTCAATATTTTTATTTATTTTTCATTATATCTTTATTATTACAGTTGCACCCCGGTTTTTGCAACCCCTGGATTCGCAATTCCTCGTATATCTCGAAAAATCCAGTAGTTTCGCAAATTTGCAACTTACAAATGAGTTTATACGATTTGCGTGTTATTGGGGTGAAAACAGCTTCAATTTTTTCAATATCAACTGAAAGAAGCATCTATTGCATATTATTGAGGAATAAAATGATATAGTTACTGCACTAGACAGCTTCAATAAAAGAACGGTCTTATATATGCAAGTAGTAACATTTAGAGCTGTGTGAAATCCCTACAGAACATATCGTACATCATCTCTAACAGATAAACAACGGGTTAGTGTATATAGCATGACTTATATCCAGTGTCTATTTGAAGCAGAATTGTTTACCCTGTTACTTGCAAATACTCACTTTGTGCAAAAAGAAATCGGAAAACCCTCGGTTGCAAAAACTAGGGTACAACTGTATTAATCATTTTCTTTCAATAGGTGAAGTCTTTATATATTCTCTTTTTGGCATCTTTTATTTTATATTGATTATAAAATTCAATTTTAAAATATAATATGTATAAGAAATAAGTATAAATTTTATTTTTATTTTTCTGATTTTGAAATATATATAGTAAAGTATAATTCAACCTGAGACTCACCTACTGAACCCTGTACTTGTCACTAGGTCATAAGTGTTTTCTTCACCTTTTATGTTTAGACGCTATTTGATTGAGTCACCTACAGCAATCATGCAACAAATGTTGAAGTAAAATTATGCATGTAATTCAAGAATGCTTATACTTACATAATAATTCTAATAGGGGATTAATCCCTAATGATAGGTCATTAAGAGGATTAAATATAAAAGATTTATATATAATAAGATATATATTTCGAAACTGCTAAGACAAAATCAAAGATTTTTATGGAGTTTCGAGAACCCTTCTCTAGAGAAAGAACTACAAAGAGTTGCTACACATGTTGTAGGCAACTTATGTACTAATAAAGGAAGGAAGCAACTTACTCCTATAAGTTTTGATCCTCATTACTATTCTGGGGGGATTTTAATCTATAAAAATCTATCTATTTATCTTTCTTTAGTTTAATCTTTAGTTTAATTATCAATAGATAAAATGCTTCATCTTTTTTAATCTTTAAATTTTTGAATGATAAAATCAAAAAATAATATATTATTTAAAATATAAATATTTTAATAATTTTATTTATTTTTTTTTTCAATTAGATATGAAATAGAAAAAAATATTTTTTTTTAACTTTTATTGTAATTTTTATCTATTAAAAATACTTCAATTAACATATATATCAATTCCCATATAAAATTTATACTATAAATTCTACAAAATCAACCCTACAAAAGATGAATCTTTGGTTAATGATCAATCCTCATATACACTCTTGTTTTTTACTTATAATGTAGCATCTAGTACACATATGATTTGATTTATAAATGCTGCCTTCTGCATCAACAAAATGCCAAACAATCCTGCATATACTCAAGGAGATGTTACTTCCAAAGATATCTTTACTTCTATTTTGCCTTATACCGACATCTTGAAGAATAATCAAAAGTTAAAAATTATTATATTATATGTAATTTTATAAAGATAATGGAATACAAAAAATAAAGTGGAACGTTTATTTTTATATTCCTAGAAGTTAGAAATATAACGAAAATTAATAAAATCAATGAAATTAGATTTTATATTTTCTAGAAGTAATAAATTTAATTATTATTTATATTTTTAAAAAAGATTAAAAAAAGAAAACATATAAATAAATATTTTGATGATTGAAAATCATCTAGCAGATATATAATCTGTTTTGTATACAAAACTAGTAGAAAATAAACGAATTGTTCATTTTTATACAAATAAATTAGGTCACAAGTTGCTCCAACTTGCAACACGACTCTTTGTATTACTTTCTCTAGAGAAAGTAGCTAGTTGGAAATCTCCATAAAAAATTTTAATTTTCGGAACTGGCAGGTTTCTAATAAGATGATAGATTCTCTATCATCTCCCATTTCAATAATTATATTCTTGTTATTGATGAATCCTCATCTTTGATGACAAAATGGTTCTTGGATTTTCTCAATGGTGCAAGAGGAATAAACCTGGATTCATAAGCTTGCCCATCACCAGAAACGAAAACACAATGTCAATGTCAGAACCCAGCAACTATATGTCCTAAAAAAGAATATTTTGGTAAAGCTGCAAAGTTGTGTCATACTGCTTTGTTATACTAATTGTCTTTTTTTATTACATGGTAGCTAATTTGGCTAAGAACATTGTCATATCCTTACCCAACCATCAAAACTACATCAAACAACTGAAAGAAGAAGGATACAAGATTATTGGCTACTCATGGAAGGCACCTGGGGAACAGCCAAACCAATTAGCAAATTTGACAGCCATGGTGAACAAACTGAAGGAACGATCTTTAGTAGATAAATGCTTTGTATCAAGAGTTTGCAATGCTTCTGACGAGCTAGGAGAACGAGACTTGCGTCACACATCTACTTCGAACCTACCAGGGACCCAAGGAAACAGCCAAGGTATATTGTACGTTATTATATATATATATAGAGATAATTATATATCTCACCCTCCTACTTTTAAGATATGATCGGTCACATTGCTTCTACCAACAAAAAGATATGCTTCGTTGTGATTGATTATGCTGGCTTGAGCACAAATCAAGAGAATATTTATGATTTTGTCCAGTAAGCTATTGACTTTCAAAACCAAACTTGTTAATAGGCTAACATTTCTTTTACTAACACACTAGTTCATTTTTTGGTAGTTCTGGTTCACACCGGTTCATTTTTCACTTTGCTCTTTTAAAAAAAATGTGGTTCCAGAAACAAGCATCAAAAAATGCGTCAGGAAGATTTGAAAATCCTGGCATCCTTTCGGTCAAATGCGACATCCCTTTTTTCCAGGTGCGACTGTGGTAAACTAAGATCCGGTACAGACAGATGTCTTGATAGAAGGTTTCTCTTTACCGCACCGGGATCCAATAAGGGACACGGTTGCGCACATGCACCTAGCTGGATTGAAATGTGAATCCTTCATATAACTCAGTAAAGAAACCAAGTTGAAACAACCGTCCAAGAACACATCTCAAACCATCATAAAAGTTTTTTAATCGTTCTTACAGCAAAGCACCAGTAAGGTCCTTGCTGACAAAGAAGAAGCTTTCCACCTTCAGATCTGTTTCTCCGTTAAGACCGAGTTCTCAAACAATGTTTGAAAGTTAGATATAAAAGAAGATAGTTTCTATAGTTGATATTGTACTTTGTTCAATCTTTTGAATATAATCCATTCTCAAACGACTTATTTGTCTTTGTTTATTTCGATTTACCACAGCGACACTAATTTCAAAATGTACCAATCTTATATTTTATTACAAGACTATACAACAACAAAGAAAATACAACAGATTATTTATTTTCTAGGCATGATTAATCCATCTAACACGGTATTCTTAGCCGCTCGTTTATCACCTTCCGTTATTCTCGAGGTCAATAATCGATCTTTCTCACTCAATTTGTCTCTTTGAACACCTATTATATCAATAATATTAAACCTTGTAAAAACAATAATGCTAACCACTGTCCTACTTGCTTAGCTCCAACTTCGACCAGAGTTCTTCTAGCCACTTTGTTCGCGTTATAAAGATAGATGAGCAGAGCGACGCAAAAATAGGAACGCAAAACTAGTAATGCAAAATCACTGGCGCAAATTTGTTTCCTATACAACGCAAAATTATTCCTTCTCGGCGCAGATAATTTGGAAAAAACCAGTATAAAGAAAGACATTCAGGGCTACAATTCACGGAGCCCTTTGCTTGAGTATATATCGTCGAAAAGCTAGAAACTATAATACGTATACTAGTAGCTCTTATAGTGTAGCATGTAATTTTGAGTAACCGCTGCGTCAAATACGAGCAGGTGTGCATGTGTGGCCCACATTTTATAATATGTGTTGTGAGACATATATTTAGTGCCACATACACGCAAGTACAGTTTACGCTTTATAAAATACTCGATCTTACAAGAAAAATGGTAAAACGATAGAAAAAAACTTCATTGTCCCAAAGGATAGTTATACGATGTGCTGAGATGCTACTATAATAGCATTTTCAGTGTCAGGCATATAGGATTGTTGGAAGACGAAGAAAACGAGGAATAATTTTATGGAAGGGCATCCGAAAGGGGAGATAAATTAGCCGCAAAAAAAGCTTATTTCATATACTCATTGCCAAGCAATATTAGACACTTCTTCTACTTACTACTTTTTCCTTTTATAATATATGACATCCCTTCCCTTCCTTTTCTTTTCATGCCTGCTATTTTTGTCAAGTACTGTTTTAGCTGGTGAAGGTACATACCCACTAGCCTATATTACAGGCCCTGAAATTCTCGAAAACTCCACACACATTCCTGTAAGATTCAAGTTTTAAAAGAATTAGCGATCGGGATTCCCAGTGATTATAGGAAAAGTTAATAATAACAATAGAATTGAATTCAGACCGGGTATTATACATTTAGACATGTTGAGACGGGAAAGTACTTACAGTTCATTGATTTTGACAATCAAATTGTACCGTAAGTTTTCTAATTTAAAGGCAATAAATTCTTATTTATGCGAAATAGAAGAGTGATAAGGAGGGGTGAAGAGGGATTAGACTTAGCTAATATGTTGTGGTTACTGCTATGTTTGTAGTACCGAGGGAGCAAACTCGACTGTATTCAACGGAACACTCTGGACAGTGAAGTGGCATGGAGATAAAAATTATTCGATCCACCATCTCAACAAAGTCAAGGTACGGTTTATTTTGTCATTTGTTCAATTACAGGAAGAAGATGAGGCGAATCATAATTTTGACGTTCGTAATACAGTACGACAAATGTGTTTCAACTCGGTGGGATCATCACAGAGGATTGGATGATGCGGCAGTGATGTGGTAGCGTATCCTTGAATGTTTCAATACTGCTCAAAGCAATTGGCTATGTACGTGGAAATGCATTCTAACCGCTCTTTATTCAATACAGGCAATGCGAGGTAGACAACATCACACGAATCGATATTGACTTTGACATATACCCTGGATTCAATGGCGTATACAACGAATCAGCACCGCGACCGATCCATCGAAAAAAGCGACGGGATCTCGAACGGCGTTATATCAACACTTACGAATCGATTCGAGAAGACAAGCAACAATGGGTGTTTATGCGGGCAGATCCCTCCCATACGCCGTTGTGGAACAATGTTCGGTTTGATCCTGAAACTGGCGAAAACCATGTCACCGGGCCCATCGCGGAGCCAGACCGTGAAAAGGATCAGCATTCAGGGCGCCACCAGTTCTATTTGGTATCTGCGGCGCATCTGTGGAATATGATACCTCGTTGCATTTATCCACAAGCAAGTTACGAGTTTGATTTCACAGCCAACAATACGGGTGTCACGGCATTAGATCATTGCCTGTGGGGGAATTCGTCGCAGTTGTGGGAGGTGACGTTGTGGAAACCAGAGTCGTTTCCTTTGGGATTCACGCCCAATCCGATGTATATGGACGATCAAGTCGAATCGTCTAGGTTTTTGTTCTGGAATGCTCATACCTCGCCGGGATCGACTATCCTGTGGTGGGGAGGTCTTGTTGGATTCTCGTTTTTAATGTGGATATGGCATTAATAAAAGTACCCCCAAGTACTTGCATTCATCTCCTTAATACGTTTTGTTTCTCTCTTTCTCGTCATCCACCAGATCGTAAGCATAATAAAACGTTAATCAGCGTTCTCGCCTATGCAGAAGCTTTGAATGTATACTAGATTTGATGTTTAAACAAGGTCTACTACTTGTCTGGTTAGCAACATCAATTGTCACAGAAACGAAATATGTTATTCGTCAACCCTTTAATGCTGTCGTCTATTGACGACATGTTGACCAGGTTACTACCATTCGTGCAGGGTAATTTCAACTGCGCGTTTAAATAAGAGGTCCTTGATTGTTCCAGGATGTGGTTTCCAAAAACGGCAAGGAGATCCAATCTTTATTTTTTCACATAACTTACATATTACACACAGAGCTCCGCTTTCCGATCACAAACGGAGACAATCAAAGTTCGGCGCTTGATTGCTATAGGCGCAGCGAAACACGCGCTGACTGCAAAATTACGACGAAATGCTTACACACAACCTTATATTGGATTTTTCCTGTAACATGGCGGACTATTCTTATTCAACTTGGCCAATATTTTTTTTGTTGGCGGGTAAGAATCGTTTCATTGGCGGGTTATATATTTTACTTTATGGCGCCTGTGAATTTAACGCTTGGCGGACGTTTTAAAACAATCACAGCGGCCATACCAAAAATTATGCACCTCACTTGTTTTACACCAATATAAAAGTTCAACTTTATATTTAAAAAAAGAAAAACTGACGAAAAGCAGACACCGAAGGGAAGAAAGGCAAAGAGATGCAGAGGGATTACTCTTGCATTACTGATGATTTGTGGGGGTAGTGGTACCAATGTAATGCTTCAGCTCTGTCAAAAATGTGAGTCAGAAAAAATTACAAACTGAAACCTCTTGCGACTGGAAGTAAACTGTGACGTAATTTTTAACGTTAAATCGAGTGGGATGCTGCGTGTTCAAATATTCCCTCTCATCTAAAATATGTTGCTTAGGGAATCCACTTGTTTGCACCGCATTCATATGGTAGTTCTTTGATTGAAAGAAGGACGTCCCGAGTGAAAGTATGAGAAAGCATGAATTGCATTGCAGCCATGTGGAATCTTATGAGTAGCGATGGCATGAACGACGTTGTGCGGGTGTTCACTGAGCTGGGTATGTTTGATCGTTGTGCTAGCAAAAGGATGCTTGTAACTTACTTTTTCTTTTTACGCCGTTGCTAACTTAACGTATGAAAAACCCGTTTTCTCACTGGCCTTCAAAAATGTTGGAAGATAGACCTGTCTGTGATTTTGTATTTGTAAATTCTGAAATGGATCCTTTCCCCTTACATTTTATATGTGCTAATCTCATAGTATTAAACATATCTGTATGTGTCATTGCGGGCACTTCATCTTCAACCTGGGTGATTAATCTCAAGCGTTTTCGGCAAAATGAACAGAATGGGCTATATGTAGACCATCTCAACCAGGATTGTCTATCACAGATGCGTTTTTATCGACGATGGCCGGCTCAATCTTTATATCAAAAGAAATTCTGGACAATCCGAATGATGAAGGTATTTGTAAGAGTGGCGATTCCAAAGCATCATGACATGACTTATTGCTATGATTTTGCGTACTATTACGAGCGAAGGTATGGTTCACCTTGTCATGAAGTTCCAACAGGCTATTAGGTAGGCGAGAGCTAAGATGACTACGTACCTAACGGTGAGGGCAACAAATGCTCAAGAGGCAATCTTGAGGAGTCGCAAGTACAGAGTCTTATAGCTAATTGTGATATTGGGCATCAGCTCTTAACCTTGTCGAGTTGTTTTCGTCAAAATTGAGGCGTTTAGCTCTCACTGCTGAGGATGTATTGACAAGTTGCATTACATATGAAATAGAGTATACGTAAATAGCTACCCAGCGGACTGTTATGGATAAATTGAGCATTTAAAGTCATTCTTCGAGAGGTCCATTGGTATACGTAGTCTTTTCTTAACTAATCGATTATTTAATATATTTATTTTATCTAAATATATACATCTTGAAAGTGATTGTGGCAAATACTTGACGTCATCTGTTATTCTGCATGATATTGCCAAGTGTGTTATTCGAATATATCAATATGAAAATGGCCTCCTGTCGTATTTGGCATAAGCATATGGGGCATAAGTCGTTACACGAAATACTAGGTGTGGTGAACCAACCATATTGACATGGCAGATCCAAACATTCGTCTTAAACATAAATTGATCGGTCGGACATCATCATTAGCAGTACTTACACAGTAAATCTTCTAAACGGTCTGATATTACACCGTATGAGCGAAGATACATATGACAGGACAGAAACATGGATAAACCATTGCGGCGATAATGCATCGTAGCGGCTATCCAAGATGTAGGCAGGTCTACATCATACAACATGAAGGAAAGACCCCTGTACGCCCTCTATCAATTCTACCAGTTCTTAACAACTGCGACACTATTCACTTCACCATTGCCATTCCAATAAAGATATCACGGAACTTACTTTTGTTTTTGTCCATCTTCAGCCAACCACACCCTCGACCCTATTTTCCCCCAAGGAGACGCTGATCCGTCCGCTTTGTCTCATCTATCTCAGATGCAGCTTCACATCGCCGAGTCGAAAGCTGCTCTTACTCGCAATTCGAATCCTTCAACATCGATCCTACGGTTACACCATTGCCTACCATGCGACGACAAAAAGACACCCACAAGGTGACCTTACCTCTTATCCCTACGATCATTGCTCGCCGTCGTCATACCCGTCCTCACATCTTTAGCAATGATGGTCCTACCGCAGCTCAACATTGGATCGATAAATGCGTCTATATTTGTGAATGCCTCGCTTTCAATGAGGAAGATCGTTTGGCCGAACTTAACATTGCACTCGAAGAACCCGCTATCAAATGGTAGGGTACGTATATACCAAACTCTGAGATATCAACCATGCTTACCGAGCTACCGTTTATTCTTCTTGGGAACGCGCTGTTTTCGGTATTGGGATCCCCAGATCTCGTCCACCCAATATCTCCCGACGTCAGCCCTTCCCATATCCACAGCATACTGTTGAGTCTTACCACTACCTACAAAGTTTTAGTGTCGTTCGATCAAGGCCCTTTTGAAGTTACGGCTTCTGGAGATTCGAAGGCTGTCACGCCCATCGACGAGGCTTGGCGAAAACTCGAAGCGATTATCAAGTCGGTCTTCAATGTTTCCAAGATTAAGTCCGTATATGACAAACACAGTATTGTCTTTGTCGACTGGGTTATAATCAGAGATGACAAGACGGCCTCTATCTTGGGCAAGATCAAATCGGGATACACGCCGACTGTCTCAGCTTACGAAGAGAGGTTAAAGAAAAAGAAAAAATGCCAAGGAAGCTCGGATTCGAAAGCAACGGCGAGCAATCCTGGTCTTGATGTCGATGATTTAGAGGACAAGGTCAGCGTGCTTGACAGTGAGTTGGATCAGTAAAGGATTCGTCACAGCGACTCAGAAAGATGTTTGCTTCTGCAAGGAAGCAGTACGAGAAAGCCAAGGAGGGTGTCAAGAAGACCAAAGGAAAAGTCGAAAAGAAGCACAGTCTGACACTAAAAAATGCAGTACGAGAACGGCGCATTTCCTGGCACGCTTTGATCTCCATGCAAAAAAATCAAAAAGATTTACGGAAAGAGAAGCACAACTTGCAGAATGTAAGTATTAACGCCATATACATCTTTTGCATCGATAAACCGACACTTTTATGTATTAGCGCATCAACGAGCTGATAAAAGCTACTCCTGCAACGCCAAGCACTCATGAGGGTACGTTAACGAGTCGATTAATGATAGTTCCGTGGAGGATACTGGGGAATCTGCTGCCGTTACCATGGAGGCGCAGCTTGCAGAGCACAAAACATTCCCTGCACACGACCGTGTCGGCTGTGAAGACGATAGCCACTATTTGAGCCTAGTCAATCTGGACCAAGACAAGCTCGTTTTCTGCTATAGATAATATGGCCACGTTGTGATGGATCAAACGACAGAATAAAGCAATTTAGTCAAGACAGCTTTACTTCACAGTGTGATGGTGGACCTACTTGGACAAATTTCCATGATGTGCGGTGATTTAATTTTGTATTGGATACGCGAGGTCAGACCAAAAACTCCTTACGCATAAACCTGCTTTGCTCACGAATTGTCACCTTGGTTACCGTCTGATCTATACCATGACAACCACAATCCCCACGGACAGTACATGTTTTTTAGAGCTAAAGGTTGGTTTCAGCTTGAAATTTTTTTTGACCATTCTATTTGACACTCACATTTTTGACAGAGCTGATGCAATTCATTGATACCACGAAAAAACCAACATTGGATGGCTTTGTTGCAAAGTATTCTGGATCCATTGCTCAATTTTCTGCAGTGACCGGCGCAACAAGTCCTGTAACATTATACAACTTATGGCGGAGCAGATTCATCTTACAAGTCCGTAATTCGAGACCGACACTATCTCTCAAGTTTGTATCCCTTCTTGCCGCATGCTTGTATGCTGCAGATTACACGTTGATCCAGTTTGTTGATATCATGATATGCTTTCTTTTCCAACTCTAGACCTAGCAAGTATAACCAAGCGACCTGGACTCCGTTATACACAGAGACCAATGAACTGGTAATGTTGACAGTGAGGGTTAACTATTAATATAGTGATTAAAAAAATTTAATAAATTTTTTATAATCTATAATTTCTTTTTATATATCAAAAAACAAAAACAAATTATTTTTTTTTTCTTTAAGTCCTTGAAAATATAAATCTTTGATTTATATTTAGCGACTAAAAGGAGCTATAAACTGGGGGTTTATCCCCCTTTAAGTCTTTTTATTAAATAAAAAAAGAATTTATTCTTTTTAGTGAAACGAAGTTTCACTCTTTTTAATAAATTAAAAAGTAAGAAGCAAGGCTTCGCCTCAAAAATTGTAAATTTTTGATTTAAAAAAAGACTTGAAGGGTCTAAAGACCCGAAAAGTATTAGCTTCGCTAAAATAAAATAAATTTTATTTTTTAGACTTAAAGAAAAAAAAATAAAATAATTATTTTTGTTTTTGTTATTATTATTATTAAATATGGAAATATAAAAATATAATTCTAGAATTTAATTTTTAATATTTCTCAAATGAGATAAGAAAACATAATAATTTTTTACAATCTAGTGATTGAAAAAATTTTATAGTTTTCAAAAATATTTATTAATAATGTTTATTCTTCAGTGACACTTCAAGTGTAATGCAGACTACTGTGGATCGCTGTTACTAATATTGAAGTACGTTTTGCACAGCGCACCACAGCCCAAAGATTTTGGATCGAGTCATACAGAACATTAGGTGCCAGTAGCTCAGCAGCAGGCACAGCTGTGTCAAATGTACTTCGGGGAAGTGAAACTTCAACTTTTCGTGGTGATGCAAACCCTTTGGTTTCTCATGACTATTCTGGTGAGCCGTCTCTTGCTGAAAATGATCCCGAATCAGATAATGATAAAGTGATCAAAGTCTTTCTAAAATACGTAAGCTGAAAAAAAGCGATGTGCGACATGACAAAGTAGGAGTGTGTATGACTTATGAGCACTTTTTAATAGACCAATGGAGTCATGCCCAACGAAATGGAAAAAGACTTTTTAACTGTAATCAGCAACAAGAACGATACAGTCTCTGATAAACTGCTTGGGATCGCTGCAAAGAATCTGCTCATCGAGAGCGGCTGGGACAACGACACGGAAATTTGCACAAAGTATTATTTTTGTACTTGTGTTTTGGAACGATACAGGAAACAGCTAACTATATCGTGGGACTTATTTATATAGACTTGCCCTGTCAAGCATTTGTAACTTCATAGCACCAAGAATATCTGAAATCTTCCAAAAGTCATTTACAGCACAAGAGGTTAATCACCTTAAAAACGCTGAAAACCCTACTCTCCGTGGATTATCCGATGCCTGCCTTGAAATCTTTAGGGAAATCATCAAGAGGTAATGGAAAATGAAATCCATGAAAAGGCTTGGATATGTACTCATGTGTGATTTTTACACCAACAATTGTTAAATAGCATGAACATTGATGCCATCCTCACAGAGATCCATACTTTACAAGCAAAATATGCCAGAAATCGAAGCTCGGACATGTATATCATGCTTGGAATCCTGCAATCTGTGTAAGTAAAATAAAATAGTAGATATTAGCAGCATGAATGTTTGGAATTATTGAGTATCTAACTAAACATTTTGTCTTAATTTAGTGTTGAACAATTTGACGACTGGCGTCATGACAACAGTGAAAGTGAAACCACCGTGTACCGAAGATTCGTTGTTCTGCTGGACAAGCTGTTACGGAACACTAGTATTATGTTGCAAGAGTAAGAGTTTAAGAAGACCATAGTGTGCTTCAGCGACAAAAATTGGAACTTCTAGGCTGATTTTGTTCTTTGTTTGATAGCGGCGAAAATGCATCCAATGCAACCAAGGACGCAATGATTCTGCTTCAATCTCTGACTAGCTCGATCACAACCACCAACGAAAGAACTGAAATGAGCATGTATGGCAGGAAGATTGATCTTCTAGCTATCACGAAATCAAGGGAGCAAAATGTGGAGCTCACGTCGAGCGAATGGAAGCGTGAAGGGGTATCAGAATCAATTTCATTGAAACAACAGTGCAAGAGTATTCGTACAAACGCTGCTATCCTATCGAAATTGATGCTGATTGGTGATCTAGGACACCTTGTAGCAATGGATTGGCTTGGTAAGTACAAAAGTATCTCTTCATTTAAATTATCATGGTAATAGTTTCTAATGAAGTGAATGATTCGCCATAGGAACATCTGGTTACGGATATTCTTGAAAGTTTGTGGAAAAGTCATTCGTCGCTCAAACGATCAGTTGTCTGGTAATCCCAAAGCAAGCTTCTGAGCTAGGCGGTTTTGAACAAACACTTGACTTCATGTTTAAGTAGAGGGTAATTCAAGGATACCAGGAAACATGTCAACTTGTGTCACTAATTTTTGTTTATATTGTGTGTTTTAGAACTTTCTACTGGCAACGGCGAAACAAGTTGGAGAACAAATGATGAGAAATAATGAAAGCGTGCGCGGGATCGTGGACTTACCACCGAGGAGAAGCAGATACACTGAATTGCCACCGAACATCATAATCACACCTGGAAAAAAGCGCGGTTTTGATCAGGTCGATGAGTGAGCATGAGGTTAAAGCACATTTGTACACATTTATATCACACAGCTTCACCCATCACATCTATATCCCCAAAAGTATATCTCTTTATGTAGTATCAAAAAACATCAACATCAAGTTCATGTAAATAACAGAAGGAACGAATGTTTTGACTACCTTTTTCTGAACATCAAGCTACTATCAGCTATGTACCAAAATACGCATATAGGACGTGATTTTAAAGCCAACATTATGTATTGGAATGAACAATACGACGAAAAAGTGTGGTTTATTTTAATGACCAATGAACGCTGTGCTCCGTGGAGGCAAGAAGTGGCAAATGGTAATTTTAAAAGAGCGATGATATTTAAATTTTATCTGAATTTGCATAATAATTTTTTTAAAAATTGAATTTTTATAATATATATAAAACTAATATCAAAATGGAAGAGACACATAAAAAATTTACATCAAAAATTAAAAGATCAATTATAATTAATTTTATGATTGAAAACAATATTAAAAATGTTAATATTCTATATGATGAAAAAAATAAACAAATTGATTTTGAAATATCATATAATAATGAAAATGGTCAACAAGGAGAAAAATATCAAGAATATTATAAAATAATAAAAAGAAGAGGAAGTAAAAGAAAAAAATATAATAATAATAAAACAAAGAATTTATCAACACCATCTGTTACAGATAATAGTTCATTAGAAGGTAATAATGTATTAGTAAGTAATGAAAACTATAATAGAGAAAAAAATATTGATGAGCTATTAACAGATAATAGTGAAATAGAAGATAATAACAATGATAGTAATAAACGAAGTCTTTCAAATCTTAGTACTCCTGATATTAGTAATACAAAAAAGAAAAGATATAATAATAATAATAAATGTAGAAATTTTGAATACAATAGATGCTATGTAAAAGAAGATAGTAATAGAACATATTGTGAATATTGTTTAGAAGATAGTTATTATACAGATGATGGTAATTCAGATGATAATAATTCAGATGATGATAATTCAGATGATAGCAATTCAGATGATGATAAAGAAGATAATGATAGCAATAACATTAATAAAAATTTTCAAAGAGATGAGTATTGTTTAAAATTATTATACAATATATTAATGTATGAAAAGAAATTATTAAGTGAAAATAATACTAATAAATTAAAAAATGTGGATATAATATTTGATAGAATAAAGAGTATTTTTATTGATCTTGGATTTTCGTTTATTTTCAATATAATACATAATAACTGTTTTTAACATTTCAAACAAATTATGATGATATCTTTTTCTAAAAGCATAATCTAAAAAATACAATGTATATAGCTCAGAATCTTTTTTTATATTGGGCATATGTTTTCTTAAATGCATCCAAAAACCTTCCATACTGTTAGTATGTATTGTTGAATCATTTGGATCCACAAAATATTTTGAATGATCAACTGCTTTATGAATATATCCCATCTTATTTAAGCTTGTATAAGATCGTAAGCCATCAGTGATTATAGTTGTTCCTTGATAAACTTGATCCTTGATTATTGGTAATAATGTTGACATTTTTCGATTTTGAACAGGCACCAAAAAGAACAGATTTGAATTTCTTTGATAACGGCCTAATATCCACAT
The DNA here is from genome assembly GCF_025766255.1 of Zychaea mexicana. Classification (NCBI taxonomy): domain Eukaryota; kingdom Fungi; phylum Mucoromycota; class Mucoromycetes; order Mucorales; family Lichtheimiaceae; genus Zychaea; species Zychaea mexicana. The sequence continues at coordinate 59,773 of NW_026516712.1, forward strand.
ATGTTTTCTGTATCGTTTATGCTTTGCAGTAGTAATTTTTGTTTTGCCAAAACAGCATTCGTCGATTTCAACAATTTCATCTTGTCCACCAATTACATTTTTCCATAACACCTGATTGTTAAGGATCCATGTTTTTATCGCAAAGCATATTTTTGAATATAATCGTGTAACTGTTTCATCATCGATTCCCATTTGTAGAGACACTTTTATAGGAGAAGGATCTATATAAAAAACAAATTAATATTATATATGTTATATTATAAAAGATACATACCAATCATCCATTGCCGTAATAGTTCTACTATTTGTATTGGTCGTAGATTTGTTTTTTCAAATAATGTTTCGGCAAATACACCTTTTCTAATATTATCTGGATAACAATAAAATCGATATCTTTGATAATATTTTCTAATAGATAATGGTTTTTCGCATTTTTTACAAATAAAAGGTTTTATAAGTCCTTGCTTTTGTAAATAGATTATAGCTTGTTCATCGTCGTAAAGTGTTCGAAATAGTGTTTCATTTGATTTAAACATTTTGATAAAGAAAAAGAAAAAAAGTGTTTTATGAAAAATCAAAAAAAAAAATTTTTATATAACTTTATATATTTTGTATAACTTACCAAAGAACGCTTGTAACCAAGATTTCGGAGCACAGCGTTCATTGGTCATTAAAATAAACCACACTTTTTCGTCGTATTGTTCATTCTAATACATAATGTTGGCTTTAAAATCACGTCCTATATGCGTATTTTGGTACATAGCTGATGGTAGCTCGATGTTCAGAAAAAGGTAGTCAAAACATTCGTTCCTTCTGTTATTTACATGAACTTGATGTTGATGTTTTTTGATACTACATAAAGAGATATACTTTTGGGGATATAGATGTGATGGGTGAAGCTGTGTGATATAAATGTGTACAAATGTGCTTTAACCTCATGCTCACTCATCGACCTGATCAAAACCGCGCTTTTTTCCAGGTGTGATTATGATGTTCGGTGGCAATTCAGTGTATCTGCTTCTCCTCGGTGGTAAGTCCACGATCCCGCGCACGCTTTCATTATTTCTCATCATTTGTTCTCCAACTTGTTTCGCCGTTGCCAGTAGAAAGTTCTAAAACACACAATATAAACAAAAATTAGTGACACAAGTTGACATGTTTCCTGGTATCCTTGAATTACCCTCTACTTAAACATGAAGTCAAGTGTTTGTTCAAAACCGCCTAGCTCAGAAGCTTGCTTTGGGATTACCAGACAACTGATCGTTTGAGCGACGAATGACTTTTTCACAAACTTTCAAGAATATCCGTAACCAGATGTTCCTATGGCGAATCATTCACTTCATTAGAAACTATTACCATGATAATTTAAATGAAGAGATACTTTTGTACTTACCAAGCCAATCCATTGCTACAAGGTGCCCTAGATCACCAATCAGCATCAATTTCGATAGGATAGCAGCGTTTGTACGAATACTCTTGCACTGTTGTTTCAATGAAATTGATTCTGATACCCCTTCACGCTTCCATTCGCTCGACGTGAGCTCCACATTTTGCTCCCTTGATTTCGTGATAGCTAGAAGATCAATCTTCCTGCCATACATGCTCATTTCAGTTCTTTCGTTGGTGGTTGTGATCGAGCTAGTCAGAGATTGAAGCAGAATCATTGCGTCCTTGGTTGCATTGGATGCATTTTCGCCGCTATCAAACAAAGAACAAAATCAGCCTAGAAGTTCCAATTTTTGTCGCTGAAGCACACTATGGTCTTCTTAAACTCTTACTCTTGCAACATAATACTAGTGTTCCGTAACAGCTTGTCCAGCAGAACAACGAATCTTCGGTACACGGTGGTTTCACTTTCACTGTTGTCATGACGCCAGTCGTCAAATTGTTCAACACTAAATTAAGACAAAATGTTTAGTTAGATACTCAATAATTCCAAACATTCATGCTGCTAATATCTACTATTTTATTTTACTTACACAGATTGCAGGATTCCAAGCATGATATACATGTCCGAGCTTCGATTTCTGGCATATTTTGCTTGTAAAGTATGGATCTCTGTGAGGATGGCATCAATGTTCATGCTATTTAACAATTGTTGGTGTAAAAATCACACATGAGTACATATCCAAGCCTTTTCATGGATTTCATTTTCCATTACCTCTTGATGATTTCCCTAAAGATTTCAAGGCAGGCATCGGATAATCCACGGAGAGTAGGGTTTTCAGCGTTTTTAAGGTGATTAACCTCTTGTGCTGTAAATGACTTTTGGAAGATTTCAGATATTCTTGGTGCTATGAAGTTACAAATGCTTGACAGGGCAAGTCTATATAAATAAGTCCCACGATATAGTTAGCTGTTTCCTGTATCGTTCCAAAACACAAGTACAAAAATAATACTTTGTGCAAATTTCCGTGTCGTTGTCCCAGCCGCTCTCGATGAGCAGATTCTTTGCAGCGATCCCAAGCAGTTTATCAGAGACTGTATCGTTCTTGTTGCTGATTACAGTTAAAAAGTCTTTTTCCATTTCGTTGGGCATGACTCCATTGGTCTATTAAAAAGTGCTCATAAGTCATACACACTCCTACTTTGTCATGTCGCACATCGCTTTTTTTCAGCTTACGTATTTTAGAAAGACTTTGATCACTTTATCATTATCTGATTCGGGATCATTTTCAGCAAGAGACGGCTCACCAGAATAGTCATGAGAAACCAAAGGGTTTGCATCACCACGAAAAGTTGAAGTTTCACTTCCCCGAAGTACATTTGACACAGCTGTGCCTGCTGCTGAGCTACTGGCACCTAATGTTCTGTATGACTCGATCCAAAATCTTTGGGCTGTGGTGCGCTGTGCAAAACGTACTTCAATATTAGTAACAGCGATCCACAGTAGTCTGCATTACACTTGAAGTGTCACTGAAGAATAAACATTATTAATAAATATTTTTGAAAACTATAAAATTTTTTCAATCACTAGATTGTAAAAAATTATTATGTTTTCTTATCTCATTTGAGAAATATTAAAAATTAAATTCTAGAATTATATTTTTATATTTCCATATTTAATAATAATAATAACAAAAACAAAAATAATTATTTTATTTTTTTTTCTTTAAGTCTAAAAAATAAAATTTATTTTATTTTAGCGAAGCTAATACTTTTCGGGTCTTTAGACCCTTCAAGTCTTTTTTTAAATCAAAAATTTACAATTTTTGAGGCGAAGCCTTGCTTCTTACTTTTTAATTTATTAAAAAGAGTGAAACTTCGTTTCACTAAAAAGAATAAATTCTTTTTTTATTTAATAAAAAGACTTAAAGGGGGATAAACCCCCAGTTTATAGCTCCTTTTAGTCGCTAAATATAAATCAAAGATTTATATTTTCAAGGACTTAAAGAAAAAAAAAATAATTTGTTTTTGTTTTTTGATATATAAAAAGAAATTATAGATTATAAAAAATTTATTAAATTTTTTTAATCACTATATTAATAGTTAACCCTCACTGTCAACATTACCAGTTCATTGGTCTCTGTGTATAACGGAGTCCAGGTCGCTTGGTTATACTTGCTAGGTCTAGAGTTGGAAAAGAAAGCATATCATGATATCAACAAACTGGATCAACGTGTAATCTGCAGCATACAAGCATGCGGCAAGAAGGGATACAAACTTGAGAGATAGTGTCGGTCTCGAATTACGGACTTGTAAGATGAATCTGCTCCGCCATAAGTTGTATAATGTTACAGGACTTGTTGCGCCGGTCACTGCAGAAAATTGAGCAATGGATCCAGAATACTTTGCAACAAAGCCATCCAATGTTGGTTTTTTCGTGGTATCAATGAATTGCATCAGCTCTGTCAAAAATGTGAGTGTCAAATAGAATGGTCAAAAAAAATTTCAAGCTGAAACCAACCTTTAGCTCTAAAAAACATGTACTGTCCGTGGGGATTGTGGTTGTCATGGTATAGATCAGACGGTAACCAAGGTGACAATTCGTGAGCAAAGCAGGTTTATGCGTAAGGAGTTTTTGGTCTGACCTCGCGTATCCAATACAAAATTAAATCACCGCACATCATGGAAATTTGTCCAAGTAGGTCCACCATCACACTGTGAAGTAAAGCTGTCTTGACTAAATTGCTTTATTCTGTCGTTTGATCCATCACAACGTGGCCATATTATCTATAGCAGAAAACGAGCTTGTCTTGGTCCAGATTGACTAGGCTCAAATAGTGGCTATCGTCTTCACAGCCGACACGGTCGTGTGCAGGGAATGTTTTGTGCTCTGCAAGCTGCGCCTCCATGGTAACGGCAGCAGATTCCCCAGTATCCTCCACGGAACTATCATTAATCGACTCGTTAACGTACCCTCATGAGTGCTTGGCGTTGCAGGAGTAGCTTTTATCAGCTCGTTGATGCGCTAATACATAAAAGTGTCGGTTTATCGATGCAAAAGATGTATATGGCGTTAATACTTACATTCTGTAAGTTGTGCTTCTCTTTCCGTAAATCTTTTTGATTTTTTTGCATGGAGATCAAAGCGTGCCAGGAAATGCGCCGTTCTCGTACTGCATTTTTTAGTGTCAGACTGTGCTTCTTTTCGACTTTTCCTTTGGTCTTCTTGACACCCTCCTTGGCTTTCTCGTACTGCTTCCTTGCAGAAGCAAACATCTTTCTGAGTCGCTGTGACGAATCCTTTACTGATCCAACTCACTGTCAAGCACGCTGACCTTGTCCTCTAAATCATCGACATCAAGACCAGGATTGCTCGCCGTTGCTTTCGAATCCGAGCTTCCTTGGCATTTTTTCTTTTTCTTTAACCTCTCTTCGTAAGCTGAGACAGTCGGCGTGTATCCCGATTTGATCTTGCCCAAGATAGAGGCCGTCTTGTCATCTCTGATTATAACCCAGTCGACAAAGACAATACTGTGTTTGTCATATACGGACTTAATCTTGGAAACATTGAAGACCGACTTGATAATCGCTTCGAGTTTTCGCCAAGCCTCGTCGATGGGCGTGACAGCCTTCGAATCTCCAGAAGCCGTAACTTCAAAGGGCCTTGATCGAACGATACTAAAACTTTGTAGGTAGTGGTAAGACTCAACAGTATGCTGTGGATATGGGAAGGGCTGACGTCGGGAGATATTGGGTGGACGAGATCTGGGGATCCCAATACCGAAAACAGCGCGTTCCCAAGAAGAATAAACGGTAGCTCGGTAAGCATGGTTGATATCTCAGAGTTTGGTATATACGTACCCTACCATTTGATAGCGGGTTCTTCGAGTGCAATGTTAAGTTCGGCCAAACGATCTTCCTCATTGAAAGCGAGGCATTCACAAATATAGACGCATTTATCGATCCAATGTTGAGCTGCGGTAGGACCATCATTGCTAAAGATGTGAGGACGGGTATGACGACGGCGAGCAATGATCGTAGGGATAAGAGGTAAGGTCACCTTGTGGGTGTCTTTTTGTCGTCGCATGGTAGGCAATGGTGTAACCGTAGGATCGATGTTGAAGGATTCGAATTGCGAGTAAGAGCAGCTTTCGACTCGGCGATGTGAAGCTGCATCTGAGATAGATGAGACAAAGCGGACGGATCAGCGTCTCCTTGGGGGAAAATAGGGTCGAGGGTGTGGTTGGCTGAAGATGGACAAAAACAAAAGTAAGTTCCGTGATATCTTTATTGGAATGGCAATGGTGAAGTGAATAGTGTCGCAGTTGTTAAGAACTGGTAGAATTGATAGAGGGCGTACAGGGGTCTTTCCTTCATGTTGTATGATGTAGACCTGCCTACATCTTGGATAGCCGCTACGATGCATTATCGCCGCAATGGTTTATCCATGTTTCTGTCCTGTCATATGTATCTTCGCTCATACGGTGTAATATCAGACCGTTTAGAAGATTTACTGTGTAAGTACTGCTAATGATGATGTCCGACCGATCAATTTATGTTTAAGACGAATGTTTGGATCTGCCATGTCAATATGGTTGGTTCACCACACCTAGTATTTCGTGTAACGACTTATGCCCCATATGCTTATGCCAAATACGACAGGAGGCCATTTTCATATTGATATATTCGAATAACACACTTGGCAATATCATGCAGAATAACAGATGACGTCAAGTATTTGCCACAATCACTTTCAAGATGTATATATTTAGATAAAATAAATATATTAAATAATCGATTAGTTAAGAAAAGACTACGTATACCAATGGACCTCTCGAAGAATGACTTTAAATGCTCAATTTATCCATAACAGTCCGCTGGGTAGCTATTTACGTATACTCTATTTCATATGTAATGCAACTTGTCAATACATCCTCAGCAGTGAGAGCTAAACGCCTCAATTTTGACGAAAACAACTCGACAAGGTTAAGAGCTGATGCCCAATATCACAATTAGCTATAAGACTCTGTACTTGCGACTCCTCAAGATTGCCTCTTGAGCATTTGTTGCCCTCACCGTTAGGTACGTAGTCATCTTAGCTCTCGCCTACCTAATAGCCTGTTGGAACTTCATGACAAGGTGAACCATACCTTCGCTCGTAATAGTACGCAAAATCATAGCAATAAGTCATGTCATGATGCTTTGGAATCGCCACTCTTACAAATACCTTCATCATTCGGATTGTCCAGAATTTCTTTTGATATAAAGATTGAGCCGGCCATCGTCGATAAAAACGCATCTGTGATAGACAATCCTGGTTGAGATGGTCTACATATAGCCCATTCTGTTCATTTTGCCGAAAACGCTTGAGATTAATCACCCAGGTTGAAGATGAAGTGCCCGCAATGACACATACAGATATGTTTAATACTATGAGATTAGCACATATAAAATGTAAGGGGAAAGGATCCATTTCAGAATTTACAAATACAAAATCACAGACAGGTCTATCTTCCAACATTTTTGAAGGCCAGTGAGAAAACGGGTTTTTCATACGTTAAGTTAGCAACGGCGTAAAAAGAAAAAGTAAGTTACAAGCATCCTTTTGCTAGCACAACGATCAAACATACCCAGCTCAGTGAACACCCGCACAACGTCGTTCATGCCATCGCTACTCATAAGATTCCACATGGCTGCAATGCAATTCATGCTTTCTCATACTTTCACTCGGGACGTCCTTCTTTCAATCAAAGAACTACCATATGAATGCGGTGCAAACAAGTGGATTCCCTAAGCAACATATTTTAGATGAGAGGGAATATTTGAACACGCAGCATCCCACTCGATTTAACGTTAAAAATTACGTCACAGTTTACTTCCAGTCGCAAGAGGTTTCAGTTTGTAATTTTTTCTGACTCACATTTTTGACAGAGCTGAAGCATTACATTGGTACCACTACCCCCACAAATCAACAGTAATGCAAGAGTAATCCCTCTGCATCTCTTTGCCTTTCTTCCCTTCGGTGTCTGCTTTTCGTCAGTTTTTCTTTTTTTAAATATAAAGTTGAACTTTTATATTGGTGGAAAACAAGTGAGGTGCATAATTTTTGGTATGGCCGCTGTGATTGTTTTAAAACGTCCGCCAAGCGTTAAATTCACAGGCGCCATAAAGTAAAATATATAACCCGCCAATGAAACGATTCTTACCCGCCAACAAAAAAATTATTGGCCGCCAAGTTGAATAAGAATAGTCCGCCATGTTACAGGAAAAATCCAATACCCAAGTGATCTACATACTATTTGTTGCTATGTGCAACACCAACTAAACCGCTCGACTAAAGCTAAGATATAGCTTATTGTATACAGCAAAGCGCTGTGTGCACCTCAAAACGTGTTCCAGGAAACTAAATAAAGGAAAACCTGGTAAAAACCATATGCACAGCACCTACGCAGAAATAATCGAGAGACTTTGACAGATCTGCAGATCATCATCACGGCCCTGCAGTCGAGCTAACGGTAACGTCTGCACATTACGAAAAAAAAACTCTTCGGGTTTCTGCATCCCCTATTGAACGATGATGATGGCTCGACTGGTTTGTGGGTGATGCAGCATGATAGTATACATAGTAAAGTGGATTGTATAAAGTTACCGTCACCTCCTATCTTCTCACCTGGAATAGGTGTCCGTTCGTCCAGTCGAAACAACGCAATTTCCTTATTGACTAACCAAAAGTGTGCGATGTTGCCAAGCAAGACAAAAATAGTGAAACCTCTTGTCAATCGTAGCGTTTGATTGGCACGGGCCATGTCTGGGTGGTGTTACCACGGACCTGTACTCGTTTTTGTCGTTTTAACTCTTTCTCTCTCGGCCCCTTCCCTTGCTCTTCCTTCTTCTTAAATTTTTGCTTGTTTAGACTAACTTCCTCCACCTCCCCTTCAGCCTTCTTGATTATTGCAGCATAACTATTATGACTGGACCCTATGGCGGATCAGAGGGAGCAGATCAAACCGCTCCAACTAGCAACACCGCGGCTGATAGTCCTTGGTCAGATGGACGTAAGTTTTTTTTCTCTTCTGAAACACGTACACGCACGTTCCCCCTCTCTTATTAATTGAAAGACGATCCCTTCATTATTATTACTTTCTTTTAGCTGGGCGTCGACAAAGCTCCAGTAGCTCATCCGATACAGAAAGCAAAACCCAGAACGGTAACGCACTACTGCCATCTCCTCCACCACAACAACAAGAACAACAACAACAACAACAACAGCAACAGCAACAGCAACAGCAACAGCAACAGCAACAGCAACAGCAACAGCAGCAGCAGCATCGCCCACCGTTTACGTCCAACGACACAGACGAACCAGGCACGCGATATTCTACCGATGATGAATCGGCAACGTTGCACGGTTCGATTCCGCCCGACGAAATCCCGTTAGAAGCACTGGCAGGTAATTAAATAAAAGGATTCAGTATTCTGAACACACCATAAATCGTCATCAGATCTGAAAGTTATATTCTTTTATTGACATGTACTGTTTTTGGTATAATTTTTATAGGCAAAGGGCTGGTAACAAATTACGCTGATGATCAATTCGACTGGGCAGGAGGCGATGAAGAGGATGAAGACGAAATAGTAGACAAGAACAAGCGCAAGAAGCAATCGGGGATCATTTTGTGCTTATCACGCAACTCATCGTATATTGCATGGTCGCTTCTTATCCTGGTGGCGCTTATCTTCATTGCTGTGGATGTGGCGGTCTTTGTTGTTTACCGAGACAACGTGTCCATGGTGTCATATAACCTGCAGCTCTGGTTTACTTGGGCGGCGTTCATGTGGTGCTTAAGCATGCTGCTGCAAGTGGTAGTGGAGCTCGTGCCTTGGGCTATCAAACGTCTTGTAGGCATCTTGAGACCGCAGTCTACCGAAGTATTACGTATGCGCTTGGCTGTAAGTAGTGATTGACTAGAGGGGAGAGACGTTTTAAAGAACACCAAGATTGCTAAGTCCCACCTCAAATAGTACTACATGGCCTTACGACTCTACATCAAGTTTTTGATGATTTCGGCATGGAATTGGGGCTCCTGGGCATTTATTCGGGACCAAATCGCACTACCGGCGGAACAAGCAGGCCCGCCGAACTACGTGAATGTCCTATTCAATATTTGGGAATGCGTTTTCTTTTTGGCGCTTCTGCTTTTTATTGAAAAATTTCTCCTGCAATTGATTGGTAATGCTGTTTAACTTTTTTTGGGGTATGCGGAAGTGGAGAGAATAAGAGTGTGTGTGCGTGTAGAACTGAATTAAGGAAAAAGGAACCAATGAGCACTAACTTAGCTAAACTTCTTTAGTGACCTCTTTCCACAAGTAAGAATTTCTACTTTCTCACACACTCACAAGCATAGTCAGAACTTACGAAACTTACATATTAACTTGGCCTAATTTAGGAAAGCATATGGCTCGCGTATCGACGAAAATGATCATGCGCTGAAGATTTTAGACAAGCTCAAGAAAAGCACGACAAAGCGCAAGATGCCCCAAGAATTCATCTTAAAACGGATTCGGCGGAATAAGCAGGACAAATCGTCCAGCAAACCCAGCCGAAATGCAACGATGGATGATGGCAAGCAACAACAAGGGCAACAACAACAGGATGGCAGCAAGACTCAGTCAATCATGCGTCCTGACGAACACGCCAGCAGCAACAACAATGCAGCGCGAGCTGCTGGAGTACATTTTCCTTCTTCCGAAAAGATGGATACATTGATCGCTATACCTCCAGTCGATGATCGATATGAGGGAGCTGACGACGAGAAGCATCGTGAAGTGATCGCAGAGGCCGAAAATGTGATGCCGGAGCGGCAACAAGGACAACGTCCTAATTTTAAAGATCAACGAAGAGGCTCGTCTAATGATTTTTTCAAAAACTTGACACGCCATTTACGAGATGTCAGCAAGTCAGATAATAAGCAGCAGCAGCACCATCTGGAAAGAGAATTTCATAACCAGGATGCTGCTTCTCCTCCAACTTTAAGCCCTCCTCGATCTGGCACCACCACACCTCGTCCAGGATTCTCGCGCAGCAGCACTTGGGCATCCACTATCACCAAAAACATCAATGACAAAAAGGCGTTTATGAAAAAGAAGAACCAGCCGCCTCAAGCACATCATGGACGATCGCACCAGGCGAAAGCTCTGGCGAAAAAGATTTATCACAATATAGTTGGCACGTCGGGGCGCGAAGACATTACAGAAGTGGATTTCTATCCTTATTTTCGTACAAATCAAGAAGCCGCAGACGCTTTCCGGATGTTTGACCGTGATGGCAATGGCACCATCAGCAAAGCCGAATTGCGTTCCACGTGTGTTAGAATTTACCGGGAACGCAAGAACCTAGCGACTTCGATGCGCGATCTTTCCCAAGCTACGGGAAAACTTGATATTATTTTGATCGTCATTTTTACGCTTATCTGGGTAAGTGTATTTATGCATGCACACTGGCTGTATTTACAGGTTACAAAGAAAACAAAAGAAAGCTGAACCTTAAAATTCTGTACACAATAACGATAATCTTCAGTTGATCGTTGTTTGTGCCGCTTTCGGTGTGAATGTCGGTACAGATCTAATGCCCTTATGGAGTGCCTTCATTGCGGCCAGTTTCGTGTTTGGTAATAGCGCAAAAGACGCCTTTGAATCGATCATTTTCATTTTTGTCACGGTAGGTTCACTCTCTTTTATTGCATTGGTATCCCGTAAGGCCTAATTCATACGTATCTGTCTTTAGCATCCGTTTGACGCTGGAGATCGCGTCCTTATTGGTCCAGAAAACTGGGTAGTCGATCGTGTCGGCCTTCTTGTCTCAACCTTTATGTAAGTTTTCTTATAGCATTCTAGCCAGACATGCATATCTAAAATATTCTCGAAACGATAGAAATTGGGATGGCTCTATTGTTTACGCCAAAAATTCTGTGCTTTCAACACAATATATCATCAATGTACGACGTACTGGCCCCATGGGCGAATCTCTCCGTAAGTAAAGTGGCTTACTCTTTTTGTTTATGACTACTATCATCACAATTCAAGTTAATCCATGAAACAATCACAACTTCGATGCATTTACTGCAATTATTAGAAATTCATATTGCATTTACCACACCGTCCTGGAAGATCCACCGTCTTCGAGAACACATGCAGCAATGGGCCAACCAATATCCTGCGTTGTACCGGGTCAACTCGACATCCGCCAATATTTTAACATTTGAAAACCAGAACCGACTGACCATGTCCTTCTACTTTGAGCATACGCGAAACTGGCAGGATCCAGGAGGTCGTTGGTTGCGTCATAATAACTTTATGATGGAGCTCAAGGAAGAATGCGAACGACTTGAAATCAGCTATGTGCTACCATCGCAGCCATTCGAAAGTAACAAGGAACATCAAGATGTATCCGACAAGTACAACATCAACATCAATGACGATGACGACGATGCTGATGATGACGATAATCAGTCTTCAGGAGGTTCCAAAGGTTCCGCAGCAAATCGTTTGCATATGAGGCGTCAAAATGCTGAAGGCGCTGTCCGTGGCCCAACCACATCAGGTGGTGCAGCATCAGGTGGAGGAAATGGCACAGGAAATGCTGCAGGAGCAGCAGCTGGTGCGGCTGCAACTGTTGCATTCACAACTGGATTCATGTGAAAAGCAAGAGAACCTCACTAAAAATAATAATACTATCCATGTTTATTATGTCTTCTGCATTGTATATCATATTCTTATCCCCGTATTAACTTTTAATAACTAAAACCGAATGGAGGCAATACATTTCTGCTACCTATATATAATGCTGCTACCTCTACTATCATGATAGCTGAATGGTGAGGCACGTCATAGTTAAAGAATTATTCAGGAAATGCATAAGCATATATAGAAGATGAAGAAGATGACTAGTTGTCTACGCATAGCCGAAATACATTGAACGAACATGGGGCTCATGCTGCTATTAGTAGCTGCACCAGTAAACTGACGATTGTGCTGATGACGATGGAGTCTTCCCTTCTCTATTGCTGTATACAGCAGTAACATCTTGCGGTGAAGGCCATAATCGAAACTGCGGCATCGCTCACGTGATTGATTTATCAGAGATCAATCTATCTACTTTATATGAATCGATCCACAGAAAGAGTATCAAGTTCTCGATATTGCCAACGTTGCAGACCTAATCTTTTTGGCGACAGGACACTAGTAGAGAAAACTTAGTATTAATTATAACCAGTAATGTTAATTAAAGACTCCCTTCAACCATAATGACCTTAGATTAAAATGTGCGGGTGGAAGATAGGCATCACGATCATTCTAACCATCGGATGAAATTCCAAGATTTAGCGGGGAAGCGGCGAGAAGATCGCTGTATATGATAGTGCTTGTGTTACGATCATTAAGGAAATGATATACTCCTTTTGCTTGTACCACCGCTCCACTCACATCACATAAGATACCCTGCTTTTCGGGTGTGGGCGAGCAGCGTAGACCAAAGGCAAATAATGCATTAAAATGATACGTACTTTTCCCTTTGAGTGTGTCCATTTTGCATGATGGTTTCATCCTTCAAAACTGCTTACTGATATTGCTACAATATGAAGAGGTGTTGAATACGTTTCTTTGAATGCTAATTAGTGATTATCAAGAGAAAAAAGTCAACAAGAAAAACTAGAAATATTGAACACGCTAGCGTATATGTATCATATGAAAGAGTGCCTGTTTTTTTGTTCATACGCAACAAGTATTGTAGAGTGTATAGAGCACCCTCATCTTCTTCACCATCCGCTTACTAAGAAAGAGAGAAAGAGATCAGATATGTGTGTGCCATTATATCCAACAAACATGATATAAGATTATACCAGAAGTTATCAGATCATTTCGGGCTTTTCTTGGATTTTGCTTCGCTCAATGTCTCCAGCCCGCCCTATAATTCAATGCAGAGATTTCATTCGCGGCCCCCGCCTTTGACGACAAGGTTGTATTGTTGTAGACACCAAAATATAGAAATCAGATCTTTGTTTCTCTTATATCTCCAGAAAACAAAAACCCTGCATCTTATCGTCTAATACGTGGGGAAATGCATCATCTAGATCTTCTGCTACACAAAATGTAAATTTAATCGCGTGAGGTATCCTGAGATTCCCTTTGTCTCCACCATCCTTTAATATGTAGAATAAAACAAAATACCAACAACGTACGAGTATGGTCCGAATGGAGCAGATACGTAACGAGAGCGTAAGGGAGAGAGAAAGAGGGGGCCATGAACAAATTGAAACAGTACTACAAAACGCGTTTGCTGTATTAGTACTGTACTGCTTTTTAATCACGATGATGATCTGATAACTTTTTAAAGAGAAGAAGAAAAAAGGTTTCGCCACAGTATCCAAATGACATCAAAGATTTACGCTTGGTCTAGTTGATCAACGTTGAGCGTTCACGCCATAAATAACGAACCCTTAATATGAAATCTGATTGTATGGAACTCGCCCAGCTCCCTAATATCTTCTTAACAACAAATCTCCAACAGCAAAAAAAAAGATTTTATCAGATCCCTGGCGGAGAAACAAAGATCTGATAACATAATAAGCAAATCTCTTTCCATTATATAAATTCATGTATAAAAAGGTTACTTTCGCGTCCTTTTCATCTCTTTCTCTTCTCATACGCATACTCCTGCCTTTTATTACTTACTAGTCCCACTTAATATATATATATACCATGCAGCATTCAACACCATTATCTACATCATCATATTCCAACTCCAACTGCGAATCATCATACAAACACAGTCATCATTCTGAACATGAAGAGCAGCAACAAAATGAGAAACCAGCAGCCGATCTACCCACTCCTCCACCATCACCTATCGGATCGCCACATCATCACTCTATGGCTGCTACACTTGAAGCCAATGGTCGAATCCTGGCAGCAAAACGTGAAGGCAACCTAAAGGCGGTCATGTCCGAATTCTGCACTATGAAGAAACAGCAAATTTTATTGACACATCATACCTATAATCTAGTTCTCGACGCACATGCCAATTTGCGTCGAGAAGGAGCGCCGTTGACCAGTATTCTCAAAAGTATGTTATATTCTACATATATATAACATATATATATATATTAAGCACAGAATGCAAACTGAACAGCAAATTTAACTCTTTCTGTTTCAGTTTACGACGAAATGATCCGAGCACACATTCCGCCCAGTGGTTACACATACACGGTCTTGCTCCGCGTGTTATGTAAGCGGGATGTCGAAGTTCAAAAGACAGTTGCGATGCTTAAACGACAGTCCGCACGCACTGGTATTGGTATGGATGATATTGGCCAGCTGGAAGCCGAAGGCAACTTGGGACGCGCTCTAGAGTTGTTTCGAACGGCTGCCGAACAACGCGTGCACGAGGAATTCGAGGTCGAAATTTACAATCAATTGTTACGCGTTTTGTCACACTATGGTAACACCGTAGATGCACAATTCGTGTACGACCAGCTGCAACATTCGCCACATGCTCAACCGAATTCCGCCACCTATGCTGCACTGATCAACTTGATGGGCCGTGCCGGTCAGATTCAGTCTGCATTGGATACGTTTGGTCACTATACCGCTCTCAAACACACCTTGGGCCAGCATGACGCATCGTACGTATACAATGCATTGGTGGATGCCTATCTCAAGTGCGGCCAATTGGACAAGGCATTGCAAGTGCTGGAAAAGGACATGGTCAGCGATGGCGTCAAGGTTACAGTGATTCCATACAACTCGATCATTCGACATTACTGCGCGCAAGGTGACATGGAACGGGCCAGGGAAATCATTGACAAGCTCCAGAACAATGCAGACTTGCCGGTCGCAGATGCAAGCAGCTATGGTCCTATCCTTTCCGCCTACTGTCAATCTGGCCGTTGGCAGCCGGCGTCCGAAATTTATGCACAATTGGTCAAGACGGATATTGCCAAGGCTTACGGCAATTTGGCTAACTATGCATTGTTATGCATTGCGCACGCGCACGGACATCAGGCAGTGGAGGTGATCAAGGACATGCACAAAGCAGGATTAGAACCAGATCCGATACTTAGTACGCGCGTGGTACTGTTTTTCTCTGGTGTGCCCGAAGCGACCGATGCCCTGTCCGCCGTGTTACAAGCCATGTCACCTCGCACCATCATCAAAGGATCCTCACTGCTGCTACAAACGGTGCTCAAGATTATGCAAGGTGCGCCGTTGGTGCAAGCATTGGCCCTGGTGCGTGTGGTGGTCGGACCACTTGGATTCCCTACCACTTTGGCGAGTGCTCTGGTCGAGTGCTGGAGTAACGACAACAAAGAGCAAATCCATCAAACCGATCCACATGAAGACGATGATGTGGATTACGCCCCCTTGGTCGAAGCTGCATTGATGCTACCTGCCGAATTCTGCCTCGGCGACGTAGTAATCGATCTTCTCGAGAATCGTCAATTCACTCCACCTGCTCATCAGTTTGCACGTGTTCTGGCGCGTCTCCAGCAACTCAAGTTTGTCGAAGCCGAGACCAAGTGGAAGGCAGCGGTGGCAACCACGGACGAATCCGAGACACTGTCAAACCAAGTACTTAAGGCGGCGATGCGGGGTCATGCGGACGAGGCACTCAGGGTCCTGGAACAGCAAATTTTGAAACGTGGTTTGACGCCATTGCCGGAACCCGCGCGAGACGCTATAGCTTTGATTGGCAAACAAGGTCATTTGGATGCTGCTTTGCGCCTGTTCCAGCTGTCCATGGAGGCGTTCAAGGATGACGATGCCCGAGCTAAATACTTGGTGATGAATAGTATACTCATTGTGTACGCACAACAAGGCGACATGGTGCCTGCCAAGCAGTACTATGATCAGATCAAGCAGATCGGCTTTTTCCCCGACGGCAACGCCTATGCATCGTTATTGCTCGGAAGCGCCAAGTGTGCCACGGACGAAGCCACCGATGCGTTGACCATTTACGATGAAGCCAAGCGCCACAATGTCAAGCCTACGACATTCTTCTACAATGTGGTTATCTCTAAGCTCGCCAAGGCCCGCAAGCTTGAGCCCGCTCTGCGTCTGTTTGACGAGATGCAGCAGTTCAAGATCGTGCCCAATTGTATCACATACGGTGCTATCATTTCTGCTTGCGTTCGTGCTGGATCCGAATTGCAAGCCCGGCGTTTGTTCGGCGAAATGTTGTCGGCGCCATCGTATCAGCCGCGTGTGGGTCCTTTCAACAACATGATTCAGTTCTATGTGCGTCAGCAACCAAGTCGCGAGCGAGCTCTAGAATATATCATGGAAATGCGTCGTCGCCGTATCAAGCCCTCTGCACACACATACAAGCTCCTTATGGAAGCCTACTCGACTATCGCACCTTATGACATGCCTACAGCTCATCGCATGCTCAGTGATATGGAAAAGCGGGACAGGATTCGTCCTCAAGCTACCCACTATGCCACATTGATTTACTCGTACGGATCGCTCCAACGGGATGTCAAGAGCGCCGAGCAGGTGTTTGCCGAAATGAACAAGGCCAAGGTTGTTCCCGATGAAGCTGTGTACCAAGCCATGCTCGATACACTGATCAGCAACGACAAAATGGAGCGTGCTGAAGAACTATACCATGAAATGCTCCAGAACATCCGGAAGAGCTGCTCGCCCTATATCGAGAACTTGTTCATCCGCGGATACGGCCAAAAGGGAATGTTAGACAAAGCCGAGGCCCTGTTTGCAGCCATGTCGGACAATCGATTGCTGCGGTCATCGAATAGCAACGAAAAATACGTTGTTGTTCGTGAGCCCAGCACATATGAAGCCATGGTTCGTGCTTTTCTTGATAACGATCTGATTACCAAAGCCAAGGGAGTACTCGATATGATGGTCAAGCGCGATTTCCCGGAGAAAGTCGTGGCTGCCGTTGCCGACTTGGTGCTAGAATAAGTAATCAGCGATCATCATTTTGATACACCAACGAAAATTAGAATTTATATAATCCTCTTTCACTCACTCCACACCACCATTTGTATATATTTATCGTCAACTTCTTATATGTATTTTACTAAGCCCTGTTCCTCATTAGTATACCATTTTTCTTTTGCCCTGTTTTATTATATGCTCTCTCAATTTCATATGTGCTCCTTAATCAATACTTGTTATTAAAAAAATTCTTTGCTATATTCGTATGCATGAGATTAATGACTAATGGATCAAGTCTGCTAGAAAAGCCGATAATGTATTGGTACGTGATACGCATTCATGGCAACTGTTCTGATTGCTGGGTTTAGAGAGGAGCAATTAAAAATGATGATAATGAGTGAAGTCATATGAAAGCGCATTAAGTGCTACATAGTTGGGGTTATGAGTTGGAAATGTCTAGAAAGGCTGCAATGAACCATTGTCGGCGGATTACATAAAATTTATGCTCTGGATGTGCTGCATTGATCTTCTAAGTGAAATGTTTCGGCGGAAAATATTAATCAGAAACTAACACCCCTCCTCCATCCAATCACAACAACCAAATATCCGGGTCGCTTCTTTTTCCTCTTTTTCTCCCTCTCTCCCTACACCCATGGCTCGAGAAACAAAGTATTACGACAGTTTGGGCGTCGACCCGAAAGCCTCAGAGAGTGAGCTGAAGAAAGCCTATCGTAAGCTTGCATTGAAATACCACCCAGACAAGGTATACCTGAAAAAAAGAATCGCGACGTACATGTACATACCACACGCAACCGCTTTTCAAAACGCATACTCATAAAACGAGCAAAAACGAAACTACAATACATAGAACCCGGATGCAGGCGACAAGTTTAAAGAAATCTCACACGCTTACGAAGTCTTATCCGACCCCGATAAGCGACGGATGTACGATCAGTTTGGTGAAGAAGGCCTGAGCGGTGCCGGCATGGGCGACACTATGGATGCAAACGATCTCTTTTCACAGCTGTTTGGGGGTGGTCTATTTGGCCAAGGCCAAGGTGGCCGATCGGGTCCACGACGAGGACGTGATATGGTGCACCATATGAAAGTGTCCTTGGAAGACTTTTACAATGGCCGAACCAGCAAGATCGCTGTGCAAAAGCACGTCATATGCAAAGACTGTGATGGCCGTGGTGGCAAAGAAGGCGCAGTCAAAGTGTGTGGAAAGTGCAAGGGTAATGGTTTTACAGTCTCGATGCGACAAATGGGTCCCATGGTCCAACAAGTCCAGCAGCCGTGTGCAGAGTGTCGTGGCCAAGGAGAAATCATTGATGAAAAGAACAAGTGCAAGACGTGCAATGGCAAAAAAGTTGTCGACGACCGTAAAGTGTTTGAGGTGCATATTGACAAAGGCATGCGCGATGGACAAAAGATCACATTTGCAGGTGAAGGTGACCAGACACCTGGCATTGAAGCTGGCGATATCGTGGTTGTGCTCAACCAGAAGCCTCATCCACACTTTGTACGAAAAGGGGACGATCTTGTTTATGAAGCTAAGATCGATTTACTTACGGCGCTTGCTGGAGGTCGATTTTCAATACCCCATTTGGATGATCGTGTCCTTGTTGTCACGATCCAGCCCGGTGAGGCAATCCGGTCAGGCCAGGTCAAGGTCATCGAGCACGAAGGCATGCCCACATATCGCCACCACGACAAGGGCAACATGGTCGTCAAGTTCACGATCGACTTCCCACCGCCCAATTGGACCGATCCCGACACTATTGCCAGATTGGAATCCATTTTGCCACCCCGAAGCAGCCTACCGCCATACGGTGATAAACATCCCGAGGAAGTTACTATGCAAGATGCAAACGAACAACAACAATCCAGAGCTAGTAACCAGCAGCAATTCATGGATGTCGATGAAGACGAAGAAGGTCAAGGGGGTCCGGGTGTCCAGTGTGCACAGCAGTAGAAAATTAAGAAGCAAAGCCCACACATTTAAAGAAAAAGAACCGTATATTATATTGATCCATCACTTTGTTCCTCTACAACAGCCTAATCTCCAGCATTAAGAAAGCTTTGCAGCCTAAAAGAAACCAAGAATAATAAAAACCATCAATATACTTTCTCTTGCTATTGCAACTTCGCATCTTTCGTTCTGCCTTTACCTTTTGGTACAAACTGGTAACAACTTTATCGACTTGCTTGAGAGTATCGATGGCAGTCTCATATGTTTTCTATTCATCCCTCAGTCAGTTACCATAGTCAACAGAACTAAAAAGAGATATTTTATATGTCCTGAGTGCTTACATCTTCCTCTGGTTCATCAAACACAATTAAGCATCCTGCTCCTTGGTCAAGGATGCCATGGAATGCCTTGTCCAGGATCATTTGTGATAACCTAAAACCCGACTCTCAGTTAGCATATCTATTCCCTACTTCTCTGTTTCTCCGAAACTTGACAGCACTAGACTGTACATACTTATTTTCGACTTGCTGTGTTGGGAGCTTAACGACATCGGCAATATGAGAAATCTCCACTCGAGAGAATGGTTCGATGATGCGGACAAGGTTCTGCTCAAGAAGGGTGTCATAGAGGGCAGCCAGCTGAGTGCGGATGATAGGGTCGTCGTTAAGTTCTAATCAATATATAAAAGATGTCAGTTTTCTCTTGAACTCTTCACTTATCTGGATCCATCTCTATCCGTACTCCTTTTTCAGTCACTTACCATTTGTGTAGGTTGCAAGGGCTGTTTCAAATTCTTGCAAGTTTCTGTTTTGATGTGCATTGGCAACTGCCTTCATTGCCTCGATATCTGCACCCGAGTATCGCAGTGCCATCTTGCCGCCAAGAATCGAATGGATATCCTCAGGCTACAAAGAACAATCGTTAATATGACTATCCAAACTTATAATCGCGCTCCCTCTCCTGCATACAATCAAGAGAAACGGTTGATAGCTATCGTACCAAGTTGAGCATGATTTTACACAGAAGCATGTACTTTAGTGCCAAAACAGCCTTGTTATCATCTTGGCTCGAGTATCCTTCAAATGCTTCGAAAAAGTACGAATACGCAGTCTTGTAATCCTTCTCCTCGGAATGCAAAACACCAGACTGCATATCCAAAGCAGCTTGTAAAAGTGGTGGACAATAGATGGCATTGGCCGACGTTCGTGCGGATGTGAGTGCTGCCTAAGATCGTTCACGTGTACACATACAGAGGCGAATTAGCTCACATATTATCCAAGCACAACTATTCTCCCTCGTTCATCACTTTAATCATCATCACCTAGATCAGAACATTACTTACTCTTGCTTTAGGCAGATTTCGCAGGGCATGGCATACTCTGCTTTCCAACAACTGAACTTCAACCAGCACCATTTTGTCGTCCAAACGCTTCAACTCCTTGAGCAGCTGGGAGATTAAGCTTAGCGATTCGTGGTACATTTTGTTATCGAGGTAGAGTGCAACGAGGCGTGTCTCCAACGACTGCTTTAGAAAGATACGCTTTTCCTCCACAGACCAGGCAATTGTTTCTTTGCATACGTCGATTTGAAGTGGCAAGCAGTTGGGTATGGCGCCGAAATGATCAATCATTGTTCGAACTATAAATGTGTGTGTATTTCCATAGATAATGCGTTAGCATAACATCTAATATAAGTGTCCTTTCCTTTCTCTTTTTATAAAACATCCCTCCCGTTCTCTTTCTCTTTTTTTCTTTGATACTTGCTCAACTTGGCTGTCTTTGCTTTAGCAATGGAACCCATAAAGGAACGCGATGAGCGAATTAAACCAGCAAGTTCCTGAGCCAAACTATTAATATGATTTTTTTTACAAGATTAGGTTTCTAGAATCTTAAAATGGTAACGCAGCTCAAATAAAAAACAAGGTATTGAAGATTTACCCAAGGTCGCGATAGAGCTGTCCGAGATGGACAAGAGCGTATTCTTGTTCCTTCAGTACTTCTTCGTTCGCGGATTGCTCTGACAAGACGGAATTGTACAAGGCAATGGCTTGTTCAATCTGTTTTGCATTCTTTAACTCTTCTGCTTGTCTGAGACGTTCTGTTGGTGGTTCAGCGTTCTTTTGTGTAGCCGTGACCATGGTGAAAATCGATTTGTTGAGCTGAATTTATAGAAAAGAAAACGGTGGATCGCAGAAAAGGTGTGTTCGTAACCACCCTCCACCCCTTTGAACATTACGCGTCTTTGGAAATCTCCGCTCACTGGCGCTGACAGTGGGTCGCCAGTGAAAAGTGTGTACTGCACAGGCATGATGATGGGTAGCATTTATCACTTTTTCTTTTATTGTTTTTCTTTTCTCAAACATGGCTTCTAGAGATTGCCCATTTTTGACTTAACGCCATGAATCGAGGTCTTCTGGATTGACATATACATTTTCTCCATTTTCTCGTATCGTTTCCCGCATCTTATCTCGGGCTAGCGGTTTTCGCATATCTAATTGGGAATATATAAGCAGACGATAAATGATCATGATTTTCCTCATGTAAGCGTCATAATAATTACTGGTTTAGAAGAGACAAAAAAGTCCTTACCATAAGCATCCTCATTTGTTGCTCCGGAGTAATAGTTCCGTACACGACGATATACTGAATAGCCAAATTTACGATACATGCCTATGGCCACTGCATTGGATACACGCACATATAGATCCACGAACCATCCATTGTATCTAAATTGAGAAAGTCATGTTAAGGTCTTCCTTGAACAGTGCAATAATATACGCTAGAATATCACATCTTTTGCTTACGTTTTCTCGGACACTTCTTCAAGCAGGTTCATCATGCCATCGGCCAAACCCAATCGACGATATTCAGGAGCAACTGTGATGGCCGTAACGTGCCCGTGCCAGTTCTTGCCAGTACCTTCAGCCTTACCCATCACTATTATTTAAAATACTTAGCATTCAGTGTTCTTTTTCCGTCGAGTAACAAGTAAGGTGATGGTTAAGAAAGGAATATATGCTATCTGTAGTCCTTCACTTACCATAACCCATGAGACGATCCTGTGGAGACATTTGTACACAGAATAGATCGGGCCATTGTGCGAGGTATTGCAGATAGAATGAGATGTTATACTACATCAAAAGAATGACGATAAGTCGCTCAGATAACCAAAAGAACGCGTGCCCTTTTTTTTCGAGGGAAACTCTAACTTACAGTTTCTGTCAAAACATCGAGATTGCTGCAAAGTGGAAGAGAAAGCAAGACGGAAACATGGTAAGCATGTGCAAAATACATATTTGAGGAGGACTTACACATTATTGAATTCAAAAAGATCGGTTGCTTTGAATCGTCGTAGTAAGCTCATGATTCTTGGAGGAGCGGCAAGTGCAGGAAGAAGGCTGGGTAACCCAATAATAAGCTGGCTTTTCAGACGAAATTGATATATGGATGTTCAACGTCAAGCAGAAAGCCTGTGGCACTGCATGATTTTGCCCACATCACACACAAGAAATAAACGACATATGAAGATAACGCAACCATTGATACTCGCCAAAACATATATACCAAAGGGCCTTACTTATGTAATCAACGCACGCTGCTTTATATCCGTACACGAGGTATTAAGCAAAAATGAAAAGGGCAGACTGAGAAACAAAATTTCTTTTCCCTCTATTCATAACTACTTATCACAATATGGTTCTATGTGCGATCTGTAACGATCAAGATAGCAAATACAAATGTCCAACATGCAAAGCACCATAGTACGTTTAGCCATTTATCTCCATTTGATTCTTACTTGAGAAATAATAAATGAATACATTCTGAACCAATGTGCAAAATCAGTTGCTCGATCGCGTGCTTCAAAAATCACAAGTGTAAGTTGCTCTTTCTCGTGTTACCTTACTACTTGAGCAAACCTGCTTATCTCCGAGCCTTTTAACATACATTAGTAGAACCGTGCCAGCCAGCACCAGCAACGGCACCTACATCATCATCTTTTTCAGCAGGTTCGCGATTTCTGGATTGTAGTTCGTGTCTCTTTAGCAGGAGTTACTAAAGGACGTGTATTACATTATCTTTTGATAGGTGGTGAAAGAAAGCAGTTGGCAATAGAAAATGCCGATGAAGACGACCCAAGTCGTTTAACAGAAAACCAGCTTACATCAATAGGTATGTATAACGCAATATATTAAAAAGAGAGGAGATATATACAAAAAGAAAAAAACAACTATGGCTGATAACCCATACAATATGTATAATAATAAAATAGCACATTCGTCCGACATAGCGAAATATCTTCAGGACCCTCAGTTACGTGACTGGGTCGCACGGATCGACCGGTCGACTGAGGCCGAGAAAGAGTTAGAAGATGCACGGGCAGCTGATCCAAAGCTTGAAGCATTCATCCAATTGCTTCTCAAGACAACGGGTCATGAGCGTAACACTAATTGATTCTTGACATAAATAAAAATATAAGATAAAAAACAACATTTTTCGGTTCAGACTGGTGTAAAGGGAAAGGGATAAGAAAAGTTTTTGTAAAGCATATTTTGAGGAAAGAAAAAGGGTTGGCCATAAGAAAAGAAAGGGGAACATAGCATCGTTCAGAAATAAGAGGTTTCAGAAAAGGAAAAAGAAGAATTGAAAGGGGAGAGATGGACATATGGTTAGTCAAAGGAAAAAGAAACATATG
The DNA here is from genome assembly GCF_025766255.1 of Zychaea mexicana. Classification (NCBI taxonomy): domain Eukaryota; kingdom Fungi; phylum Mucoromycota; class Mucoromycetes; order Mucorales; family Lichtheimiaceae; genus Zychaea; species Zychaea mexicana. The sequence continues at coordinate 83,777 of NW_026516712.1, forward strand.
AAATAATGGAGATTGAAGAAGAAGAAGACCAAGAAGAGTAAGAAACGAGAGTAAGGACAAAGAATGTAGCCGAAAGAGAATCTAGTTATAGTCATCGTCATCGTCGTCTTCTTGACTGTGTAAAAGATCCTGCTGTGGCAATGACATGCTGTTTGCTGGCGGATATGGAGCTGGAGTGTACTGGCGTGCTGTTGGAATTGGTCGCTCGCTCACCAGCTTTGCCAACCCTCCTTCGCTCTTCTCTACGACTAAGGCCTTAAGCCACTTGATTTCACGCTCCAGGTCCTGAATATGAGCCTCCATCCGCTTGCTTTTTTCCGTCATCTCAAAAGCAGTTCGCTGGAGTGCCTGTTCACGCATCTTCTTCTTGATCCTAAAGCGAGCGCTTGCAGCTGTATTGCGCTTGCGTTTATCGTCTTTGGTTAGCTTTGGTTGGTGCTGTTGCTGCTCTTGAGCATGCTTGGGCTTGCTGTGGCGGTAATCATCCTCTGGACCGGTCGTTGTTTCAGAGAATAATGTCGTTGCCGTTGGTGACGATAACGCGCTGTTGCTATGGTGATGACTGATGGCGCTGCTGGTCGTATGATAGCAATACAGATTGCTACCGTTTCCATGGCTGTTATCACTACTATGGCAATCGTTACCCCAGCAACAGCTACCGTCCAAGACAGAAGCTGGCGGTACATCGTGCGAGAACTGCGTGTTGGCAAAGAAATCAAGGTCTTGCTGCATCTCTGATTCGGTCAGAAAAGAAATAGGATCCAATAGCAGGTTCAACGACTCGACGCCTTGCTGTTGTTGCTCTGCTAGCGGCGGTATTAGCGGAAAAGATTGGGATTGCATCGCTTATTGAGGCGATTGATTCATACAATTATTCTATAGGTGTTCTTTTAAAAACGGGTTTCTTTAAAATGATGAATGTAACGAGAGTGTGAGAGTGAGAAAGACTTAAGAAAGAGTGAGGAAGCGGAAAGAAAAAGGGGAAGAAACCGAAGAAAAAGAAACCACTAGACAATGGCAAGTTACCTTGAATTATATAATACAGCAAATAAAATAAAATACACACAATAACAACTGGAGCGAAAAAAGGAAGCCCAGAGTAAGTCGTAAACTTCAAAGTGAAAAACAAACAAGAAAGGCGAGTGGCAACAATATAAATATATGTGCTCCTGGAAGCCAGTCCATGGGACGACATCGGAGCGACACAACAACAAGAACGCAAGTATATACTTCCAAAAACGTCATCTGATAACTGTCTTGTTCGACCACGAAAAAAGGCGGCGATCTTTATGCTCACTCTTTTAATAGCAAGTGCACTGTACTTTAAAAAAAATATTGGGAGCAAGACTAGCGAATAACCATCCGTATCTACAGGGCAATCAATGCGACATCCACATTGCCAATCACGTCATTGATGCCATGGCTACGATTATTGGATCCCCGCGCGCCTACACTCTTTTACGAGCGTGTAATCCCCAAATCGGCCCGTTTGTCGCGAGGATTGCTTTCCCAAGAGAAAGAGACAGAAGAAGGGACAGAACTTGACGGCCATAACACCTTTCTCTCTGATCAAGGCCACCCTGTTTCGCTGGGCTACTATCATCAGGCCCGTTTACTGCGCCATTCTGGTAATATGAAAATCGTCTCATGCAAATTATCCACCACCAAGTGGGACCCCGCAGATCATTATCTCTGTCATTTGCGCTCGCGCAAGCCCCTCCCTCGTTCATCCTGCTTCTTTATTATCGTCATGCAAAAAGCAAATCTGCAAACAACTCATGCTATTAGCCCAGGTCTGACGGAAATCTCTAATACCTTTTATTCTAAATATCAGTAGCTAAGGGATTTTTAGTAGCGACAGGATCTTTTGATTCCAAAAAGGCGTATAATGTTGTCTGCTGGTCAAATAAACACAATCTGCAGTAGTCGCACATGACATTACCGATATAAAAACCATTAACAACAAAGCTATAGTATAGCGGAATGTTTTATGCTTCTTAAAAAAGTTTTCTTGTCCTCCGTGTCGCACAGGTACACTGCTGCTCCCGGAGACACTTTTAGATCCGAACCAACGTAAAGGAAAACCAAATACCTCTCGTGCGCTATGACCCAGTCAGGTTTAAGTATGTGTTTGCCGCTTTAAAAGAGCGTGCCAGAAAGGTGTGATCTGCAAATCTGCTCAATAGCCACATAATGTGTCTTACAAAATCGAAGCACCGCATCTCTTGTGAGGGTGACATATGTCCACATATAGCTGGACTACCAAGAAAAGGGTAATTTTGTTTGACATACACATACTGTCATATTCCATATGTAGATCTATAGAAATAGTGTCGGTGTACTGTTAAATTATGTATATGTGCATAATATAATAACAAAAATGCGTTCATTAGAAGCTGCTATATGTTTAAGAATGACAACGGCATATACTTTTAGCCGTTTGCATTATTGCTGCTTCGTGATCACGTGATACTTGTGCAAAAACCTTCTTAGAAACCTTGTCATATATGCATAGGTAATATGAATTTTTTTAGATACCGTGGTTGTGGAACTCGTATTACACTGCTCTGAAATGTCCATCATTAAAACCTATTTTGGACTTCGTCATGTATGATAAATGATAACGTTGGATGGTATATTGTTGCATCACGAACCTAACGATAGCTCCTTATTTAGGGTTTCTTTTGGATCCTATTGAACACAATATTATACATGACGGATGCGTACATACTGCTGGTAACTCCGAAGTGAGAATGCATATGATGACACCATCATACATATTGGGTTAGTGAGAGGCAATGGAATAATAAAATAACATTCGTATTACTATAGAGAACAGAAACACAGACTGTATCATTTTGCATTCGCGATATATATTTGCTGCGTACGGGTATGGCAAAATGATGCGCTACATATACGTTATGTCTTATTTAGGATATGATTATAGTCTACCAAAAAGCTATTATTTAGGCAATCGACACAGGTAGTAAAGTAAGCAGCTATAAAATAGCTACTACAGAAAGCGGTGAAGATGAGTACATTGGCCTCACCAAGAGTACCACATATCACTCAGAAATTCAGAAAAATCATCTCATATCGTAATTTGTATATTAGATGATGTGATCACTTATATACAATCACGAGCGCATATTGCAAAAGTAGGCATGTTATGTACTTCATGGCTTAGTTAGCGTAGCATATACAGTACAACACATGAATCATATAAGTAGAGGAAATGTGAATATGATATGTTTAAAATAAGTTTCAAAACGTACTTCATGGAGCAAAATGGTGTGTGTATTTATATAAGAGTAAAAGAACAAAAAATTAGCTCGACAGAGTAGAAAAGCTGATGCTACATATTGGCACTTCCAGTACCACCCATCATGGTTCGACGTTTGAAAGCTTGTGCAACACGCTTGCCACCATTGGATACGGATGGTGCACTAGGTAGCGACAAATGGCTGCCACTCCCAGATTTTTCTTGTCGCATCATCAACAATCCACCAGCAGCCTCACCAGCATGTGCCATACGACCTGTCGCTGGCCGCATTACTGTTGAAGACTGGTCTATCATCCAGCCATCACCATCTGCTGCCAAACGCGTGGACGACGACGAAGAACCTTGAGATATTGCCTGATGTAAATCGCCGTTGCTATGGTTGCGTCTGTCTCCATGCACTTCATCTGGCATACGGAAGGAATCTCTTGATCCATAGCATACTCTGACCTTGGGTGCAATCTTGACTTTACGTGATGCGGAATCCGGCGGCATGACCTCCGCTCCGGTGCTGTATACTGTATGCTTTTCTAAACTGCTGTTGCTGTCAGATCCTTGCGCGGTAGCGTCCACCAATTGCTGATGCTGTTGCTGCTGCTGTTGATCACGTAAAGGTGCTTGTGGAGATAAAAGACCGACAAGGTTACCTTGAGAACGTGCACGTTGTTGTCGCTGGGCAATCATGGTCGGTGGGTTACTGCTACTATTATTATTCTCGTTGTGAGGTCGAACATGTCGCCCATTCGTAGCGGTGGCATTGCTACTACTACTGCTTCCGTTTTGTTGCTCATCAATAGTTTGTGCTTGCATATCTTGAGCCAGCTTTTGAATATGTGTGGGTGCAGTCTGTATCCCCAATGACTGGGCTCGAGCTCGTGTAGTAGCTGTTGGTATTGGTTGTGGTGGGGCCATGTTCGAAGGTATATGTTTATCCTGGCCCTGTCGTCTCGCTGCCACAGCCGAGGCAGCAGCTTCTAAGGACAATAGCGTGTTTTCCGTAACCTGTTCCATCACGCCATCAGTCGGCTGTGGTTGCTGCTGCGTTTGCTGTGTTTGTGAAGATGAGGGTTCTGTCCCAGCAGCAGTAGTGGCTGCTGCCGAGATCTTGTGTGACTGCATGGCACTCTTCATATGGATGTCAGGATTATAGGGCTCGAGGTAAGGCTCGCCAGTGATGAAGGGATGATAGCGAGCTTCCAATGGACTCCATCGTTTCAATGGATTGAGCTGGAGCAGGCCTTCCAGAAAATTAATTAAAGCATGGCGCATCTGGAGATCTAAGAAATTTGCCAAAAGTGGGTTAATTTTCCTGTTTAGTTGTGTGCTTGAATCCGCATTCTGCAACCAGATCCAAAAAAAGTAAGTGTGCTATCGTGTGGGTGTCTGTGCCCTTGCCTAATTCTCATTACGTTACCTCGTTGCCTTTCTTGATCATCCACGCTCGTTGATGCAGGGTTACTAGTAGTGCTATTGTTGTTCCGAGATGACGATGATCGAGATCGATTATTGTATTCGAGGATCAGTGCAGGTAACTCCGTCTGTGGAAGATATTTTTTGCTGGGTAACTCGTTTTTATGCTGCTCTCGGCCATATTGTTCGCGACTCTTCATCCTAAAAACGTGTTTCCCGTTCGGAAGTGTCTCCCGGTTATAAAAATTTGATGCGGTCTTGCCTTGGTCCAGCATGTCCTGAGACGGTTGTCTATTACAGATATGCAAAAAGGATAATTTGATGAGATGGACAAGGGGCGGGGAAGGAGTTGCCAAGAACTATCATCACAATTTTTGCCCTTTCTCTTAATCTATCGCCACCCCTTATACTATTTACTTACCCTAGCATCTCCACAATTCGAAACAACTGATTATATTCTGAACTTCCCGGAAACAAAGGGATGCCGATGAATAACTCTGCAACAATACACCCTAGTGACCACATGTCGATGGCCGAAGTATATGGCAATCCGAGCAAGATTTCCGGTGATCGATAAAACCGAGACTGAATATAAGTATATACATGGTTGGATTCATGGCACGCGGATCCAAAATCAATTACTTTGATTGTGGGTGATTTGACGCTAATTATAACAGATACACAGTCATCATCTGTAAGTATGATCTACGCCAAATCTCTTCATCCATGGATTATCTTCCCCTACAATCCATCGTCGTCATGGATATCGCATTGTCTCTTACCTTTTAAGAAGCACGTTCTCCGGTTTGAGATCGCAATGAATGATCCGTGCCTTCTTTAACAATACTAACGAGTCCAATAACTGCAATGCGAACACGCGCACCAGATTCAATGAGAGCCCCTTGTAATTGTTCTGTTTGATGAGCTCGTAGAGATTGAACGACAAGAGCTCAAACACCAAACATAGATGGTTTTTGTAATTAAACGTATGCTCTAACTGCAATACATGATTGCTATCGTCCGCTCCGAGTTTCTGACTCAGCTGTAGTAGAGATGATGAAGGGAGGAAAAAGTCAATTTAATATAAGCAAAAATGATCAAGGTCATTAAACCTACTCGCTCTACTGAGTTGTTGTTACCTGCCTGTTTCAATATCTCAACCTCCATACGGCTTTGTATCCGATATGCACGCTTATTTTTGATAACTTTAACTGAGTACAACTGGCCCGTGCTTATGCGTACACATTTAACGACTTGACCAAAGGTGCCTTGGCCCAGCATGTCAATTACGCGATACTGATAATCCTTTTCGTCTCCCAGCACATCATTGACTCGTAGTATGTAGTCGCAATTTTCATTGTCGTAACCATCATTCATGGCTGGTTTGCTTGGCTTGGTCAATACTCGCTTAGGATTCGTCTTGTTGCCATCAAAGCAATATTTCGAGTCGCACCGTTGAAATGTCTCGGAAATTCGGACCGTCAGTGCATGCAATGGCTTGATCTTGTTATAATTTTTAACAAAGAGAGTCAGTTTACTCTCTATACCAAATAGATCCAGTGCTGCTAAGCGTGTGGTATCTACTCTGTGTGTCTGCTTTAATTAATTTGTAGATACCTGATCGGAGGAAGATGGACTAGACGTTGAGGACGGGGAAAGTGGAGATGAGCGAACTTTACGCTTTTGGCCCGGAATCACCTTTTGAAAACCACGTGGTGAGTGCTGTGGCCATTGTTCACCCAAGGACAATGTAGGCTCAACAAGAGTTGAATAGTATGGCGTGGTTCTGATCGTTGTTGGCACGGGACGATAAACGATGGTGGCTTCTCGGACTTGTGCCTGATCAAGCTCGGTGTCTGAGTCCCAACCTGGGTGGTCGCCGTCCATGCGTCCTTGCAGCTGCTGCTGTTGTGGCTGCCGCTCTTTAAAAAAAAAGAGGTTAAAAAGTTAAGTTTTGAAACAACTTGGAAGGTTCGAAATGAAGGCGATTATACGGAAGAAGTAGAGTACCTTTTCTTGAACGAGTGCTAGTTCTTGATGTGAGTGATTCGCTTCCTCGGTGTCGAGATGTTGTCTGCAATGGCGGCATTTCGCCACTTCCGGGACCTGCCAAGGCTGCTGTATAATACTGGTGTTGCTTGGAAGGGTAGGTATACATTAATATGTTATTTACAATAGAAGAAGAGAAAGAGAAAGAGCAGCAAAAAAAAGAGAGAAAGGGAAGAGAAAGAAAGAAAGAAAGAAATGGGATAGCGATGGGGCATACGCAAACACACGCACACAAAAAAAGCCTGTTTTCGGTTTACCATATCGGTAACATGTAAGAAAATTAAAGTATTTGGGATGGAGGATGATCAGCACCCTCACGCACATGTCGCATCATTCTGTGCAATCTCCAGAAAGAATTTAAGCCTTGTCTTCTTACATTTACACCGCGCATTTGTAAACTTTTAATAATACGTATTGCTAATAACCCCACTTTACCCTTTTGGACCAGGCTCTTTTTTGTGTTGATGATCAAGATTATTGTGCATATTCTCTTTCTTACATCCCACTTTATCAGATTTACATACGACACAATTAAAGCAAGTTACTGTTATCAGATCCGTCTTTAATAGTAATGAGGTGGTGGGAATAAATGTTGTGCTTGTTGCTGATGTTCTTGCTCATCGGGTACTTGCATGCCACTGTTGTTGTTGTTGCTGCTGCTACTGCTGCTGCTGCCACCCTGTGTTTCGTCGTAAGCCCGATGCATGGGCGCCAAATGCAGTTCCTCTCTGATTCGCAGATCGTCATCCATGTCCTGCAAAATATGTTCTTGAGACACGCTCGCCTCCTTGATCGACCCCAGACTGTCAGCTGTTCCCGAAGGTCGAAACAGGATGCGTCGCAGTAATCCAGAGGAGCGTCGTCGGTGTTGTTGTTGTTGTTGTTGTTCTTCATTATTATTATTGCTATGATTCTTATTACTACCACTATTGTTGCTAGTAACTAGGGCACCACTTCCATTTCCGCCACTTGATGCTGATGCTGACGATGTTATCACCGTAACCGTATTGTTGTCACTCACAAAATGATGATGATCTAGTATTCCTACATGCTTTTTCCTTGCTGACTCGGCTCGTCGCAATAGCCTGGCTAGATCATTGGCACTATGTCCTGGTGCTTTAATTGCTAGATGACTGCTTGAAAGTCGTTTTGATGGTGCCAGTGGTTTATGCTGCTCGCCATCTTTAATCGGTAACCAAAGCTGGGGTAGCACACCAATCAGGGCCGGGTTGCCATAGCGTTTCAGTCCAGTGTCAAGCACACCAGGGTTTAGCAGCATCGGTGGTTGGCGATAGTCTGTATGGTGATCCGGAATCGCTTCATAGTCGTCTTCGTCAAGTACCACTCGTCGGTGATGTCGATGTTTTGGACTTTGCGTAGATGATTTAGTAAATGAACCGGACATGGTAAATGCTGTAGCGAGTCGCCATCGACCTTTAGCTTGCTCTCGGTTGCTGGTATCATTCTCGCTACTATTGCTGCTCCCAGCGTTTTCGCTTCGACTACCCTCGCATTGCTGCTGTTGCTGATTTGCATTTCGATCTTCTTCGTCAAGTGGTACCGTATCCGAATCACTGCTACCGCACTCTTCGTTGTTGATGTCATCGTCATCCTTGATCTTTTGCTTTGCATCCGTACTGATAATGGTCGGTAGAGTATTCATATCTTCCCGTAATGTTGCCATGGGCAAGTTCCGACTGTTCTTTTGAAACGCAGCATCCATGGTAAGCTTGAACAATATGGTCATGATCATGAGGGGAATACACAGTATAGCCAGAGTGATGTACTTCTTCAGCACAAAGAGGCCGGCCATGGTAATCTGGAATAATAGCATGCCAACAATGACCCGTGGAAACACCATTGTCCAAGCAGATCCGATGGCGTCATAAGGACGGAAATAAACTGCGCAAACAAGGGTGTAGCTTAGTTCTCTGTCTCTTTCTATCCATACTAGTATCATGGCGATACTCATTCGTTCTACTCTGTCTTCTTCTACCGAGCGATCTTTACCATATAAAAACTGGTACTTGTATACCACATAGGTTATACAAAAGTATATAGTGCCAAACAGCAAAATAATCGGCGAGATTGTTGAGTATTCCAGAACAATTATAAAGATAAGCAGGGGCGGCGGGTACCCAGTTCCATAGTTGAATGACCATGGTGCACGGTTGGTAGCATGATCACGAGGCGTCTTGCAACAAAATAGATGGGTATATCCTCGGATAATCAAAGAACCAAACATAAGCAGACTCAGTGGCATTCTATTATTATTCAATTTACGCATTCATCAGATTAGATGCTCTACACATCTTCTCTTTCTTTTTTTCCAAGGAGCAAATGGACAGATGATATCAAAGCACTTACAAGAGCATCCCTTGGAGCAAAGTATAATTGATAAAGAAAGGTGCTACCTAAATATTTCAAATGTTCCAAATCAGTACGGTTTCTCTACCTTAGTTTTCTTTAGCACCTTTGATTACATACAGCCGGTAGGGTTGTGCCAAGTACGTTGGCAATTTCTGCTGGATGGTTTATCAATTGCTCAACAGTCTTGCTAATGGTGCTTGCAATAGTAAAGACCAGTAGCACGTTGAACATGAGGAAGAAAAAGTATTTGCTAAAGGTTGCATCAGCAATAGCACTGCGTGAGCGTAGCCCTTGCACTATACCCAAGGCTATGTTCATTTTTCAAAATCGTAGACTATCGTTGTTAGCACTTTTCACATGTATATCATTGCTGTTTGTTGCTGTCCAAATTTGAGAAAAAAAGAGTGTAAAAGGCACATCTATATTACCATCGAAAATCAAGGGCAAAATAGCCATAAAAATATTAACTGCGATGGTCGGTACAAGACCCTGAAGCAAATTTTGCACAAATACGGAATCTTGGGCTGCAGCCCCCAGTTTCGGAAATACATGGTCAATCGTCTCGAGACTTGTAAGGGTTGAAAACGCCGAGATAGGGACGATCCAGAAAAAGGAAAGCAGGAGCGTTACTGTCCACACCAGAAATTCCCGGACTAATCGTTCACGTCCTCTAACCGTAACGCTTTTCCACAGTACGTCTCGTGGTTCGTATGCCATTGCTGTTCGACAGTTGAATGGCTCGGGATTGATTGCAATTTGTGAAGCAATAAGCTTTATACAGCCCATGGTATTAGTAATGGAGAAAGGTAGTGTTTGGTACGCAACAGTATCCAAGCAAACAAAAACCGCGACCTTACCGAGCTGGACATGTTCTTGAACGTGACAAAGCCAACATTGGTCATTTCATAGTTTTCAGATTTGCTCCGGGCTTCCAATGCCTTTAAATCCAACTGCTCAAACTCTTCAGTGTAATATTCGATTGCATCCACCTTTTTGCCAAACAGACCCAGAAACCCAGTTCTGATTTGCGGTCGTCGAGACTTTTTGCCGCTAAACTGGGTGCCGAGTAAAAATGTTGCATTGTTATGCTCCTGCTGCTGCTTCTTCTCTGTGATAGCCGCTGCCTGCTGCTCCACGCGTTGGAACAAGTGTGCGTCATCCAAAATCCGGTCTGGGTCGTACGCCGGAATCTTGCACGGATTGCCCCAATATTGGACATATGCTTCCTCCAATTTCTGCAATGCGTGAGCTCGTTTCCTCAACAATGTACGCAGTTTTGGAATATGGCGTACTATCTCGGCGGAGTCAACTGTGCCGATACCGAGATTGTTGTAGTACTCTTCCAGTTTGGCATCCGAGCGCAGGGGCCGTGGGATGCCCGTTACAACCACTGTACGACACGATAATGTTTTTGACATCCGCAACAGGTACTCGGATCGGTTTGCGACAAAGGATCGAAAGTTTTGGTTCAAAAAGAAAAACGTCAAGAAGCAGAAAAAGTAGGTGAAAAACAGATAGGCGATCAAGAATGGCGATTCGTCTTGTAAAACGGTGATTGCTAGTTGATCCATTTGTCCCGACGTCACGTTGGTGGCGCTGTTGGTAACGTTTCCGGTAGTGACGCTGATAGGTACCAGGGTAGCAATGCCAAAGAACGAGCATATGCTGAATAGCTTAATGGCCATAGCGATGAATTGCAACATCTAGTATTACACATAGCGAATTGTTTGTATTACGTGTGAGTGATGGATTTTCCTTTTGTTTGTGTATCTGCGGATTTCCCTTATTTTGGTTCTTTCTTTATCAAACGCCGTATACGTGTCTGCTGATATGATACTTTACAACAACAGCGTCAAGACCGACGGTATCCATGATTTCTTGTTCATCGACTTTTATTAAAGGGATGATCCAGCCAAAAAGGGAATTTGGTAACGCTTTTGGCTTGTGTCTACATGAGATCGAACAGCCCCCAGTTAGTTATTGTTTTTATCTTTAAGCATTATAACTGCTATCATAATTTCAACTAGACGACTGGGACTTTGTTTTTACCAACCTTTTCATATTCATCCGCGGTGCAAATATAACTGTCCATCTGAGTTACCGTAAGAGCATTGTTTCGATTAGTAACAAGTAAAATAAATGAACTCGGTTATCGTATTCACTAGCAGGGGAATCTGGTGATAGTAAAAAGAGAGAAAATAGGCGCGTAGAGATCGATTGAAAAACATTCAGTTTTCAGGGTACCTGGTACGTAAAATACAAAACGTAAGAAAGCATAGTAAGCCTGTACCGGCGCAAACGATCAACTGCGTCGTAAGCCCGCTTTGATTTCGAGCGCTGTAGGATGATGTGCCGGGTACGTTTTCAAAGCCTCCATTGCCTATATCCAAGAAGGGAAAACCGCTAATGTGCTGTGGTCGCTGCTCTCCTCCTCCTTCAGAAGACATGGATTATTTTTCTGTATGTTAAAGGGAGCAAGAAGAAAAAAAAAGGGGGGGGAAGAGAAAGAGGGCTAAAAAATCAAATAACAGCAGAGGTTATGCATAAGCGCCTTGCATTAAAACGTCACATCGCAGATATCCATCTTGGATTTATAAAATCTGTTGCACGAGCCACGTGTGGTTTGGGGACGCTTCAGCGTGCTACCTACATGCTCGGTAACTGACAGCCTATCAACACAGGTTAATATATATTGAACCTAATACTACTTCATTTTAGGCTACTACTGTATGTAATATCGGTGGTGAATCGGAGCCTCATTGGAAGAAAACTACAAATCCAGGATTCCGGAGCTTTGATACTTCCGTTATTAAAGTAAACAAACGGAAAATTGTTATGCATCAACACAAACATGCAAAAGAAAAAAGATTGCATATATAAATCTTAGCAATATACGGTCCCTTTGATAAATCTAAAGCGTTTTTTCTTATCCACTGATCAAGGAAAAAATGCATTGGAAGCACGCTCTCGCTGGTCTGGCGGCCATGTTAACAGTCGCCCAGTCCAAAATAGTCGAATTGGATTGGGACATTACATACACTACCGCGAATCCCGACGGTTTGATGGAACGCCAAGTCGTTGGTGTGAACGGAAAGTGGCCGTAAGTTGCTAGAACATCTATATCTGTTAGTGAATGGAAACAGAAACCAAGTTTTAAACTTGTGTAAATCTGGCTATCCTTCTAAATTTGCACCATGTACATAGTATCCCTCCCATTGAGGCCAACACTGGTGATATTGTACGAATCAATGCGCACAACTCTTTGGACTGGGTCACCAGCTTGCACGCTCATGGGCTACACCAAAATGGAACGGTTGATCAAGACGGTGCACCCTTCGTTACAGAATGGTAAGTTATACATCATGAGTAACGAGGATGAGAAATTTATATAAAAGTCACTAAAATCGATTTTTGTAATGACATATTAGTGGTATCCCACCTGGAGATAGCCGCACCTATGAATATCATCTCGATCAATCCGGTACTTATTGGATTCATAGTCACGTCATGGTAAGCTTCGTTGTATTTTAGAGCTAGCATTTTTATCTATCATAAAAAACTTTCATTGAAATTGATGCTCACCGTAAAAAAACATATTAAATGTAGGGACAATACATGGATGGCCTACGCACACCATTCATTATACACAACACAGAAGATCCTTATCAAGGGAAATATGATGAGGACATCACCGTCACTGTTTCTGGTATGTACACAAGAAAAGCAATGTCAAATCAGAAATTTGACAACTTACATCTCACATGTCTCTCAATGTTTACTATATAGACTGGTACCACAACGATTCGCGTATCAATGCTGCTTGGTTCCTTAGCACTGCAAATCCTGATGCCGATGAGCCTATTCCGCGTAAGTTACATTTCGCTTGATGCTTACTGTCGAGGCAGCAACTACAGTTATCAGTAACTATGAGAAACATGTATCATGTGGCTTTTTGATTAATTTACTTGATTATTTCTCGTCGATTATATAGAATCTGCCGTTATTGGGGATCAACAAAATCCAAGCTATTCATTTGAGCCCGGAAAGACATACCGTTTGCGAGTGATCAACATGAGCGGCTTTTTAACTTTCTACTTTAGCATTGATGGTCATGACTTTGATATCATTGAGGTCGATGGTGTAAGTTGCATTTCGTTTTAGTGAATTCAAACTAGCATGATATGAGGAAGAGGCTCTTTCAGGTGCTAATAACAAGCCAATCATTTCTCAAATTTTAGGAATACACTCACCCTTATAACGCTAAGAACGTATACCTATCTGTTGCCCAGCGCATGTCGATCCTTGTCAAGGCTAAAGAAAGCACCAATCTGAACTACAACATGCACTTTGACATGGATTACACCCAAATGGACGACCCTCCCAAAGATCTCCAAGTTAGTAAGTATCTGTAGTAGAACATTTATATAAACTCTCGCTATATAGACAAAAATATGCTATTCTTCCCTTAAACCTTTTCTAACATGGCTGTGCCATATTTCAGATTATACTGCCCCTATATACTACGATCGATCGCACGATAAGTTTGCACCCAGTGAGGATATTGCTATCAAGAGCAAATTTGATGACTTCAATTTGCGATCGTTTTGGAATATGAATGCTGTTGATCCTGACTCACAATACAACATAACGATCGAGCAACAATTCACCACTGACGGACTGAACCGTGGTATGGTCAACCGCATTCCTTTCATTGGCTCGCCGACGCCTACGCTCTTCACTGAGCTTACAACTGGAGAGCTCGCCAACGACGCCAGGGTTTACGGTCCTCAAGGCAATGCATATATTACGAAGCATTTGGACATGGTCGAAATAGTTGTTAACAACTTTGACGGTGATGCTCATCCATGTGAGTTAAAAATCTATACATTTGTTCTTATATTACATATCATGGTTTCGGCTCCTTTGTGAGTAACAGCTGATAAATTGTTCTATGCACGCTTTTTCAGTCCATTTGCATGGCCACAAGTTTCAAATTGTTGCTCGCAGCACAGAGCAGAACCAGTGGTATGATGGCGTCAACAAGGTCGGCAAATGGAACACAGAGAGCCCTGTCCAGCGTGATACGATTCGTGTCCAGGGATACGGCTTTGCGGTGATCCGCTACCGCTCAGACAACCCAGGCACATGGCTTTTCCACTGCCATATCGACTGGCATTTCTTGTCGGGTATGGGTGTTGTGATGGTCGAGAATCCTGACCAAGCACAACAATCAATGCCAATTGATCCCAAGTTGGCCCAACAATGCATCCAGCAAGGTCTATTCGCTTCCGGAAACGCTGCTGGTAAGGAAGGTCTGGATCTTGCGGGCGCGCCCTCTGGAATATATCTCCCAAAGGATAAGCCATTGCTTACACCAGATGATTCTTAACCTGTCTTCGATCTGATATTTACAGTATGCTATCCAGTATATTCTTTTCCCTTTCCTCAATCTTCTTTCAATAAAAAAATGCACTATGTTATTAAACATTTTGCTGACATACGTTGCCTCACTTGTTAGAAATAGAGCTCAGATACTTCCCCAATTGGAGCACTTACCAAACTATTGCATTTTAGCCTAAAAGTAGATCATCATCAATCTAAGTTTCAAATTCTTGAAACTCTTTCCTAATCAGTCACTTCAAAAAACACATCTACGCAAAAAATCCAACTGAAACGATTCAGCGAAGCCGATGACAAAGAAAATTTGATAACTCTATATATACTCATAAAACATCAGATAAGCGAGGAAAAAGAAAAAGAGCGATCGAGCCATTTTTTTTTTATTTTTTCGCTTTTTGGTTACAGTTTCTTTTTTAGGTAACTTAACGCGTGGATTTCACCCGGCAGAAACCCAAACATTGGAGAGCAAGAGAAGAATTTTGAGTCGCCTTTTCCATTTCCTTTTATTTTACCGAAGAAAAGCAGGGTAAGAGAAACTATTGTTGCTTGCTAACTTTTAATTAGGAAAGGATTCTGTTGCTTCTGCTACTGCAGTTGTTTGCTGTACCTACTTACAAAACACACCTTTAGACAGCGTCCATCATGGAAAAGGACAGTGACCCGTTGCTTAAACAGCAGCAGCATCATGATGATAACGATCGATCGTCAACGCTTCCATCAACGACAACCCAGCCACAGCGGCAACAACAAAAATGTACGCGATTTGTACTGACTATACTTGCATCGCTCGCCGTTTTCTTCGTCTTGAAACTCTCACTTTCAACAAACAGCTTGTCGGATGAAACGCAATTGTCTCCCGAAAATGATGATGACGCATCGTCCCATCATACCACCACTACCAACGGAGACGGTCATGTAATCGTGCATAATTGGAATATCACTTATACGATGGCAAATCCAGACGGGAAATTCGAGCGTCAAGTGATCGGTGTCAATGGGAAATGGCCGTATGTTAAAGAACCCGATAAGCATTCTCTTGTTTGTGCCTTTCGTAAAGAGAATATTTCTAAGAAAGCTTCAGGCCACCTATTGTAGAGGCTCAGCTCGGTGATACAGTGGTTATTCATGCTCATAATGCGTTAGACTGGCCAACTTCATTGCATGCTCATGGCCTGTATCAAAATGGTACAGCACAACAAGATGGTGCATATTTAGTAACAGAATGGTACGTACGCGCACATTAACTATATCTAGGTGCAGTAAAGCCTTAATGTATGGAATCGGTTAAGCACAATCTGATCATGCTCCTTCACATTTAGTGGTATTCCACCAGGCGCATTACGTACTTACGAGTACAAGATAAAACAGGTCGGGACGTATTGGATCCACAGCCATGTGCAGGTAACCGATTTCATTTGCAAACTTTCATGCATGTTATTCTTTGCATAATTAAGTAACTGCGAAATTTAAATTTTGAGGCGCAATACTTGGATGGGCTGAGAACACCATTGATTATTCGTGATCCTAAGGATCCATACCGAAATCAATACGATGAAGAGATGATTATTACACTCTCAGGTAAGACGCCTACCGGTAATAATAGTATTCAACAGTCTCCGATTACTTACTTTGACCCACACGTTATCGCTATTATTAAATAATAGATTGGTACCATAACGATTCGCGCTCCAATGCAAAATGGTTTCTGAGCAAGGAAAACCCAGATGCCGACGAGCCTATTCCTCGTAAGTTCAACAGCAACAATTTTTTTTATCTTTGAGATACCATACAAGCTGGATTGAAACAAATTACATATCAACGTATGGTTAGAATCGGGTCTTATTGGCGACCGATTGGATCCTTCGTACCATTTTAAACCTGGAAAAACGTATCGTCTCCGGGTTATCAACATCAGCGGATTCATCACATACTATTTCAGTATTGATGGTCATGAGTTTGATATAATTGAAGTAGATGGGGTAGGTGTATGATATGTGATATAGAAACACGGTTATTCTCTTGTTTCCGGAACTAAAGTATTTTACAAAAACAAAAAGGCATACACCGAGCCTTATCGCGCAAAGAGCATCTATCTTACTGCTGCTCAGCGTATGTCCATACTTGTTAAGGCTAAAGAGACGACTGATCTGAATTATCTGATTCACGCTGATATGGATGCTACGCAACTTGATGATATTCCAGATGATCTTCAACTTAGTAAGTAATGTGACATGATATGCAACTTTTGCGTGTATGCTTTTCACTACAAAAAGCATTATAATACTACAACGTGAACACAGCATCATGATTTTAATAACTTGGTATCATTGTTATCAGATTTAACTGCTCGCATCTTTTATGATGAATCTCATAAGAGCTTTGCGCCAAGTGAAGATATCGGTCTCAAAAGCGTATTTGACGACTTCAACTTACGATCGTTGGATAATACCAAAGCAATCGAGCCAGATGCCATACTTAATATGACTGTAGAGCAGCAGATGGTTACCGATGGATTGAATCGTGGCATGATCAACCGTGTCCCATTTATCCACTCGCCGACACCTTCATTATTCACTGAGCTTACGATGGGAGCATTAGCTAACAACAGTAAGGTGTATGGACCTCAGGGCAACGCGTACGTCACTAGGCATTTGGACATGATCGAACTGGTTGTCAACAACTACGATGAAGATGCACATCCGTGTAAGTTGTAATTACAAGCGCCTGCGTCACACAATTGCAGAAGCCCATAAAATTTAAAATGTGTATAATAATGGAAGCGCTAACATAACCGCTTCATTAATGTACCAAGTTCATATGCATGGGCACAAGTTCCAAGTAGTCGCTCGAAGCACCAAAGAACGACAGTGGTATGATGGCGTAAATAGGGTTGGAAAGTGGAATTTGGACAAGCCGGTATACCGAGATACAATCCGGGTTCAAGGGCACGGATTCGCAGTGCTGCGCTACCGAGCGGATAACCCAGGAACCTGGCTTTTCCATTGTCACATTGACTGGCATTTCTTTTCCGGCATGGGTGTCGTGTTAATCGAAGCACCGGAGCAGGCACAACAGAGAATGTCTGTCGATCCAATTCTGGCTGAACAGTGTCGCCAGCAAGGCAAGTTTGCTTCTGGAAACGCAGCCGGTAAAATGAATTTGGATGTTTCTGGTGCTCCATCTGGTATTTATCTTCCCAAAGATAAACCGCTTATTCCACCAGAGGACGATGAAGATGAATAGTTTACTTATTTTTATCGATGCACGTACAACATCTATCAAAGTGCGTAATAGCGTGTAGTAACTTATAAATATGCTGATTCGTTGATATACATAGGTTTGAAGTGTTATATAAAATATTGTCACTCCATATTTGTATTGTAAGATATCCACAGTCAAAATCGATAAAGGGTTTTGAATCTTAAGAAAACTTTAATTCTCGTGCACATCGTTTTTTTAAAAAGGGAGTACGACAGTGAGAATCTCATGTCTACAGTATTGCACACTATATAGTTTTAATCACTACGTACTTATAGGACCGTAGAGCTACATCCGGCGTCAGGGCTTCCCGTGCATCAGCTTCCTCTATATCACTACGCATCCACCAGAAATCTACGTCTTTCAAAGCTTCACATTTGTCGGTACGCTTCATATCATTCAATGTCATACGCAGCCTGCCCATACGGAGTGTCTTCAATTGTGGATGTTGTGCAATGACTGCATTAAAGTTGCCCAGGTCGACAGTACAACTGTCTCATGGCCCTCCCCTTCCGCTACGGATAATAACATCATATATAGCTAAAGATATCGCTGCACATAAAGAGTGTCAGCAGTATGACGGTGCAAAGGGCATCAGGATCAGTCTGATTTTTGCGCGCACGTTACCCGATCAATAAAAATGCGAAATTGACGGATTACTCTCCATGCTTAATGCGAGTCCCATTTCATTGGGTAAGTTTCAAGCGCCGCAGAACAAGCATCATGATATGGGGTTCGCGTTGCAAAGTTGGCTCTTACTTCATCTCTTTTTGATTTAACTTTTTTTTAACCATGGTAAGAAAAAAGACACCGAAAGATGAAAGTGTCAGTGAAGCTTTGGCTCTAAACTCTTAATAATGGTCATGAATATTTAGGATGAAGAATACGATGTCATTGTTCTCGGTACTGGCTTGACCGAGTGTATCCTTTCTGGTCTTCTCTCCGTTGACGGCAAGAAGGTTTTACACATGGACCGCAACGACTACTATGGTGGTGAATCTGCATCGCTCAACTTGACCCAGGTATATACTTGTATAATTTTAAAGGAAAACAAGATGAGGGGATCAAGGAAGGAAGAAGAGGTTTTTGGGCTTGATTTATATTTATTTGCTAAATATCATCAATATGACGTATACGCATATAGCTTTACAACAAGTTCCGTCCTGGCCAGACTCCTCCCGAACAACTCGGTCGTGATCGCGACTGGAACATTGACCTTATCCCCAAGTTCATGATGGCCAACGGTGAAATTGTGCGTTTCTTGACACACACTGATGTCACAAAGTACCTTGAGTTCAAGCAGATTGCCGGCTCATATGTGTACCGTGATGGCAAGATTGCAAAGGTTCCTTCCAACGAGCGTGAAGCATTGGGCTCATCGTTGATGGGTATCTTTGAAAAGCGTCGTATGAAGAAGTTCTTGGAATGGGTGCAGAAGGTTAAAGATGAGGACCCCTCGACCCATCAAGGTAAAAAAAGGGAAAAAAAGAGGGGACACGCATAATAGAAATCTCAGGGCAATTCTATTATATGCAAACGTGTTCATGTGCTTTTTGTAAACAGTAATACTAATCATCACTATTATTAGGCATTAATGTAAACCAGGATACTATGACTTCTGTATATAAGAAGTTTGGTTTGGATGCTGGCACTCAAGACTTTATTGGTGAGTTTTCTGTTCTTTTTTAAAAGTACCGTAGAGGTTGGAATCCTGTGTATGCGTGTGTATGTATTAAACAGGCAATTCTATCTAGGTCATGCTATGGCTCTTCATCTTGACGATACCTACCTTGAGCAGCCTGCTCGTGATACCGTTGAGAAGATCAAGCTTTATGCTGCATCTGTTCTCCGCTACGGCAAGTCTCCCTATATCTACCCCATGTACGGTCTCGGTGACCTCCCTCAAGCTTTCGCTAGGTAAAATACAGCCCTCTTTTCTCAGATACCGCTCTGTAAAGAGAGTCGACAGTTTGGAGTAAATGCTTATCTGACCATATTGTCTATGATGATCTCAGATTGAGTGCTGTATATGGTGGCACTTACATGTTGGACAAGCCAATAAGCGAGTTTATCTATGATGAAAGCGGCAAAGTATCCGGTGTCAAGTCTGGCGACGAAGTTGTGCGCGCCAAGAAGGTCATTTGCGATCCTTCCTACGCCCCGGCTAAAGTCGAAAAGACCGGTTCCGTTGTCCGCGCCATTTGCTTGTTGACGCATCCTATTCCCAACACTGAAAATATCGACTCTGTCCAAATCGTCATCCCGCAAAACCAGGTTGGCCGCAAGCACGATGTCTATGTCGCCTGTGTCAGCAGCTCTCACATGGTTTGCGCCAAGGACTACTACCTTGCTATCGTCTCTACCATTGTCGAAACTGATAAGCCCGAGCAGGAGATCCAGAGTGGTCTCAACCTCCTGGGTCCTATCCATGACAAGTTTGTCTCGGTCAGCCCATTGGAGAAACCCGCTCAAGACGGTACCAACGACCAAGTATTTATCTCCAAGTCGTATGATGCTACGTCCCACTTTGAAACCGTTTGTGATGATGTTCATGATCTCTGGAAGCGTATCACTGGGGAGCCATTGGTACTCAAGAATCGCAGCGAGGAGGAAGCTGCTTAAAGAATCCCATCCACTATTCGTTTTAAAACACCTAGTCTTTGTAGCTTTCTCGCTCTGCCCTAAAAACAGAGAAAGCATTCGTTTCCACATTTTTTTCAATGAAAATATATTCCATCCTTTTTTTATCACATTTCACTGTGTAAAGATGTGTGTATGCTTGTGTGTGGACTTTGAAGTTTGAATTATCAAAGAAGTATATCTAAAAGGAAAAGTATGTCGTAGTGAAAAATCGCCAAAGGGTATAGATCTATTACTTTCACTCTTCTGCTTGGCTGCTGTTGCTGCTGCTATTAATGACAGTCCGTCTTCGTTTGTAGAAAAGAAGGTATGCTGCCTCAGTCTAGATATGTGGTTATTTATTTGTGAGCAACTTGTTAATGGTAAGCATGCAAGTAAGAGATAGCTTACCTTCACGCTGGATACGTCATGCACTGGAGATACATGCGAATCGTTGAATTTACACCATTCTCGGGTTTTTGAATTTTGCGCAAAGGCAGTATCTAGTCGTGTAAAAATATAATTTCAATAAGTACAGCTGTATGTGATGATATTTAAAAGATACGAAACTATACTCACAGTGACCACCACCCATCCCACCAAAGTGATTATCGACAGCATATAGATCGTATATGATACGGTCATCATCGGGATGATCGCCCATCTGTCGCTCTCTGTCTGCTGGGCTGCTCGCTACCCAATCTGTCATATCCAGCTCTTGTACTGGAAAGTCAATTAGTATATCAATCTTGTCGCGTAACATCCGCGTGCTGCTGAACCGTTTGAGATGGATGACCATGATTTCAGGTAGACACCACAAGTCAATTTTTTTCTGTGCGTGCTGATGCTTCTTGCACCGTGGACAATACCACAAATCCTGGTCTCCAAGCATTTCTTCCCTTGTAAATTCATCTAAACAGTGTGCCAACGTGATAGACTTGTCATTGCTATCATCTTCATCATCCATAGCATCATCGGGATGGTCGTCCTTGTCTATCTCCTCCCACCCGCGGGTATCGACCTCATCGAAACCGCCAAACATTTCTTGTGCCTTGCGTACTGGCCAAACGACCACAATGCCCTCGCCTTGTTTGATCAATGGTCTCGGAGAAGAAGCGGTGGTCCATGAAGTAGGGCTCGGTAAATTGGATGAGGGCTGGGTGGCACTGATGCTACTTTTCTTTCCATCAGTGGTAGTTGTCGAGAGTCCTGGCGATTGACCCTTATCATTATCCGAGCCGTCCTCGTCGCTCGCAGATTCTCGTCGGTATATCTTAGCATCGGTTGCCATAGGATCGTCCATATCGCCATCCTCCTGAGGCGTTGCCGAGGTGATCGCCATGCGACTGTCGTCATCTTCATTGTCCGAAACGCAGAACGGTAGCGGATCAGATTCTTCCTCTTGTGTAGGTAGAGGAGGACCAATAAAACTACTCGTCGTGCCTGTGGTTGAGGCACTGCTGCCGGATCCCCTATTAGTCAAATCAACAAGGCCTGCGCTGCTTAATGGCGCCGTCGTGGGCAAAATGTCGCTACTAGTACTAATTCCGCGATATGCGCTTTCCCAAAACAGTTTCATGGTAAACAAGTTCTTGATCGGCTTCATGAGTCGACCACCTGCTGCTGTCACTGCGGCAGAAGTATGGATCGACTTTTGTCCTTGAGGCGGGTCGGTTTCCATGGCTTCGTCACGTAGAGCATCCTTGACTTCTTCAAAAGGCTTGAGCATGGTGAATCGTGCGATATGTTCGGCAATTAGACGATACACGTTGTCGGTTGAACTAGCTTCGTCGGTCCGCATAGCCAGCACGATTGGCCCACCGAATTGCTTGAGTGGAGGACGGGTTGAATTACTCTTATTATCGGTAGATGCGGGAGTTGAAGCACAATAGACAGGGAAAATAACCCATTCTGCTTCATCATTCGCTTCATCGCTACTACTGCTACTACTGCTACCGTCTGCTCGTTTCGCTCTCTTTTTTCGAACAGGTTGGCCCGTCGGTACGGATGTTGGAAGTTGATAGACGTAAATGATGTCATTAGGTGCAATGCCGCTGACGGGCTCATAAGACGGGTACACTTTAAAGATGGCACGGTCGTAGATTTCAGCAACAAGCAACTATAATCATTAGTTTTGTAAAGAGTGAAGAACAAGACGGACGAATCGCGCCGAACGAAGGGAAGAAAAGACATATAAAAATATTTGTGGTTTGCATTTAAGAAGAGAAATTGTATGGGTGTTTATTGTTTGAATAATGACAAGAGACATTATAAATAGAGAGATATGTTTACTTACTGTAGTGGGATCCCTGACGCCTACTCGTTGAGCAACTTGTCCCTGGAGTTGTTCAATGCTTGCGTTGTTTTGGAACGTGAGCTTCATACGTCGTTGCCTTTGGGACGGGTCATACGGCACATAGATGACTGTCACTTGCGTCCTTTTTTGTACTGGAAGAGGCAAGGACAGATACATGAAAGGATCAAACATGATGGAGACCTACGTACGCATATATACTTATCAATCAAATGTTCTACAAATCTTTCAATCTCTCAAGTACAAACCTTTTCACACTCTTGGCAGACAAGACGACTCTTAAATTGGCCTTGGAACAGATCCACAATAACGGAATCGTTTCTTGCCTTGTGATACTCCCAACAACGCATCGCAACCTCTCCATCGGGCATATCGTCAAAATCTGGTAGTTCAACGTATGGTTTCTTTGTGATTCTGTTTAAATCTTCGTGTAATCCATCAAGAAGGAAAGATAAGAGCTCTTGGGAATCGTGTTGACGATATCCAAGAAAGGTTGAATTGAAGCGAGAAATCGTATACTACATAATGCGGTTTGAGGCACTTTATCCATTAGTCGATAAGTGTCAGGCTAATTTGAAAAGATTGTGCAAACTACCTTGAAACTTCTAGGTGCAATGCTTGCATGTCTACCACTCCACATATCCTTGATAAGGTCACCGTAGGCTTCAGCCAATTCACCATTCATGCCCAATGGATTATCTCGGTTAAGCTCCTTCTTGTACATCTCCTCTACAAACACAGAAAGGGTTAGTATACGATATATGCTTTAGATGGTCAGATGACAGATGTACGGAATAGCACCATTCTCATTATTACATACCTAGAAAATATCGAGTAAGTGCTGCAGTGTTGCTCAGGCATTGCAAGGCTGAGTTCATGTAGCACGTGTTTCCCATGTTAACCAAACCACAAAGTCCTTGTTCAAATTCTGGTTCTAGCTCCTTTTCATCATCACTACTGCATCCAGAAAGTTTGATCGGGTCCACGGACGAATAAGCGGGTGGTGGCTTGTTGTATGCCATTTCCTTTTCATTGGTTTGGGCGCTGACCATCATCGGCATCTTGTCAGGCGAAGAAGGAGCGGATGTTAGCGAGTGCAAGTTGTTGGCCGCTTCAAGCTCTTGATCGTTGTCATTGTCTTCTTGTTCGTAATCCGCGATGAGTTTGATAGCGCAGGGTGTATAGTCCAACTCCAATTCTGTCAGCCCGCGTGGATCATTGTCTCTTATGCGCGTACCCATAGCGAGTAATGAATCGTCGATAAATGGATCTTCATCGTTCTCTGGATCATCCTCAAGCTTCCAAAGTTGGTACCTCACATCCGCAGGAATAGCCAGACGTTCTTCGATAGCCTTCCTCAAATCCTTTGCAGTTGCTGTGTCTTTTAACTCGACAGACACCACATCAGATAATGAAAATTTAGCGGATGGAGATCGAACCACGTACACCCGGATTTCGCTAGGATATAAAGCTTCGAATCCTCCATCGGCAAGAACGGCTCTTGATAAGGGATTGGCATTTGCACCGTACCTTTAATTTTCAAATAAAAGTTTGCGCTGGATTAGCTTATATGGATCGTGAAAAGACCGCATGTTACAGCATTCTACAACTTCTTTCTTTCTGTTTGCTTTCACAATTGCCTTTGCCACCCTTTAAGCCATCAAAATCAATTTACCAAGCATGAAAAGCCTCCCATATCTCTTCAGGAAAAATTAGCACTTCGCTATTGATAGCTAAGCCCTCTCGTAAAGAGCCATCATAATCCATAAGTGAGAGCAAATCCATAGGGCCCGGATTTACTGCGTAGTCATCGTCTGGCATCATGCAGTACTCCTGCCATCGTTCGAACCATTCACCCGGTATAAGGTACCAAGTATCACCAGGCATCAAGCTGGAAGCTTTCTCTAGTTTTTTAATATACTCCAATTGCTTCTCTCGTGGTAGAGCCGCGAGCATCGATGGCTGTTCATAATCCATTCTTACGTCGCCAAAGTCGTTGTTAACGTTATTGTCGTTAGAAGTTGTCGTAGATGTCAGCAGCTCCACAGCACAGCCATACAGCTCTAGATCAAGCTCAGCAACTGATTTTGTAGCAGCATCTTGGTCGTTAATGAGCTCGGCATCCTTCAGCAAGGATGGGTCGATATACAGACTGGTTGTGTCCTCCGGGTTCGCTTCTAGCTTCCATAGCCTTACTTTCACGTCGAAAGGTAGTGATAAAGCTTCTTCAGCGTATCGCATTAATTCAGTAGGTAATGCCGCATCGGATATTGATATAGTGAGTACGTTTCGTGGTCCGTCAACTGCGTCGTGATCGTCGCGATTGACAACATAGATTTTGATGTTGATAGGATACAGAGTTTCGAACGTATTATCATAAAGAATTTTTCGTGGGATAGGTTCACCAAGTATTCCATAGCTAACCAGACAAAAAAAAAACAAAGACTTAAATTAATATCCCAACACGTCATCCTTATTGCTTTCTTTTTTTTTTCTCCTCCGTGATTTCTAATGTGTATTTTTACTTTGCTTCAAATAGTTTCCATGCATTTTCAGGTACAAAGACAAAATCCACCTTGTCTTTTAAGTTGGGTAACAAGCTGCCATCCGGTTTTATCATAGAGTTGTTGCTGACAGGACCTGGAGACTGACTATCGTTGCTGGTGGACGCGCAGAACAACTCCCACTGGCGAAACCACTCCATTGGAACGGCATACCATGTCTCGCCTGGAACAGGCTTTTTGGCACGTAGCTCGGCGATATACGCCACTTGTTCGTCCTGCGCTACTCTTGCTGGTAGTTTTGGAGCTGGCGGAGGTTGATCAGGTGGTAGCGTTCTACTTTTTTCAATGTCGTCGTCGTCGTCGTCGATTTCGTCAGCAGTTGTTGGTGCAGCTGTGGTAGTAGTAGTAGTGGCAACGGTGTCATTTTCCATATGAGTAGTTGAATCGGAATTAACTGAATCTTTTAATGGTGCACGCGTTTCAACGTCTTTTGCCAGCGTAACTGGATTTACGGGGGTTTGATTTTCGTGCTCCATGTGGCAGGAACTAGCAAAAAAAAGGTGGTTGAAAAAAAAAAGGGCAAACAAAAAAGTAGCGGAGTATGCGAGCGGAACTGACCGCGCAGTCAGCTTGAACCAAATATGGCATAGAGTGATGGCAAAGAAGCACTTCCATTATCAGCGTAAACAGTTTTCAAATGCTTACAAACGACTTGGAGACGAACTTTTTTCGAAAGAAGTTTGACAATAGCCTCTGCAGCTGGGATTGCAACAGATACCTCTTTTATTTTGCTTCTTCAATATAGACGCACTATACACCGCAGTACTACTGCGTGTCGTACTGTTGCTGACTACAAGTTTCTATTTTGAGAAGCATATCCGTCCGTTCAATGGGTCGTTTCGTTGTTGTCTTGGCTGCTTTGGCACGCAAAGCGAGAATGTGAATACATCAAGCAATATTTCATCAGCCAGTAGTATTAAATATGGTCTTAAATGCGCATGGGTTGCCCGTGAAAGGGGTGACGGGTAGCGTGGAAGTGCTTACGATGAAGTCACGGTGGTGTATAAACCAATCACTTAGTAGCTGCGATATCTCTCTTCCTTTCTTCTCTATCCATTTTTTTTCTCCCTCTCCTAACCCTCCCACATATACTCTCTCTCATATAAGACTCACACACCCATACATATATACACGCAAATCTTATATACACAGCATAGCAATTCGCTCTTTGGGTCTTGAATAAAGCCGATTTCCGTTTATTCAAGTTATCATTGACTCCCCCGCTCATTTATCTTTTATGGAACATCCCTCCAAGAAATTAAAGAGATCAGACAGCACCGGACGACGCTCTTCTTCTACTACCTTATCACAGCAACAACAGCGCCACAGCACCAGATCTAGTTTGCATCAACCCACCGAATCGCCAGCAGCATCTTCCTCTTCCGCGACTCAGCGGTATTCTTTGAGACAGAAAAAGAAGGCAACAAGACCAACCGGAAAGAAGGGAACCCAATCGTCGTCGTCTAATTCTACATCGGTTCAACAACCGCAGCAGCAACCGGCCAGCTTCACTACAACCAGCAGTCAAAGGTATCACAACAGAAGGTCCACCCCTTCTTCTTACTAATACACATAAAAGAGAAACATTGCTTTGCTGATTTCCTTTTTAGCAAAAGGCTTCCACAAAAACGTAAGCACCCACAGCAACAACAACCTGAACAGCAACCAGAGCCCGGATCTTCTTCGTCCAAGCGGCCTCGTCGACGCCAGAGTACTAGAAAAATGGATAATGCTCCAGAACAATCAACAGTAGAATCGGGAAACACTGCCACTACCACTATTACACAAGATAGAACACCCACACCAGCTGAAACTGCTGCGGGTGCGAAAGCAAAAAGTCGACAGCAACAGACAACATCCAAAAACAAAAAGGCGTCCGGTATTGACAAATCAAGCAAGAAAGGCAAAGCAAAGGCCGTAAAGTCAGATGCCGACAAGCAGCTTGATAGGTAATTTTGCACTCATCCATCAGTAATGATGGTCCGCATGATAACAATGATATCTATCAACTAAAATTATCCTATAGAGAGACTACAACTACAGCTACAACAACAACGTCAGTAGCAACAAAACGTCAGCCTGGCAGAAGAGCCAAGAAGCAAGCCGATCCAGAAGGACTGCAATCACATGAAACGGAGTCGGATACTGAGAATGCTCCAGTTTCATATTTCGGTTATTTTGAAGGCGGCGATGTTCAGGAAGAACACGAGACGAGCCATGTCACGTTTGACGACGAACCGCCAGAAGAATTTGGACATGGCGATGGATGGGATGACGAAGAGGAACGTTATGAAGGAGAGGACGATGATGAAGATGAAGACGACGAAGACGAAGGCGACAGGGATGGTGAAATGCTCGAAAGCATGGACGACGAAGATGACGAAGAAGAAGAAGAAGAGTTGGACAGAGTACGACGTAACTTGGGTCTGCATATGCAAAGTACATTTGGCGGCATGATGTCGGACATGAGCGGTCGGCTGCGTTCTATCCTCCAAAGTCTCAAGAACGACGATCCGACCATGCAGTTGGTGGCACTCCAAGAACTTGCAGAGATCCTGTCGGTGAGCAGCGAAGATAATCTGGCCGGGTACTTTGCAAGCGACAGTTTTGTCAAGGAGCTTGTGCGAATCATGAAGGGGCCCGGTGACCTGCTAGGACCCGGTGTTGATATGGATGATGACATGATGGTTGCCCTGGCTATGAGTGAAGATCTGGGCGGTGGGAATCCAGAGTTGACGTTGCTTGCGTGTCGGTGCATATCCAACTTGCTCGATGCTTTGCCTACGGCTGTCACCAGTGTGGTTTATCACGGAGCGATCGGTGTCCTTTGCCAGAAGCTAAAGTCGATTGAATACATTGACTTGGCCGAACAAGCCCTCTGCGTATGTGTTTGCATCTGTTATATCGAAAGATATAAAAGTAGTACCTTGTCACCAGTATGGCTTACTCCGTTCTGTTTGATCTGTTGTTTACAGGCACTGGAAAAAGTAGCAAGCCATCTCCCGCGTGCAGTCGTGCATGAAGAAGGTCTTGCAGCAGCTCTCATGTATTTCGACTTTTTCAGCATTCATTCCCAACGAACGGCTTTAAGAACGGCTGCAAACTGTATGCGAGGCGTTGACAATGATTCGTTCCCACAAGTGATGGAGATCATCCCCACTCTTCTTAACACTGTTTCATACCCTGATCGTACTGTTGTCGAACTTTCGTGCTTGTGTTGGGTCCGACTTGCTGAAAACTACCGTGGTAGTAGTGAGAACCTTGAAAAGGCTGTGTCCGTTAGCCTTCTGGAAAAGATGATGGCCCTCATACCCGTTCCTGGAAACACCAATTTGGTGCGGTCGTCTACTTTTACCGACATCCTCCGCACATTCCGTGTTGTCGCAAAAGGCTCCCCGACACTTGGCTTGGAATTGCTTAAGCTGAATGTTGTCGACAGCCTTTACCAAGTCTTGACTGGGTCATCCAAACCCGAAGAAGACGTTTCTGTCTTGACACACGTCTCTGTAGACAACAAATGGCGCGACTCAATATATGCAATCCTGCGAATCTTTGTGGACGTGCTTCCATCACTGCCAAGAGGTATGCACCCTACATGAAAGAGTGAAAGTTGTTTGATTGTTTATGTAATTCTATCAAGGACCGTCGCTTACTTCATTGGATTTTTTAAGATGACATGTTTAGTTCCAAGCGATTCAGAAACAACGACCCAGTATCAGCGCGTACACGATCGGCAAACGCCAACTCGGAAGAACTTCCGATTCTCAAGGAGAAAACATCCAGATCTGCACAAACAGACCCACGCGTCGATTTCTTGGAAAAGAATCCCGACTTGCTCAAACGCATCGATACACTTCTATTCCCTGTTCTCCTGGAGATTTACACGTCAACAGTCAACCTACGTGTTCGACAGCTCGTGTCACACTTGTTTGTCAAGACAACCCATTTTTCCAACGCTGATACGTTGCAGCAGGTGTTACGAGACATCCCTCTTTCAAGTTTCCTCGCTGGCATTCTTGCGCAGCAGGAACACGCTACCCTGGTCATCGATGCCTTGTTTGAAGTTGAACTGCTGCTTAAGAAGCTACCTGATGTCTACCGCTTCCTCTTTGAACGTGAAGGTGTACAGCACGAAGTCGAAACGCTTGCCAATACATCATACTCTGATGAATCACAGACCGACGATGCTAAAGATACAAGCAAAGATGCGGAAAGTTCGGGTGAGCCATCAAAGGACACATCGGAAGCCGCCACGTCATTGGAGATCCTGCGAAGCATGCAAGAAGCTATTCGTAACCATGCAACCGAAACCAACAGTGATGACGAAGAAGAGACCGAGAAACAAGATCACGAACAGCAGCAACAGAAGCAGACTAAAGCATCTGGGTCATCCGATACGTCCAGCGATTTTGCACAGCCCAACAAAGATCAACAGCAGCAAGAGCAACAGCGCGCGCAACAATACAGTAGTAGCAACACTAGTGCTGCGGATGGCGAGCGATTGTCACGCAAGCGCGTGCTGGATCGCAGCGAGCTACACGCATTGCTACGCAGCCGATTCGGTTCTGGACAGGTTTCATCCGGTGCCTCAGAAACCGAGAAGGGTATTGGCCGTGGATCGACACGCCGGTACGTCATCCGCTTGGCCCAAAACTTGCTACGAGAATGGCAAATGCAGGAACTGGAGGACATACAGAAGCCAGGCCGTGCGCTCGAAGAGATTCAGAATATCGCCCAAGAGCTAACCGGATCGTCCAAGGACCCATGTGCAGAGATACCTTTGGCAAACCTTATACAGTATCTGCAGAGCTCCACGATGGGTGTCAGCAGCTTTGAATTGATGAACTCGGGATTGTTGGATGCGCTGTTGGGTTACTTGACGATCGAACGAAAAGACAATAACTTTGCAAGCGATTTAGAGGACCGAAGAAAAGCATTCAGCAGTCTTTTGTTACGCGCCGACACTAGCGCACAATCTGGCACTATTAACCCAATCCGTGTGCTCGTGATGCGTCTACAAGAAATCGTCAGTCGGTTCGAGCCGTTTGAGGTTGTTACTCCCTTGGAGTCGTCATCTTTGGGTGATAATTTCCGTAATCCAACCAGTATGCTTGCCAAGCAGCTTCGTCTTCGCTTGACCGGCCGAGGAGATGACATTCCAACAGAATATCAGCATCTGATGGTTTCCACCCACGCAGTCGCCACCTTCAAGGTGTTAGAGGAGTATCTTTTGACCAGAATTGCTGCTGCCACTCTTTCATCTTCAAAGAGGAAATTTGTCAAGCGGACAAGCAAGAAAACGGCAACAACATCTTCGTTATCAGCAGGCGCGGGCGAATCATCCAGCACAGGTGAGGCAGATGCTCAATCTTTTATTGACAAGGAGTCACCGCCCCCTGAAGACGTTGATGTCGATAACGAAAAGGAAGAGAACGCTGTTGAACAGGTATATAATTATCTTTGGGAAACAACGTAGCGATATTTTTTTATCAATAATGTGAGATTTACACCTTCACCTCTATTTCTTTTCTCCCTCTTTTGCAGGCTGGGGGCGATGCTGGGCCAATGGATACTACTGATGAGAGCAAAGAACCTGCATCATCATCTTCTGCCCCCAAAACTGATGGCAAATGGGTCATTCGTTTCTATCTCAAGGACACTTTGATTTCTAATGACACGACTGTATATGGTGCTGTTCATCAATACGAGGCCACCAGCGGTAACAATAACAGTGGCAGTGATAGCCGATCTTCATCTGCAATCCGCAATATCTGGGTCATGTCCTATCCTGTCACATTCGAACGTGTGTGGATACCAAAGAAAGAACAGCAAGAGAACAACAATGAACAAGCTGTCCAGCAATCACAAAATGTCGAGCGACCATCCACTTTAAATGATGAGGCTGTATGCACTCATGCGTTTGAGCTATTGAAGACGATTGCATCACTCACACGACCATTCAATGCGTCTGAAACCACTATTCCAGCACAAGATTATGTGAATCGTAAACTGACTGCCAAGATGAACCGTCAGCTTGAGGAACCATTGATCGTTGCAAGCTCATGCCTCCCAACCTGGACCTACTGGTTGATGCAAGAGGCACCATACCTGTTCCCATTCGAAACCCGCTATCTGTTCATACAGTGCACATCGTTCGGATATTCACGACTTATCGCTCGTTGGCAGAGTCTCCAAACACGCAACAACGGTCAGCGAGACGATCAGCAACATCAGCAACCTATTCTAGGTCGCATGGAGCGACAAAAAGTGCGTATTGTTCGAGCACAAATGCTCGAATCGGCAATCAAGATTCTGGACTTGTTTGGCAGCGCACAGTCTGTCTTGGAAATCGAATACACGGGTGAAGAAGGCACTGGTTTGGGTCCAACGCTCGAATTTTACGCTGCCACGTCCCGCGAGTTCTGCAAAAAGTCGTTGAATATGTGGCGTGATGACGATGAAAAGGAGGGCGAGTACGTGGTGGCCAAGCAGGGTCTGTTTCCGAAACCGTTGGGCAAATTGAGTGAATCTAGCAGCACCAAGGTGATCAACTTGTTCAAGACTCTCGGTCAATTCATCGCCAAGGCAATGCTCGATTTCCGTATCATTGATTTCCCATTTAGCGAGGCACTTTTCAAGGTCGCGCTAGGAAAGGAAGTACCTAGCAAAACTCTGATCAATGTAAGTGGATTTCTTTATCACAGCAGTTGTGAAAGCTATTTGTTATAAAAATGACTCGTGGTGGGACGATATGATTATTTAATTGTTTAATGATCTTTAGGAAATTGATCCTGTTCTGGGCATGTCAATTGAAAACCTAGAAGCATTCATCCGGTGCAAACGCTCAATATATGCCGATACTTCTTTGGTACGTTACACAAGGATAGCGCAATTATGCTAATGCGCATGATAGAAATGCTGAGGAGATTCCTAACACTTAATACTATTCTTGCTGTAGTCCGCGGAACAAAAGAAGGATGCTATCAACGATATCCACGTACAAGATAGTCGAATAGACGATTTGTGCCTTGATTTCACGCTCCCAGGTGACACAAGTATTGAGCTCAAGGTAAACCATTCTCTCGATGTATTTTTATATTTTCACATAAGAGGGTTTGATGTTTACTAACTATTGGGCCTACGTAATTAGCCTGGTGGTGCAGATATCCCCGTGACGATCCATAACGTGGAAGAATTCCTTGAGTTGTTGAAGGACATGGTTGCTGGATCAGGTGTTACCAATCAGTTCGAGGCTTTCCGTCAAGGCTTCAACCAACTCTTTGCCATCGATGATCTCAAAGTCTTGACTTTTGCTGAACTAGTCTCGCTCTTTGGCGCATCCGCTGAAGACTGGACTTATGCGAGTGAGTAACTTTGTAATTATTCAGGCAAAATTTTGTTTCATCTAACATGATATATTTGTAGCGTTGGCTGATGCGATCAAGGCAGATCATGGATTTACAATGGAAAGCTCGTCATTCAAAAACTTGTTGAGTATCTTGTCTGAAATGAACGATCAAGAGCGACGCGAGTTCCTGCAGTTCACTACGGGTAGTCCAAGATTGCCTATTGGTGGTTAGTGTCAAATAATTCAATACATAATTATTTAAATGCAATGCACGAGTTATTTGATGGATATGCTGAAATTTTTCACTGTGTTGTTAGGCTGGAAAGCGATGCGTCCTGTCTTCACCGTTGTATGCAAAACATCTGATGCTCCACTTACTCCAGACGACTACCTGCCATCTGTCATGACATGTGCCAACTATCTCAAGATGCCAGACTACTCAAGCAAGGAGAAAATGCGAGTTAGATTGCTTACGTCCATGAAAGAGGGCAAGAACAGTTTCTTGCTCTCATAATATCCCCGCTCAACATGATACACACTTACACACATTTCTCTCTGTCACTTGATCTGCACACACACAGATAAAAAGCAGAGAAAAAACAGCTACCCCTACTCAATTATATTGCTCACTCGCACTTTTCACAACAAAGCACTCGCACTTTATTACCTCACCATTTTCTGGTACTGGAAACCCACTTTCCACAAACTACCCCCTTCACTCAATCGACACTTGTACACACACCACATCTCTTTTTGCTTTTTTTTTTTTCCAATTGAAAGATAAAAAAGTCACACAAAAATAGTTTAAGTTTTGACAGATCGCTTTTTGATGACAGCCAAGTTAGTAAACTGCTACGAGTAATTAGTTTATCATGTACACAGAAATGCATGCACATAGTTTCTACTGATATTTTTTTCTCTTTCATATATTTTCTCTCGCATCCACATATATGATCACCGCAACAATATACTATAAATGAATGTTTGTTCATGTTTCTGATGGGGATGGATTAAAAAAGATATACATCGTTAAGCGGAGGAAAAGGAAAAAGTCAGTTATAGCTTTTATTGGGTGGTTGTAGGAGTGATGGTAGTGTCATCTGTGGTGATTTTTTAACACATCCATGGTTGAAGAAGAGGAGGTCAATGCTTCGCTAGTATCTTTTGGCGTATCACCGAGGTGCTCGGTGTTAGACCTTTCTTTTCTGCAGAAGCGCGTTTGTGTGTTCCTCTTCGATTTCCTTTTCAGCGGTAACATAAGCATTATGTCGGTTGGTGCTTTTTAGAAATCCAAAATAAGAGTGGTGTCTCTAGATCTCTTTTGTATATTTTGCATGACATAACTTTATACTTTATCGATTTCTTAATAAGGAACTTGATACCGAGTTTCTTCAATGTCTCTTATAACGCTTTTTCATCTTGCTTCTTGACGTGAGTGCTCCAAGCTCCCATTGTCAAATACCATTCTGCTTGTATGCCAACCTTCCCACCCTGCCGCAGCATCTCTCCAGATTTGTCACGAGGATAGACGTCTTCCAGATACAACTCGCGCAATATGTTAAGCCAAAGACGTAGAATCTTGCCATTTTCCGGGTCGAGATTTATGTGTTATTCTATGTCTGTTTTGTCAAGCGCTCCAGTAGCAACGTTTGCATACATGTGCACTCACAGTTCGTCACCAGTGAACGGTATGTTTTGTAGGTTTCGCGTTGTTTTGGCCCACCCAAACCGGGCTGTGTCGCATATCTTCTTCCATGAGAGAGAGAGTGTGTCCTGATAATAGCAGCAAGTCCCATACTGGCTTGGGCAATCACGGGTAATTGCGAGGGTAAAAAAAATCTTGGAATATCAGGTCCCAATTTCCATGATAAGCTGTGGCTGTGGTAGGCCAAGAGAACGTGCTGGATGGAGATCTTTCTTTGTATCAGGCGTATATGTCGTCGTTGTTTTCCAGCATGTTGTTCTCGCTCGATTTACGTTTATTGGGTTTGTCAGTGGTTTGCTTGGCTATTTGTTATGATAGAGGCAATGGCAGCTAATCGATGTGTTGGACGTTCTAAAGACTGGCTTATAACAAAACAGGCAAGTAGTAAGGGAAGCGATACATGTTTCATGCTGCTTGCTTGAACTTAATCGCTACTCCAGCTTCTAGTGATCGTTACTTTTCCAAGTAATACTATCGTAAACATGCGTTTAGTTACCTGCAGAGCAGGAATTTCTCTTTAGATAAGTTTACATGCTGCTACCATGGGAGGCTCAAGTACGTTAAAAGCTGCTTCTTGTGCTATAAGGTCACGAAGACGCATGCTATTCATGTTGGCAGTACACATGTCAACGAAGGTATCGGGTAACAACGTTGCCGGCGCACGATCTTGTACACAATGCAGTATTTACAGGACATTGGGTGCTACTGAAGAATACAATGATCACATATATCTTTGCACTGTTATAATTGAAAAAGAACGAATAAATTTAATGTATCGAGTTCGCATTGTGCGATTATATTGCTTAGCATTAACGTGTATATTTGTTATTGAGAATGATGTAAACGACAACTCTATAACTATTAATGTCGACGCGCCATAAACAAATTATGAGTATGATACCCTTTCTTAAAGATCCTTTTTTTTCTGAGATTAGGTTTATTTGTGGGTAATAATTACAAGTGATCCCCCGCCTCGCTGTTAATACAAGGTTTTCACTTTTCACTATCATCCTATGTAGAAGAACGAAATAAAAAAAAAAAGCACATTTGCAATTGTAGTAGAAAATAATTTTATTTCCAAGAAAAGAAAGCGCCATTCAGATAATCAGACTGTAATAGTCTCTTCCGGAATCGACGAATTGTAACGACCCCTATGTTTGGGGGTTACTTGAAAAACCTTGAGCAATAATGACATGATGGGCCGAAAGTTCAGAGCCAAGAAGAACCCTTTGGTGCTGTGATAACACTCTCCTTCCTTTGAGCACACTCTCTTGAACACGCAAAAAAATGCGTGGGTTCTGGCCCTTACCTTCATGATGTTTGCAAAGTGTGCGCTCACTCTATGGAAATTAGTTATCCTAACAACAGGACTTTGGTTTAAAAAAAAAAGGTTCCTTTTAGGAGAAAAGAAGAAGGTTGCGACATGGGATATGATAGAATGCGCTTCACTTTACGCAGTCTAATGGTCTTGTTGTTGCTATGAAGAAAATGTCAATAAAACGGCAGTGAGACGCTTGATACTTTGTCTTTTGAGATTACAAGTTTTCTTTCAAATAGCCTAATTCAGTAACACGAGCGAAACTTCTTGGACACCCATTTTGTTCCGATCGGATGTAATAAATATTTTAAAGATGCTGAGCAAACGCGGGAGTTTGAAGGAAATGCGCTCGTTCGTTTGAAAGTATGAAATAAAGGTCCAGCTGTCAATTTGTTGAATGGTCTACATACGACTTTTTTTTTTTTTGGTATATCACGATAAACGTGTCACAAACATATGTTTCATAGTACTTCAAACGATTGTGCACTTGGTTTTGTCTATATGACGGAAATTTCCCAGGTAGAAGTACCTGTATGATGTAATTCTAAGGTGCCCGTCTGAGCGAGTTGCTTGGGTGCTTTAAAATATTGGGCCAAGTATAGTACACTAAGTTTAGTATCACTTAAAAGAGCAGTTAATTTTTAACAATATAAAGGTGACACTGTTGTATGTCGCAATCCTGTATCATAGAAAGCTGCTACGAGGTGAGAATGGAACGCTTGACCCCATATTTTTTACGTGGATCGTTGTTGTTGATACATCTTTATTGTATAGCGTAGTTGACAAACTATACTGTGCTCGCGCAAAGGTATCAAGGGGTATATTGCTTTTGTAGCTAGCGAGGAACTTGCAAAAAGTGTATAATATACTGCCTGTTGACATGCCCCCCTTTTGTAGTATGTACAACATCTATTACAAATGTGCGTCAAACCGCTGAGCAATACTTAGTACACCAAATGTTATGGGAACAGTTGTTTGTCAACACACAGATGACGATGCTTGCCGTTGCTCTACTAGATCGTATTTACCAAATTTAACTAAATGATATGGCTCCATACTTATATATATGTAACTAGTATAAGCCGGCATCATTGTCACACCCCATACAGTAGCATTAGTGATTGAGAGAAAGATAAATAACTGTCTATCTGTACGTTGTTCATCGAGTACAAAATGATCCAATAAACCGAGAGCATTTTTCCATTGTAGCTAGCTATTAGATAGCAAATAACCCATATACGCCACATCAGAAAGTATCTTAAAAGATACAAAAAGGCTGTATACATTTTATAGAGTGGCATCGAAAGCTCCATGATCACAGCGCTCAAAGATCGTTGTTGCATGGGCTATGTATATATGTTGAGTACCCCACTCAAGCGACTATACAAAGTCCCAGAAAAGTCAAGCAGATCAAACGACTTCAGACACGCTGGGTACAGCTTACGACCCTATGGTATGATATATCCTTTGGACGTCCTCATCCGTGTAACTATCAATCTAAGGCCTTACCATTCATCAAGTAAGGTAGTTGAGCAAAAAAAAAAAAAAAAGCCAAGGAGAAGCATGTTGTTGTGATTTCTAAATGTAACGACGTACACTATTGTGATGGTTTTGAACCTTTTTGCGTTAGGTTTGAAACCAACAGTGGAATCTTTGCTTTATCATATCAATTTGAAAATGAAAAACAACTCTAAATGACACATGTAAAGAAAAGGGGGCGATATCCAAACTGCACCATTAATCTGCGATTCTGCTATATCAATTGAGCAAAGACCACCATTGGTTTAAAAACTTACTAGAAGAAAGATGGAAGTTTCTTTCCTTCCAGTGTAGGTCAAGAAATGGTAGTGCAAAATTACTCAATAACTCGTAGTTGTGTATCTGGATTTAGTTGGTAATAAGAAGCATGTTTTTAGGGAACAATAGACATCGGCACACGCACCACGCACTCATACATGTACAAACAAAACGCTATTGAGAGATCGGACTCCTACATGGTTTCTACCCTTTAGCGTCGCTTGATGGGTTGCCTACATATCCGTGGGAAAGAGAACTAAGAAAGAAGAACATGAGCGATGGGTTATTACTAATATTAAACAACAATTTGTATCATCATCGCGTCTATGTAGAAAAACAAGAAACATGCCAAACACAAACTAAAAAAAAAGCCAGGATTGTGGTTGTTTGCTGTTTCCAGGTGTACATATTCCATCGGTTGTGAGAGCTCTCCGTCAATGTCTGGATCTATATACACTATCGCCAAGTCAATAGCTAGTGGTAAGAAGGTGACTGTTCCGATGATTATCTTTATCAAGCAGTTGTTGAAGGATGCACGGGCTTTCGAAACCCCTATTCGGTATCAGCAAATGTTACAAATACGGAGGTGATCATTGTGGATTCTATAACACAAAAAGTATGATTTGTTTGTCCCCACTCCCCCAACAAGAGTCATATGGGAGAGAAAGAGAACTCACCGAATCAGCTGTGTTTTCATTTATCCAACTGCTGCTGCTCCTTTTGATATAGTAGAGTGGGTAGTTCTTGGAAACAATCCGTGATAAAGATGGCTCTTATTTTACGTGCATATCATAGTAGGAGGCACTTGTGGGAGTTGGGCGGAGTTTATCTGCTGTCTGGCGGGTTGTGTGACACTGTGTGTGCGTGCAATGGCACAAGATAAGAAGCGTGTTTCTACATTGGATTCATGATTTCTATTTGCCTGTATGGTATATACATCAAAAAAAAAAGCTGCAGGTAATCCATCACTATTACTGTAATAGCAGCAACAAATCTATCAGATCATAGATTCAAATGCAGCAGTCTTATTTGGGTGGGTGGTGGGGGGGGAGGTATGTGATGAGAGTGTGTTCAAGAAAGGAGAGTGAAGGAGAAGGCTGCAGAAAGCGATCTTTAGTAGAGCAAAAGTACTGCATACAGTAGTACATACATATACCTAGAGTGGATCATTGGACATAGCAGAGCTTTTGAGAGAGAAAGAGAGAGAGAGAGAGAGTAAAAAAAGCGCGGTAAAAGGAGAGTCGATCTTTCACTCTCTACTATGCTCCAAGTGCAGGTTATGTGACACAGAAAAAAAAAAAGATGATCATTTCATTTCAGCGCATAGCCAATATGCGTACTTTTTTCTCTCTGTGGAGAAGAGTGGTGAGCGTAGTCGCTGCTTTCTCTACCTAGCTAGTAGTAGTAGTGTGCTTTAGAAAAGGAAGGATACCGTACCACGGCTTGGGTTGTCTTTTGAATGATGATATATATGAAAGGCTAATTCCGGCCCACAGCAGGGAATCAAGTTGGGGAAATGCAGATGTGACACCGCGCCAATGAAATGACTCCGGAGCGCGTTCATCAGTCAGTCAGTGACCGTGTGTACCGTTCAGCATGCTGCATTATTAACACACATTCAGAACCATTGTTGAATAAGAAGGAAGGAAGGAGAGACCGAATCGAAGGAGAAAAAAACGATCTCTCATTATCCACGTTGAGCATATTAGCGACAAGAAAGAAAGAAAGAAACAGTCCTTTGTACTGATGTGTGCTGGTCAACGGTGAATCGTGGGGGCAGTGTGAAGGAGAATATATACGTTAAGGAGCCTCTTTCTCTCTCTTTCCCTCGGGGCCATCCCCTGTTTGCTGCTAGACTCTTTGAATGCCACGTTTACAGCAACGAAAGAATATTACAGAATGACCATCATCATCATCATCATCATCATCATGGAGAGACAAGCAGCAGCACACTCGTGATTAGCATCCATCCGCTTGTTTACAACAACGAATGACTGCCCACTTTCCTTTTCTGGCCGTGGCCCGCGTCCAATGGATTATTATGGGGGAGGTGTATTTCTTCCCCTGTGCTGTTTGTAAAGACAGCTTGTTTGTTTATTCTTCTGTGCATGGAAATGACGGTAAACAGGTTCGGAAGGAAAGGTTGCTGAGATGGGGGGGTGGGTGGTTGGAGTATTGTAAAGGTGAGAGAGAGACGAAGATGAGCCAGTCCATGGCATCATCATCATCATCAACATCATCACACTGAACATTTGGGAAAAAGCCCTTCTTTCATTTTAAAACTAGCGTAAATGCCGGGAAACAGGAGACAAGTGTTTTGAGATAACAAAGGGAATAAAAAAAAAATACCCGCATGACCTTTTCTTTTTTCTTCTTTGCGCGACGCACACTGGACCCCGTGAGCACTGTAGCAGAGAGAGAGTGAGCCAAAGCTTATATCCATTCTCCGCCCTTGCTGCTTGCCCATCTTTTCTCTTTTTCTTTTTCATTTCTTTTTCTTTCCCTCTTCTTTTCTCACACTCGACCTTGCCTCCCTTCTTTTCTTTCTCTTCTTTGCACAGAAAGGCATGACAGGCTACTACTGCAACCATCCCCAGCAACGCGGCGCTTACTTTGCTTCATCAACCAAGCCATTCCACAACACCAAGAGACATCATACCACCCCAAGTAGTGGTGATCACAACACCACCACTACCCGCGGAGGTACTCCACGTACTCCACAACAACAACAACAACAACAACAACACCAACGCCAGCCATACCATCACCACCACCACCACCAGAACAACAGCAGTCATCATCATCATCATCATCACTACCAGCCACGGTATCGCTACTACCAACCATGCAGCGCCACTGATATTGACGATCTCATCTATGGTCCAGCAATCACAATGGCCCTGAGTGAGCGTAGTATCTTTGCTCCATTCGACCAAGGCCCTTCCACAATGTTGATCCACATACCCGCAAGTTCAAAAAAACCTTCTTCTTCTTCTTCTTCCTATTACTCCTCCTCCTCCTCTAGCTCCTGTCGTCGTAGCATGCGTCGTCTGTCTTCTTCAGCCTCTTCTATATCATCGCTGCTTTATGCGAGTCTGTATGATCCGCTAGAAACCACGACCAAAGAGCCTCTACAGCCAAACGACGATCCCATGACTGCCGTCAATAACAGCGACGATGGAGGCAGCAACAGCAGCAGTAGCAGTAGCAGCAGTAGTAGTCGAAGTAGTAGTGGCTCGTCCTTGTCCACAACCAAGGCCGTCAATCATCCGGCTACTACTACTACTACTATTACTAGTACTACACCTTTGCAAAGGTATTTGACAAAAGAAACTTCTTGTCCCCCCCCCTTTACCCCACCCCAATTCAATCACTCTTTTTTGTTGTAATGTTTCGATCCCAACTGACAAGGTGCGTTACTGATGTTAGACGTAGCACTACTACCACGCCGTTCAATACCTGTAGCAAGCCCGTGACCACCACCACCACCACCACTACTACTTCCAGCAACAACGCCACAACAACGGTCAATCACCATCACCCACAAGAATTATTCCAGCACCATCCTCATCCACTTCATCATCATCATCATCAGCAGCAGCAACAGCAATACCCGTGCTACTACCAACTTCCGCCTCCACCTCCGCAATACGCGTACTACCATCATCCTCATTACTATCATCCTTCTTACAGCTACCAGGTTCAACAACAACAACACGCACCCCATCCTCCACCACCCATGATGACCACAAGTCCTACTGCTTCGAGCGCATCATCTACCTCCGTAGCCGACCTGACATCGTCTGTTGCCACCACCACCGCCAGCGCAACCATTGCAACGATGACCAACACGGACCATCCGTATGCAAACAACGCGGGTCGCACAGACCCAGAAGAGTTGCTTGCGGATGACCTGCACCGTCGCGCATCTACAATCTCCGACGCTGTAACCACAGCCTCTTCTGCAGAAATATGTCGTCGCTTCAGTAACGGTAGCACCAGCAGCACCGCTGCTTCAAGTATGGTGACGTTACCTAGTGTGGAGGAGAAGCCGACGTGTGTTGCTTCACCTGCTGTTCTCAGTAGTTGTACGAGTACTAGTAGTACGGGTGGTAAGCTTGTTTTGGGGTCTATTGAATATTCTTAATTACTTTTTAAGAGTGCATCTATATGTATGTGAGTGTTAATCCAAATATTTCTGCATGGGGCTTGCAGCAGTAGCGGCGGCAGCAGTAGCTAATACTACAACAACTTCCGTTGTCAGTCCCTTGGTAACGCCGCCACCTCCGCAACCGCAAGAAGAAGAGGAGGAGCGTAAACAACAACAACAACAACAACAACCCGTTTCCTCAGCTGCGTCATCTTCACCATCACCTGATCCTGTTCATGATGCTATGATGGATGACGACGTTGAAACCGCCACTCCTCTTCCTACTACTAGCAGCACAACCTCCGAGCAAACAATGCCACGCGTGTCCGCTGAAAATGAAGGAGAAAACGACAAAGAGGTCGTCAAAGACAAGGATCTGTCAATAAAAGTGAATCAAGACGATGATGATGCTGTTACAGTCGAGGAAGACGACGACGACGACGAACTACCGATTTGGGCGGACCCCGACCGCGTACGCGAGAATCCGACACGCTACGCCTACGTCAAGACATACATGGACAAACACACTATTCCGAAAACATCCGCCATGCCATTGCCCAACGTCTGCACATTCTACTTTAGCGAGACGAATGCGAGCAAGGGCCAAAAGACGGCCAACTACATGTCGACGGTGCGGCCCTTGTTTGATTGCCAGACGGTGTGGGACTTTTCGTCGCGCTGGCGACACTACAAAATGCTGCAACGGCGTCGTCCGTCGCAAATGGCAAACAACCAGAACCTGTATTGTTTCGTAAAAGGCGTGGCACCCATGTGGGAAGACAGTGTCAATAGGGAGGGTGGCCGGTTGACGACGCTGTGTCCCAACAGGGCTGATCTGGACGACTTGTTTGATTGGGTGCTCGCCTCGTTTGTCGGTGGCAAGTTGACTAAAGACGGCATGGTCGGTCTGGTCTTGTCCAAGCGAAGCCGGGGTGATCGGATCGAGTTGTGGCTAGATGGCTCTGCGTCGGTGGATACGATGCCTGCACTCAAGTATGTGACACACAACCCATTGACTACTGTTACCCCATGTTGATCTATACTGACTTGTTTTCTCTCTTTCTCTCTCTCTCTCTCAGGGCCCAGCTGTGTCAATACCTGCCAGAGCATCTGTGCGCTTTGGTGAACGCATCTCGCTACAAAAAACACTTTGACAAGTAAAATACGTCGTATCATAGTCATTATTCCCCCCCACACCACACACCCCTTGTTCTTCTTCTCTGTCTTTACCTGTAAACAAACCATGTACAAAAGAAACCTTTCTCTTCGTAAATATATTCGTCAACCCAACAGAGTCATGCTATGCCATGTACTACATGCAGCAGCAGCAGCAGCAGCAAGGGCTGTGCTATCATGATTTGAATGCTGTTCTTTCACTCACTGCGGGATCCACGGGCACACACACATACATACAGGACATACATGCACTATCATTTACGCATCATAGTACACCATCCCATCGGGGCAACAAACAAGTGCGTGGGCGTATGCTACTTATTTAGCACAGGGCTCCATTACTACACACCAAAAGATGCAGAGAGCAACCTTATTCAATTTAAGCACATTGATATGCGCACACACACACACACACACACTCGAGTCCTGCAAGTAGGGTGGATATCTACACAGCAGCTTCTATATCTTGTCCAACAACAGGACATCAAAGACATAGATGCACATGCACTTTTGCATATCCATGACTGAACGTATCATGGATGAACGAATGACACAGATAAGTTCCAACTCTCCCAAAACGAAAGTATGGAGAAACCATTAATGGTGCTCTCGCCGCGCCAAAAAGGACGATGCTTGTATTATCAAGAAAGAAACAAAGCTTTGGTGTTGGTTGATATATTAAAAAAAAGGTGATGTG
This sequence comes from Zychaea mexicana, assembly GCF_025766255.1. Taxonomy (NCBI): domain Eukaryota; kingdom Fungi; phylum Mucoromycota; class Mucoromycetes; order Mucorales; family Lichtheimiaceae; genus Zychaea; species Zychaea mexicana. The sequence goes on from NW_026516712.1 coordinate 127,232, forward strand.
AAATGTCCACACTATTTTGACGTGCAGATAAGCAGGGAAAATGGATTATGTACAGCTCGTTAATTTTCTTTTTTTTTTTTCATCTCTTTTATATATATATATATATATATATATATATATATGTGGTTTGCTTTTGTTATGTTTTCGATTGGATGTGGAGGGGGTTGTAGTGTACATTTTGTGGTTTGATTTCTCCAAAAAAAAGTAGAAAGAAGAAGGATGATTACTTCTTTTCAGCAGCCTTGGGAGCAGCAGCAGCAGCAGCAGCAGCTTCCTTCTTTTCAGCGGGCTTGGGCGATTCCTTCTTCTCGGCGGCCTTGGGAGAAGCAGGTGCATCCTTCTTTTCGGCAGTCTTGGGAGCAGCAGCAGCAGCAGTAGCAGCAGGTGCAGCTTCCTTCTTTTCGGCAGTCTTGGGAGCAGCAGCAGTAGTAGTAGCAGGTGCAGCTTCCTTCTTTTCCGCAGTCTTGGGAGCAGCAGCAGTAGCAGCAGGTGCAACTTCCTTCTTTTCGACAGTCTTGGGAGCAGCAGCAGCAGCTTCCTTCTTTTCCACAGCGGCGGCAGGAGCAGGAGTGGCAGCATCCTTCTTTTCAGCTGGCTTGCTAGGTGCTGCTACCGCTTCCTTCTTTTCAGTCTTGGGCTCTTCCTTCTTTTCGGTCTTTGGAGTTTCGACAGCGGCAGCAGTAACAGTGCTTGTGGGAGCAGCAGCAGCAGCAGCAGCAGCAGCAGACTCATCTTGCTCCTTTGCTGGAGCAGCAGCAGGACGCTCAGACATGGCCACCTTCAAGTAGATAGCGCGGCCTTCCAATTCCACATCCTTGACCGTATCCAAGACGCGTTTCTGCTCATCTTCGGATTCAAGGTCAACGAAACCATAACCCTTGGAGCGACCACTAACAGAATGACATTTCAAACATAGGGTCAGTTGGCGCTTATCATGCAACAAAGGCTCTCTCTCTCTCTCCCTCTCCACATACACACGCACACACAGACTTTCCCCCCCCCACCGTCCTTTGGAACATCCCCCCCCCGGAAAGAACAACAACATTGATGCAACTTTACTTTTTCATACGAGCCACTTGCGCAGATTTAACCTTGTACTCCTTGAAAACGGCTAAAAGGGCCTCGTCGGTGGTCGCATAGGGAATGTTGGCAACAAACACAGTGGTCTTGGAAGGCTCGGCAGGTGGACGCTCGGCCTTTTCAGCAGCGGCCTTGCGACGGCGCACACGACGGCTCTTTTTCTTTTGGCTTTCGTCTTGCTTTGCCTCTTCACCCTTGGCATCAGCAGTGGCGGCAACCTTGTTGGCCTCACTGCCTTCGACTGCTGCAGAATCATCATCAGCAGAGGAGGTGTTGGCAGCAGCAGCAGCAGCAGCCTTCTTTCTGGCAGCACGGGACTTGCGAGCCGAGCGACGACGCTACAAAGCAGACACAAAGAAAAAAAATAAAAGTCAGGAGATTGTTGATTACGTTTCATAGATGGGATTTTTAAACGACTCGGCCAGACGCGCGTATATGGCATACACGTAGAATAAGGGATTGTGGCAAGAGAGAGAGAAAAGAGAAAGAGGAGGGAGGGAGGTGGTGGGAAGGACACTTACAGCCTTGCGAGGACGAGGTTGTTTCTCGCCTTCATCCTCAGACGAGGTCGTTGTCTGCTCTTGCTTCTTCTCGACATGGGCCTTGGGCTTGGCGACTTCGACGTTCACCTCACGGCCCTCGAGTTCCTTCTTGTTCAGCTCCTTTCTTGCCTTTTCAGCCTCTGCAGCAGTCTCAAAGGCTACAAAGCCATAGCCAAGCGAACGGCGACCATGCATGATAATGGTAGCTTCCGTGCTATTTGTTTTGGTGAAAAGAAAAAAAAAAAAAGGAAGCCTTGTCATTATCTCTCTTTCTCCACTTTTCCAAAAGATTCTGTTCGTTTCCAATGTATTCAAATAAAAGAAATAGTTACACTTTGCCGGCACTTTCAAAAAACTTGGTCAGAGCCTCTTGACTGGTCTTGAACGGCAAGTTTCCGACAAAAACCTTATAGATGACCAAAAAAAAAAAAAAAAAAAGAGGTGACAAAATGAGTTTAGCGAGTGTGTTGCCATGGTGACGAGCAAAAAAAGATGATGACAACTTAAAAGTCCAAGGAATGAAAGAATTTACCTTGTTATCTTCAACCAGCTCAGTTGTAGCAGCAGCACTACTCACACCATTCGTGGTGGGCTTGTTGGTTGTGTTCTCAGGAGCGGTTGGGGCAGCGTCGACAATCGGCTGCTGCTTTTGTTCAGTCGTGGCGGCCATGACGAACAGTGGACAATGGAATCAAATAACTTAAAGATAGAATAAAAACGGAAAAGAAAGAAACTCTTTTTGTCGAGCAAAAAGTTGAATGATTTTTTGGGGAATGAACAAGAGAGGAAAAGTTAATGTCACAGAACAAAGATGTTGAGGAAAAAAAGAAAATCGAATACCCGAGGGTGGGGGGGTTGATGGTTCTTACTGCTTTGGCTACTGCAAGTTTCGAAGAGCGCGCGTACTATTATAAACTTCTTACTGTTTGGGCGCTACGTTACGCGTATAGTACACACATCGCGCAAGGAATTTTGATTGGGTAGCAGGCTCTGTTTGGCCTCGAACAAGTTCAACACGGTGTTACAAAAAAAAAATACGCTTCTCACTGCTGCGCAACTTGAGTAGCCCTTGCTTTTTGTTCCGAGGCCCCCACCCCCCTTGTTTAACTATGGAAAATTTTTGACAGGTCTCTGTAGAATCACCATAGCAACCAGCTTCCTCCTAAAAGAGATGGTCTACTGTGCGGCTCATCTCGAGTCATCTTTCATAAGCAACAGGAATGCTACTGGCAATCCGGCATCCCTATTTTTGGAATAACACATGTCTTGCTACCTGGCGGGGGGAGTTTTTATTCTTTCCATCGGAAAACCCGTGCCGACGTTTTTGCGGATTCATGCCTTTTCGATTTTAGCCAACCCATGCGAATTCATGCACGTTTTTTCTGTTCCTGAAATACCCACGTTTAGATTTACAACAGTATCAAAGATGAGGGGAGTCACGCGTCAAGCTTTAAATCTATATGATGCTACCACGTTGGCCTTACACATTTCGTTTTTATTTTCGTGATGGAGGAAGAAGCACTTCGACGGGGAATGATGGTGCGTAACAGTGATCTTGGCAAACCAAGTTTAGTGCAACTTGAAAGACAACATCCTACATGGATACCGGAGCTGAGTTCCGGCTGCTGTAAAGTCAAAAGTGGACATCATGTCGGATATATGGAAATAACCATCCAAACAATGAAGACTGTATGGCGGTTGTATTAGTGCTACGTACGCATCATTGGCATATCGAATCCAACCCCAAAAGAACAAGTGTCAAATCGCTCTCGGAAATAGATTACCTAGTACCTCTTTCGATCTTTTTTGTATTAACCGCAACATACCTGAACAGTTACTCTCAAGCGAGTGTGGGGGACAAACAATGACCTTACTACGAGGCCCAGAGGGTTTTATTAAGTTTAATAATTGAGAGACTTTCTCTGTAGTGTTGATTGATCTTACCTAGCATAAAACCATCGCTCTCTCTCTCTCTCTCTCTCTATATTACTCGAACCTGAGACTGTGGTCACATCTAACAATATTGCCTTTCGATTCCGCTACCACAGTATCCTCAACTTCCCAACAGACTTGGATAGAGTACTTATTATACAATCTACATGCCAATGTAGTTCGCACAGGGTTTCTGTCATCATTGCCTCTCTTCTGTCCTATAACTGCAGCTTACTTTATATGTATCAGTTACAGGCAATCGCTTACGTAGCTCGGAATGATATCCAGTGCAATCTGTTAATTTAAGAGAGAGAACACGCTAACGTATGATGCTACTACGTAACAATACGCGATAGAATTTTCTTTCGCGTATGCATGATACTTTGTGATCAATGCAGGTTAAGCAAAGACCAACAGCAAAATCATCATCATTGCGTAAATGACAGTTAATACTATTTTCATTGTTCAGGTTTTCGCAAAAGTAGAAGCTGTCAAAGTCTCCGAGTTCATAGCTATAGCAACAAAGGTTCGAGTGGCTGGTTTCGCGCAATACCATTGGTGGTAGATTCGCTCTTTAAATTTGCCTCTGAAAATAAAAAACCTTGCGAGAAAAAAAATTTTGGACCACGTATCTTTTTTTTTTCTCAAAGGTAAAGATTTTTTTTTTTTGCGCTTTTAGACATGAAAACGCTGTATTGGGGAAATAAAACGAGAGAGAGCAAAAGGATGAACTTATTAGTTATATTGGAGCTGTCAGAAACACCTTGGTGAAGCAACTATACCGCAACAACTGAAACTCTCTCTGTTTTGTTTTTTCCTTCTTACTACACGTTGTCTGAGGGAAAAGAAGAAAAAAAACGCGTAGAAGTGAAGCAAGCTAACTTTATCATTGTTTCGTCTAGTAGGTGAAAGAAGGAAGAAAATCTGACTCTGTGGGACATCCTATGGATGTTTCCAGTTTAAATTAGAAGAGAAAAGAAAGTCTTTTATAAATAAAATGAAAGCTCTATTTTACTGTATTCACATCTTCCTTTGCCTTAGAGCATCCCCAGCGGTTGTGCCAAATCCCAAATTTGAAATTTAGAATAGAATTTTTTTATTCCCAGCGGTCATTCTATTTCCAAATGCCAATTCTCAAATTTGGGGATCAGCATTGGAAAAATATATAGCAAATTTGAAACGCGCGTTTCAAAATTGAAATCAGGGCGTGCATATTATTAAAGTCTTCTTCAAACAAAATCTCGAACAAGATGTCTGACATTAACACCACCAATCCCACCACCAACTCCACTCGAGGCTTTGGTTGGACTGTTGAAGAGGATACGTTGCTGTGCAAGGCTTGGGTTGATAAGACTGTGAACAGTGCACAAGGCACGGATCAGCGTAGCGGTCTCAAGCCCAATGAGTCGGGTTTTTGGAAGGACGTACATGATGAGTTCATTTCGAAAGGAGGCGATATAACCCGCCGAAGTACCCCTGGCTCTATGTTGAGCAGATGGGTTAACATCCAAAGAGAAGTGGCTCGGTTGTGTGGCTGTTTAGTGTAGGTCACAGCACGACAAGGAAGTGGTCAGAATGATATGTCATTGGTAAATAAACATTTATCCTAACAGCACTACCACAATTACAAATATTTACATTGATTGTCATCGTGTAGCTCGACCTTGCAAAAGACTTGTTCAGGCAAACATCGCCAACGAAGAAGGCTCGCTTCAAGCTTGACCATTGCTACAAGCTCCTCCATAACCAGCCAAAGTTCTTGGTCCGTTACGTGGAGAAGACAACTGGCAATAGTGTCCCTGCCGAAGGAGGTGAAGCTCGTCCAGTTGGTCGCAAGCAAGCCAAGAAGCAAGAGCAAGAGGCTTCTCACAAGCGTAAACGTGACGAACACAACGCCGAAGCCTTGGCTCTGCAACGAAAGCAGTATTCTCTCGACAGAGAAAGATTCGACATGGAACGAGAGCTTGCTGACAACAACATGATGAGCATGAGTTTGGAAGGCATGGATGAGCTCTCTCGTGCCTATTTCTTGAAACGCAAGAGACAGGCTCTCAAGAGACTGGAAGAAGCTGAAGCTCGAGCTGAAGCTGAAGCCGAAGCCGAAGTTGAAGTTGAAGACCATGCTTGTGTCTCACAAGAGGGACAAGATGGATCTGAAAACGAAACAGAAGCAGAAGCAGAAGCGGAAGCGGAAGCGTAAGCTACTTATTAATAAATGTTTATACAAAAGAACTCATTTGCTTAAAGTCAAAGTACTGTTTGTTCATACTGTTATTTACATGGAAAGAATATATTTTTCAGGCACTGTTGCCATGATGAGCCCATAAATGTTCAATGAGATCTTTTTTCAGTTGATTGTGAACAGCTTCATCTCTGATCTCACTGTAGCGTTGGAAAAATTCCCTCATCGTGTTAGGGTTTCTCTCAATTACCAAAGATGGTACAGGCCCTTCACATCTCACTTCCTCGCGTTCTTCAACTTCATCCCGGTCTTCGCGGTCACTCTCAATTATCATATTATGCATGATAATGCATGCCTTCATGATAATGGCCAGCTTGTTGAGATCCCAAAGCTTTGCTGGAAGTCGGATCACGGCAAATCTTGCTTGCAGGATTCCAAACGCACGTTCAACATCCTTACGCCAAGCTTCTTGCATTCTAGCAAAAAGCTGTATATAAGATGAGTAAAGGGCTCATTGAGTTTTATGGTATCATTCTTACCTTCTTCTTTTGCTCGACCGGGTATGAAATTGTGTTGACGAACATTGCCCATGGTGGGTAAATGCCATCAACCAAATAATACCCTTTATCATATTCATGACCATTCACAGTGAACTTGATCGCGGGCGTAAGATCAGAGGCAGTGTTGCTGAACAATGGGGATCGGTGGAGGACATTGATGTCGTTTAAGGACCCCGGAAGGCCAAAATGCGCATGCCATATCCATGTTTCGTAATCGGCCACGGCTTCCAAAATGATCGTAGCGACCTTCACTGTTCTTGAGGATACGGTCGAGGTCTTCCTTCGTTGGACTTCGAAGGTATTCCTCACCGTGGTTCTCGATCACGCCCTCACAAAAGTACTCCAGGCATTGTAGAGCAGTACTTTCACCGCAGCGTACATACTCGTCCACTGTGTCAGCCGAGACCCCGTAAGCGAGCTGTCGGATTGCAGCAGTTGCCTTTTGCAAGGGCGTCAATCCAGGTTTCAAAGCGGCATCGTACTTTTGAGGGAAGTACCAATGCTTTTCTATTAGCCCCTTGAGTATCTTGTCAAATACGTTCCTGGACATGCGGAAACGACGTCTGAACAGACTCTCAGGATACACTGGATCATCCGAGAAGTAGTCAGCATAAAGTCTATCATGACCTTCGACGCGACTACGGTTGATAGTTTTGCGACCAGCGACAGAACCTCCTCTACGTTTTGGTTGCTCTTCGTCTTCGGAATCTTCTTCGAGTGTTTCAATGAAACGTGCCAATGAGCGACGGCGAATGCGTCGTTTGGCATCTTCTTAGAGCATTCTCTTAAGTTGGTTTTCCATGTTTTTCTGAAGAATCAAATAAAATAAGTGGGAGAGACAAAAAGGAGTTTTACAGCAAAGTTTAATTTTGGAACACGAAATTGGCACAACCGCTGGGAAAATATGTGAATTCTATGGTCCCCCTATGATAACTGACTCCAAATTCAAATCGTTCACCCAAATCGTTCACTCAGACCGTTCACTCAAATCGTTCACTCAAACCGTTCACTCAAACCGTTCACTCAAATCGTTCACTCAAACCGTTCACTCAAATCGTTCACTCAAATCGTTCACTCAAACCGTTCACTCAAACCGTTCACTCAAATCGCTCACTCAGACCGTTCACCCACACCGTTCACTCAAACCGTTCTAATTTTCACCGCAGAAGCAGACATTTTGCGTGATGAAGGTGAAGACTATGCTCGTCGATTGACCAATGCTGGAGTACCTAATGCCACTGTTCGGGTCATTGGCGCAAGTACGTATTATACTCTATGTTGAAGCATGCTTCTTCTCTTTGTTACCTTACTACTACAGTGGTGGATTGTGATTACTCATGGTTCCTTCTTGTATGTGCTTAAAAACAGTTCATGGATATGCTACTGTTCCTGTTGATACACCGGCGTATAAACAAACCATGGCCATGATTACCAATCAACTGAGTGAAGCTTTTGAGAAAAAGTGAAGTACTATTATGCGAATATTTCTCTGAGCAATGTAATCGTCGGTGATACTGTGTAACATATTATAATAAAATTTCCCATGCAGCAGCAGCATAACCTTTTATGCATTTTTACTGTTGAATCGTTTGTTGTCCCATACATTTATACAGTGGTTCCCCTAAAATTTCACTCTTCAAATTCATGGAAATCAGGGATTGTGAAAGTTAACGAAAGCTAGGTCAAACTGCCATGTACAGATTCTTTATCCAAACAGATCTTGATGTTACATGGATTAACCAACACTCAAGAAAATTGTCACTCTAACGGTCATGTACTTTATGTAGCCTATTGTCCGATACATATACCTGGCCGTATCGACATATTCTACACTACTTGATTCTGATGTTGAATCACATAATTCACATTGTACATTGCCTGCTGTCAAATACATTTACCGGGCCGGATTAACCTTTTCTTCACATACATAATAGATAAAGATACACCAAATGAAGAGACGATGGACGACCCTAACAAGGCTAGCGCAAAACTGCGAAAGAATTTCCACACCATTTCGGGAAGCCTTTCTGAGCATGCTCAAACGGTCGTAGGTTCGACCTCTCACTGCTGTCTGGTAAAAACTTCTTGCCTATGAAATACAATGATCTCGCAGAATCCCCAGTGACAAATTGGATCGCTTATGATAGATTTACCCATAGAAGCACACCGATGTGCCCTAGTTTTTCAACCAGGTTTCAGATTGTGTGTTTAACGTAATTGTCAGTTTTGATATTGTACATATACTAATAAAAAAAGGCTTGTATTGTGGTAAAGTTATTCTTGGTAGTTAAAGGTTACAGAGTGAGAGAATCCCTTACAAACAGACTCATTGTTTCTCACACAATCTTGCAGTTGACATGCACTTGGAAGAGCTTTATCCGAAGGCTGGATCATACACGGGCACTTGAATTAGTGTTACGGGCATGCGTCATAAAGTGAGCCGGAAACGACGACAAAACAAGACAAGCCAAAGACAGAGGAGAGATGAATCTAGGTCAAGGCAAGAAGAATATCGGAAGGTCAAGGAGACCAGATGATGAGAAAGGAACAAGGGACAAGTCGAGTGATTACATTTATATTTATGAAGGTTGATAAGTTGGGTGATGATTGACGATAAAGATGTTGAGGGATTGAGTAGAGGTCAACGAATAGTCATGACAGGAAGGGCCTCTATTGGGGTTAAAGCGATGCAAGCGAAATTTGAAAAGTGACCCACAAGTCGCTTCAATAGCGGACGTTGCCCATAAATTGTGCCATTCGCTGCGAAAAAAAATTTCTCAACGAATTGGATGCGGTGAATAAAGCCAGCAGTGGTATTCCAGCTGCGTCGGGGGCCTTCGAGCTATCGCCGGGTTGACATCGTGCTTCTACTTTTCGAAGTAGGAGTGGGGAGCTGAAAGTTCTTTTAAGAATGATCAGTTTCTTTTCCCATTCGTTCCCCACTTTTTACACAAAAAAAAGAAAATGACAATAATATAGCATCTGGAGCAAGTCCAGCTTACTCGCTAAATTTTCCCCAATTATTTTTTTTTGGGCGAGTCCAACTTTTGCAAGCGGACCAGCTTTTGCTAGCGGACTCACATATAATCTTAGCGAGTCTATCAGAGTCTGTCAACTTTGACAAACAATTGTCAGCAGTGCCAGCAACATCTATCACTCAAACCGTTCACTCAAATCGTTCACCCGTTCACTCAAACCGTTCACTCAAATCGTTCACTCAAATCGTTCACCCAAATCGTTCACTCAAACCGTTCACCCAAATCGTTCACTCAAACCGTTCACTCAAATCGTTCACTCAAACCGTTCACTCAAACCGTTCACTCAAACCGTTCACTCAAATCGTTCACTCAAACCGTTCACTCAAACCGTTCACTCAAACCGTTCACTCAAACCGTTCACTCAAATCGTTCACTCAAATCGTTCACTCAGACCGTTCACCCACACCGTGGGATTTGGCACAACCGCTGGGGATGCTCTTACACGATCTCAAGTAACAATGTTGAAGATGATCGCAGAACACCCTTTTTGGGCCTTATTAGCCAATGAAATCAAAGATCTGACGCGACACAGAGGGATGATGCTACCTTGGGCTGGTCTTTGCACACGAAATGACACAATACCTGAGAAAGATGGTGCATAGCATGGTATCTCGGCACGCAATAACACGCTCCCTCTACCTTGCTGTTGTACATAATGTCGGTTATCAAAGACGAATGGCGCAATACGTCGTAACGTCTTGTGCATACATAACGACGATGGTGTATATATATATAAAGTCGCCAATATATTCACACTTGGCCCACTATATCTTCTCTAAACCACACAAACATACATATGGCCCAAATTTCAGCGCCATCCATACACGAGGTCACGAAAACCCAAAAGGACTTTTGCCATTCTGACACGTCGTCTACTCTCGACTCTAGTGTTGAAGAAGCTGTCAACAGAGAAGGCTACGATAAGGATCTGCAATGGACGGAGGAGGAAGAAAAACAGGTACGATGGATCATTGATCTTCGTCTGTTCCCTTTGATCCTTTTGGGCTCGTTTGTGCTGAACATGGATCGCACCAACCTCTGTAAGTGAAACGGTATCGTCAATCCCATGATCTTTACATACAAACAACTCACCATCACCCCTATTATCATTCTTCTCCATGATCCTATAGCGAATGCCATTTCCGATAACCTCGCCCAAGATCTTGGATTCACCAACGACGATGTAAACACCACCATCATGGTTTACGCCATTTTGTTCACTATCTTTGCCCTTCCTTCCAATTTTGTTTCGAAACGTATCGGCGCTCATCTTTGGATCCCCATTCTTATGAACTCCTGGGGAGTCATTACCTGGGCTCATGCACTTGTGCACGTATGTATCCCCCCCTCCTCCTTCTCTCTTAAACGCATCCAATTTTCTTTTTAACATTTCGTTTTTTGTGAAATTCCCCTTTTAGGACTTGGGAGGCTTTTTTGCTATTCGGGTGCTCATTGCCATCACGGAAGCTGGATTTATTCCTGCCTGTATCTATTACCTTTCGTCATGGTACAAGACCAAGGAGCTTGCGACACGGCTGGCGTGGTTCTGGGGAATCCAATCATTAGCCTCTGCGTTTTCTGGTCTTATCTCATTTGGCGTTTTCCGCATGCGTGGCATTGGCGGTCTGGAAGGTTGGAAATGGTTGTTCCTTCTCGATGGCATTTTTACACATATTGTCGGCGTTTTCTGCTTGTAAGTTGGTTTGTAGCCATCCCATTTGACGGGAACCTATTGGAAAAAGTGCCTAATGTTTTTTGTAGCTTCTACTTGCCCGGGCGTCCATCACGAACTCAAGGTCTGCTTCGTGGCAAGAAGGGATGGTTCAACGAACGTCAAATGAGAATCGCTGTTACTCGACTCATCCGCGATGATCTGAGCAAGACCGAACAGCACAACTCGCGTATTACATTGGAGGATATCAAGTCGACAGTACTGGATACCAAAGTGTGGACACATTTGATTACAACTTTTATTGGGTACGGCAACTTTTTTGGTATCTTGTTTAAGACATATTCATCGAGCATATGTGCTTATATCATTGTTTATTCTTTTGTCTCAATGTGTTCTCTTTTGTACTTAGTTTCGTACCCATTACACCTATTACCACTTATCTACCCAGTATGATCCGTGACGGTGGCTTCGAAACAACCACGGCTAACTTGCTTACAGTGCCGTCCTATATCATCAATGGTATTTTCTCAATCCTGATTGCATGGAGCTCTGATCGACATGGCGAAGTATCACTCCATTGTATGATTGGTGTCATTTGGTCCCTTGCCTGCTTCGCTGCACTTCGAGCTTTACCCGCCGACACCGATCGATGGAATACATTCGGAGCAGCCATGATGGCAGCAGCTTCACCCAGGTAGTAGAGATAAATATCTTTTGTTATAGCGCTGATGCTTTTTTCAATGTATTTTTGCGACTAACAAGTCATTTCTTCTTCTTCTTCTTCTCTTTTTACAATAGCTGGCACGGAATGCATATAGCTTTTATGAGTTCCAATGTGGCGCCGGTTGGAAAGCGCGTTCTATGCTATAGTGCAATTATTGCTTCAGCCAACATTTGCGCTGTGCCTGGTGCAGTGATCTATCGTAAGTTAATATCTCATTCATTGTCGCATTATAGCAAGAAGAAAAAATGTATGACTGACTAATTGCTTTTTTTTTTCTTTTGCAGAGACCTGGGACGCACCACGGTACTACTATGGTAATACGATCAACATCATTCTAATAGCTATCCTCGGCTTGCTTTTCATGGCCCAACGATTGCGATACGATCTTACCAACCGATGGCGCGCTCGCAAGTGGGGCAAAATGTCCGAAGAAGAGAGACAACATTATCGCGACACTACCAAAGACACTGGAAGCAATCGACTTGACTTTCGATTCTACCTTTGAAAAAAGACCACCAACATTTCTTCGTCACCACATCTGCATATACATACTTTGCCATCACCCTTTTACCCATATATACACTACTGCTCTATATCACACTACTGTTTTCTCTTTCGTACTTCTCTCCTTGTTCATTTTCGTCGCACATGTAGCATGTACATCTTATATATATTATTTCCCTTTAACTATTTATAATATAATGTACAGTTCGATAACAGAAAAACATATCTTTTCCCCTTGTCGCATAGGATCGATTCTACTGTTTGCTAATTGGCTTCAATTGAGAGGCACCACCGCCAGGTGCGTTAACAATTTCTGGCTCCTTCAATCCGGGTTGAATCTCGTTATCTGCAATCATATATAAAGCAACACAGCCCAAATGAGTCAGTTTGTTTTTTGTGTCGTACAACAGCAACATATACCCGGGGGAATTTGTGTTGAATCACTGATGGACTTACCCTTTTTCGTTTTCTTTTCCGCACCCATACCAATGAAATAGTACAATGTACCGACACCTACGATGGCTGCAGAAATGGCAGCATAATTTGGACCAGAACGCATTTGCTCATTGGCTTCTACAAGTGCGAACGAGCGCGATGTTAGCGAAAATTAAAGAAAAAAATGAATCGGCTTTTAAAGGTGGAAAGAGGTTCACTTGCCTCGGCCATCAGCTCGACGAAGAGCAGCAGTGTTTGTTCGGAATAATCGACGGGCAACGAAGGACATGATGTATTATGATATGTGTTTAATGCGTTACCAGAACAGAAACGAAAGAAACGGTGGCCCCAAACATTGAAGAATAATGCAGGCGTATTATATAACAAGACAGCAGGTTTATGCAAGGGTTGCATCATCATTACGAAAACCGCGGAATTTTTTTGGTTTCAGCCCTGCCCACTAAAACCGGAAAGTAGCCTTCAGCTAATGGGCTGATCATTCTACACCAAGTGGATCTGTATATTATATGTAACCGCGAAAAAGCGAAAACAACAATAGCGGAGAAAGAATACGCACGCGTTATATGATCACTACAAAGTCCATAATCTTTCAGATAAGAGCAATCGAAGTTGTAGTTGCCTATTGGTATTCGAGTTTATATTCCAATGAGATAAGGGAAAAGCCAAGTCGTTGCTCATAACTATGGATCGTATGAAACGTGGTTATGGGTTACTGCTTCTGCCAAATGACAGACTGTTTGTCGATACGTCAGCAGCATTATGTCGAACAGATTATTATCATCTTTCTATGATATAACAATAAATCGACGGAACGAAACGCATGCACACAACAAAGCTTAACGACCCAATCCATTATCGAGAGTGAAAGACTATCAGGTGCGTATAGTCCAGCTTTCTGACACTGAACGATTCTATCAGCAGAAACACATACCATATGGCCACCTGCATTCTACATCAAAGCAGGTTTTCATGTTTTTATTTTTTATTAAATGCTGATTTATATATACAAATAAAAAACAGTAAACAAGTGTTCAAGAACAAATAAATAAAAAAAGTATGTCCATTGTATGAGGCAGCAGTGAGGGCCCACTCGACGTTAGTTGGACTTTACTTGAGGTAATCCACTGTCGCTAATAGTTTCTGCTTGTGATTGCTGTGGACCGATTACTCCAGGCTGAGAGGCATCTGTAATTTTTTTTAAAGTTATTAGTAAATTATTTGTAATATAAGGAGTTTCCTTTTTGTTTTGCTTACTGTGCCGATGATGCGGGTCTCCATGTTGACAATGATGGCAATAATGAGGGTGACATCCCCATCCATAATATCCCTTGTATTCACCACTAGTAGCTTGCATGGCACCTCGGTGTTTTCCAGCATGATACGTGGCTGTAAGTACTACGATACCGAAGATCAATCCTCCCAACCTTGGTCCGTTATGCATCATCATCCTTCCAGAGTGGTGGGCAAAGGCTACATTGCAAACAGAGGTTTTATTTAAACACAAATATACTGTATAAAGTATGTAGGCGGTACCAAATCGTATTATAATTGAGAGAATCGAGGATGGTTCTACATACTTTGAGGATCAGCACGGTGTAAGAAAAAGGAACGAGTTGCATTGGATCGGAAAAATTGGTTACGAGCAGCAGAAAACATGGTAATAAAGTATTATAGTAGGTGATATTCGAGATATGCGTAGTAGAATTGTAAGTAGACAAAAAGGCATGATATTTATATCCTTCTGTCGCATACCGGTGCAAGCACGTCTTTGATTTTTTGACTCATGCATACGGACGTACTCCTGTAGTAGACGTGGTCGGGGTTGAGATCACCCGGAAGCCGTAGCCTCGAGCTGGAGCAGAAATGAGTCAAATTCTCCAAAAGCGATCGGATCACAGCTAAACCCATGATGTAACACAAAATGTAAAAGAGCCGAACGCACATATAATTCTCTCTTTCCCACAAAATCATGTCTGTCGTTGTACCATATCACGTTCAACCCATTGCCGCTACTGCAAATGGAATTTTCGCTGGCCTTGGCTTGACTCTTAACGGTGTCACAATACCTGCATTGCGTGTAGGTGGTTATCCCGTCGCCAGCTGGGCTGTCACTTACAAGAATGGTTCCAAGATCGGTATTGCCACCATCTTTATTTCGTCAGCTGCACACTTTTACACGTACTACCTGACCAAGAATCGACGCGCTCTTTATTGTGGTATCGCATCACTGATCAGCTTTCCATACACGTTGATCTTTATGAAGCCCACCAATGACCGTCTACATGAGCTCAACGCAAACCCTGCACATGACCAAAAGGAGGTCGTCGGGCTCGTTGAAAAATGGGATAAACTGCAGATGTTCCGAACCGGTGCTGGCCTTGCTGCATTATGGTTGACTCTCTTTTAGAGTATTATAATAATTTAAAGAAATAGCAAAGTATACATATAATACACTTTTAGCATTTGTATCATGAACGAGATTTATTGAGGTTTCATCAATTCTATGTGTCGGTTGTGTGTATGTAGTAGATATTCTAGTGCTTAAGGTGCATAGACAGGAAAGTCAGTGTATCCCTGAGCGCCTCCGCCATATAGAGTGGATCTATCGTATTTATTCAAAGGCCATCCATTTCGCAAGCGTTCCACGAGATCAGGGTTGGAGGTGAAGCTACGACCGAAGGCGATCAAATTGCCTGTGGCATCAGCGACGTCTTCTGCAAGCTTTGGCGCATAAGTGTAACCACCCGCAGATATAAAGACGCCGTGTTGCCATTTTCCGCGGAAGGGATCTAGTGAATCGCTGGTCTCTGCGTTCTCCTCACCTAAAAGATTGAGGCGTGGCTCAACCATGTGCACATAGGATATGTTTGGATGCTTGCTATAGAGTTGCTCAAGGATGTATGACCAAGTTTGATAAGGGGAATCGTCGTTCATATCCTTTTAACAATCCAAAAAGAAGAAGTTAGTTATACTTGATCGAGTATGTGTCACATATGAAAGATTACTGCTACTGCTACTAGGTTTGGAGCACTAGATTATACAAATAATTATAATTACCTGGAAACCACCAAAAGGCGAGAAACGAATGGCAGTTTTTTCAGATCCAATGGTTGCCGCAACAGCATCGACGACCTCCAAGGCAAAGCGAGCACGATTCTCCATCGATCCACCATATTTATCCGTGCGAACATTACTAGAACTGTTGATGAACTGATCGATCAAGTATCCATTGGCACCATGGATCTCAACGCCATCGAAACCGGCCTTGATAGCATTCTTGGCAGCCACGGCGTATTCTTCGATAACTTGAGGGATCTCATCCAATTCCAATGCGCGCGGGACTTCGTGATCGGAACCTGTTGCCATGTTTGCTCCTTTAATAGCAATGGCTGAGGCAGAGACAGGCTTGACGTTGTTTGGCATCAAGGCAGATGAAGTAGCTCGACCAATGTGCCATAACTGGCTATAAATGACACCTCCCTTGACATGGACAGCATCGGTAACGGGTTTCCAGCCTTCAACTTGTTCGGGAGTGTAAATACCAGGTGCAAGAGGTGTCCCACCAGCAAAGGGAGAAATCAACGTTGCTTCTGTGATGAGAAGTCCACCATCGGTGGCACGCTGCTCGTAGTGCTCGCGGATCAAATCAGTGGGGACATGATCTGCGGTGGCTCGAAGACGGGTCATGGGTGCTAGAACAATACGGTGCTTTAACTGGGCACTACCGAGCTTGATCGGTTGAAAGAGTTTGGATGATGCGGTCATGATAGAAAAAAAGAATGTAGAGATGAAATAATGAATTTTCAAACAGCTCAACTTGAACAGCCTTTATATACCATAGACATGTCAAACTCGCTCGACGAAGCAAATTGCTTGGTTTGAACCGGAAGCAAAAGGACCCGCCTTCCGTCTCTCACCCAACAACCATAAAAGTAAATCACACGTAAACATGACGGTAGCCTCCTTGAAGTTCGTTCGGACTGATTACAAATGCTGCATAAGCTGACTAACAAATTATTCATATAAAATCTTCGATTGCCGTTTGGCCTTTGAGACGGGCCGTTTTAGTTTTAGGTGTCCGAAAAACTACAAACGGCAACTAACTACAATTTGTATCTTTTGAATGGCTTGTCATCATAGAAAATGTTGAATCACTTGACTTAAAACGAATGACAAATTGATGAATCAACCACTTAATCTTCTTGCAATTATCAGAAGGCTGTGTCGCTGACTATCTCTTTCAAGTTTCAGAAATCAGAGCGATTCTTCTATTAAATCACGTTTGATTGTAATCAAGCAAGTAAGCCGTACACCTTTTATTTCTTAAATTCTTACAATGAGGCATTCCAAGAAATAGTGAACTTGCCACGTACTGCCAATATTTGAATAGGATTACAGGAACAACTATACTCTTTGAACTCTTACAAGATACAAGATCTGTTGTGCTTTTGTAGCTCATATACCCACTGATCCACCACCCGAAGAACGACAACATACAAAGGTTAAAAGATACTACCGAAAGCGTGACAAAACCTACATTTCTAAAGCTGCAATGACAAATATCCATAGCAAAGAGATACAGTATTCGGGGGCGTTTGATCCATTCTCAATACGCGTGAATATCATGTTTTTAACCTGCTGCCAACAGTATTTTTTTTCGCCAAAACGCTCAGAATCGATCCACCAGAGTTGGAACATTATAATAGTTGATTTCTTTTTTGTAATACTGGCATGCCTATCGGATTGTACTGCGAATTGATAATTCACTATCATTTTGAAACCAAAAAATGTTTAAAATTTGAGGAGTCTATATAAAGTGGACAACCTGATACGCCTAGAGGAAATCATATGATGCCAATGTAAAAAGCTTCATTATGGAACATACTTGTTATCTAAGCTTTGTTGTAGTGTATTGGGCAACATGTCCGCTAAGGCGCAATTGTATAAACTTACACTACCGTAGAAAACAATCCTCAAACGTTATAAAACGATACAAGGCATTGAAATGGATTTCGTTGCAAAAGAAGATTATTGGAATATCCCACATTGGAGAAGATTAAAATGCGAAACTAGGTCGACTCACATTCAACTACAAAGCTCATTTGCCATCGTGGTGATCTTTGCGTTACTTTGATTATCAAGAACAAAAGTAAAAGATCCAAGCAAGACCGTGATCCGACAAACGATCAGGATCTAAGCAATTCTTCCAACCACGGCAATCTGCATTGTATATGTGTATATGTGTATAGCATGATGTGCCACATAAATTATTCATGGAGGTTACGCGACATAGATAATGCAAGGATGCTAACTAAATTAATAAAAGGGTCTTTCTTCGCCTGTAAGCGCGAGGGAGAAGTAACGCAAGCTCAAACGCCATTGACAAGGTGGAATCCGTTTACGAAAGACGAATGGTCAAGAGAAAAGTGGTACTTTTTGAAACCGGAGAATAGCGGGAAAAAAGGCATCCTACTTGCAATACCAGCGCGTTATAAAATATCGTATAAGCCTTTTTAAACCAAGCTTTGACAACGCGATTCCGCAGCAGTCAGTCAGGTCAAGCTTGAAGTCAAGCGTGTCTCAATTACTGCCGTTGATGGTCATTTAATTCAAACGGATCTTGCATCACAGAAAAGAAAAACACAGACGCAACCTCGTTTTTTTACTTTTAAGAACAATGGCAGGGTCCGTGCGTAGAGAGCACGGTGTCAAAGAGTTGCCACCGCTTTATATGCACTTGAAAGAGATCTTAAATCTCAATCAGTACATTCACAAACAAAGTACAAAAGTACTTCACAAGGTCGATCAATACGCGAGAGATCTTTCTTTGTGATTTGGGATGGCATTTCCCAACGATAGATTAAGTTTCCGTTATAATAATAGTCAAACATAGAAAGCTTCTCTTGTTGATTATTATCTTTTTGTCATTTTCTTATTGTATTTTAAAGAGAAACCCTATTTTCTAGGAAGTTCCAATAGAAAAAGAGGGGAAAAACTCCTGCTGTCTCTTTTTTCCAAGGAAGACAACAAAGCCTGATCGAAGACGCAGGTAGTGAATGGTCGCTACGCAATGAGAGACCTTCGCCATTCACTAGTGGCGCCCGTGCCGTGTGTGCCCACAACGTCAACTAAGCACAAAGATACTTCAAGGTTGTTGTACTACGTTGATGCAGCCTAGGGCATGTTTCCAACAACCTTGCTACCATTGAAGCATCTTTCGGGTAGAATATATCCACCTCAACCTGGCTAATAGCTTTCCAAGTCAAGGATTCACACAACACTTTGCGGATCATAAAGTTTGTGTAAATGGAACTGAAGAAGAAAGAAAAAGGGGTTTTTGGTATTCTTATTCAGACAATTTTATGCCGTCACGCTCGGGTCTTCAATGAAATCCATCATGTAGATTGGCTCTCATTTGTAAGGCTCCGGTTGGCTCGTTTTATGGACCGCTTATTTCATATGACGCAACTTGGCCCAAAAGCAAAGGGAAGGCGAAGGAGATGTGTAAGTGATAGTCGTCGTGAAGAAGTCAAATACTATACAGCAGCAGTGATCGACATGCTATGTATGTTTCACCATGCCAATGTACCCTCCGATACTGTCGCCGCTTATTTTGGTAAGAAGTGTCAGTGCACGCACCCGGCCTCCGCGTCAAATACAGGTACGTTTCGAATGCCAACTTGTTCAATGAGTACAGAAAAAAAAAAGATGCGACTGAACAACTCAATAAGAAATAACAAGGAAGAAAGACAGAATGTCAAAGCTCTTTTATACAAGTATATACCACAGTAATCAGCGATTGCAATGATGGATGTGGGCAGCTTTAGATAAATTGTGAAGAGCAGCATGGCTGTTTTCAGCATAGTATGCGCGTCATCCTAGAGCTACTATTATCCATACAGGCTGCTTCTTCAGGTTGATACTGTTGTTTGGTTTGCTCGTTTTAACATCCTTCTCTATGAGGCTTGCTTTATAACCACGCTGCATAAGAAAGCTGCTTATTGCCATGGCATTCAGTAGTCATGACAATCCATGTTCCTGAAAGCCGCTTGTTGCCAGGACAAGCATGTCAAAACACATTTTATTTTATTCGCGTCACCCATTTTGACCAATTCCGAGCGAAATGGCGGCTGCTCTTGCGAAGCGATTCGCAGCGCTTTTTTCACACAACCGCAACCAGCGCAATGGGCAGACTCGTAGCAACACGCACATACTCAACCCTTGTTTTTTCGAGGCTCTGAGGCCAAGTTACGATGTTTTTTGCGCAGGGTCTCCATTGTACTTTGCTGTCATGCTCGGCTTCTTCATGCGCAGACCTTCCGTGCTGGCCGTGAATAAAGTTGGGGGCGGGGGGTTGGATGGGGGGATGGAACCAAAGTTGGGGGACGTCACTCGTCCAGGCGAAAACACTACACTGTATACGCTTATGGAGGTGTGGTTTTAGACTGCTTGTCGTCTTTAGTCTCGCATTGAGCTCGCTCGGTGGTCAGCTTAACGAACGATAATCGTAAGCTGGCAAGCGTGGTGGATGCAGAGAAAGGGATTCTTTTCAAGAAAAACAGCGTCGATCGTATATCCTATCTGTCTGCTTTTCCCAGGGTGCGCGTGAAGTATGATACATGCGAAAAAAGCAGACCAGATTGGCTCGGAACGTATCATCCGAACTAACTTTTTTTCCTTTCCATTTTTCTCGCGAACTGAACTACGCGAACACAGAAAGTAAAAAAAAAAAGATAAAAAACAGTGCCAAAGTGTGATAATGCGCGTTGTGATCGTGTTACTGTCGTCTGTCATTGTTGTGCGCTTTGTTGAGCACGGAGCTTATCTTTGCCTATTTTAGTTTTTTGTACGCAAAAAAAAAGATACAGGAAAGGAAAAAAAGCAAGCGTCCCTTCAGAATCTCATTGGGCCCAGACCAGCGTTCTTTTTGGAAATGAACTTTGCCCATAAAAAGACACCCATTTTCCACAGCGTGTTGCTTCCTCGCTTTTTCTTTCACTTTTCACTTTTCACTTTTTCACGATCACATATGGTAAGTTCCTTTCTTTTTTTCTCTCTTTTTTCTGTGGATGTGTGGGAAGGGAGGGGGGGCTAACGCGGGTTTTTGTGGGTCATGGGTGGGTGGGTGGGTGGGTGGGTGGGTGGTGTTTGTTTTGTAGGCACGGGCGACGAGGGCGTAAAGGTAGGTGGTTGAAGGTAAGTGAGTGGGTGTGTGGGTGGGTGGTGGTGCTTGTTTTGTAGGCACGGGCGACGAGGGCGTAAAGGTAGGTGGTTGAAGGTAAGTGAGTGGGTGGGTGGGTGGGTGGTGGTGCTTGTTTTGTAGGCACGTCGCGATTGGTGAGACCGGACTGGGCATCTCAATACCAATCGACCTTCAGTGATCCACAAAGCGACCAAGACAAGACCCTAGCTTTGTGGTGAGAGGGTAACGGGAGCAGATGTCGATGCACCTTCCAGTGGTTGCTCCTGTCAGTACCTGCTCAAGAGCAGGGAAGCTAAGACATCGACACCCTATTATTGATTAGTAGTATCATGTATCAAATAAAAAATGCTTCTCGTTCGCTGAACTTATTTGTGCGTGAACTTATTTGTGCGTGTTTTATACAGTATTGTTGTAAGACTTCTTCATATATGCGAGCGAGACTCGTCATTCTCGTTCCTAATTGCACAATAAAGACATTTGCATTGAGCAACATAGTTGCCATTCGAGATCGTTGCTAAAGTGACATTTGATTTTGTCAATAACAATGCTGTGATTCGGGAATAAAGGAGTCGACATTCAGAATGAGGCAGCCAACACCGGCCCAGGTCTGTTTGTTAAAGGCTATTATCAAATAGAAGGGCTGTAAACCAGATCCTCCTTCTCCTACCGTTACCGAGCTTCACCACTTTGTCCTTGGCAATTTGTTTCGTACACTTTGCTTTGGCGCACGTGTACTGCACGGTCATCTATTTTTGCGTCCTTACTTTTTGGTGTATATGGCTTCTATTTAAGTGAGCTTCTTGTTACAATAGCTGAGACCCTGTAAACCCTGTCTGTGCGCCTTGTGGCCCGACGGGTGCACGTATCTTCCTATTTAGAAACAGGCGGCGACATCGTCGGGGCACGGCCTGCATGATACCGGTGAAACATATTTCGTAGGACAATCGATACACGCGGACCACATACGCCTTCTTCTTGACCGCTTGACCGTTTGATCATGTCTCTTCTGCACATGTTTTTTTCTTCCCTACCCTTTGCTTTCTCACATTGTTTTTTAACCCGGGGGTTGAAAATACGCCCACATTTTTCAGGCCATTTCCTTTTTTCTCTTTCCCTTGGCCCTTCCCTTGGCTCTGGCTCTTCCCCTGGCTCTGGCTCTTCCCTTGGCTCTTCCCTTGGTCCTGGTCTTGCCTCTGTCGGTCCTGGTCTCAGCCTTTCTCCCGTGGACCCTGGCTGCCTACAACCGCTCCCTGCTTCGGGCTGTCCAGTCTGGCGTTCAACAGTATTGGTCACCACCGGTCTTCAGGCGAGATCAGAGGACGGAGAAATCCTTCTCTGTTTTTCGCCATAGAAATATGGTAGCGTCTTTTCGTATGGATGCCTTATCTGCCGGCCTGGTTTGCCATGGTGGGGTTTGCAATGAGGAGCCAGGTGCCACTGTAGATCGCGTTCGACTCTCAGGACTCAACTCTCGGCAATCGACTGTCTGGCATTCGACTCTCGGCAATCAACGCTCGGCAATCAGCTCCCAGCTTCAGTGTTCGGCTCCCAACATCCGAGTATCCAGTAAGCAGCTCCTCCAGCATTCGACAACAGCAGCAAATGGCCGTCCTTTTGGGTGTTTCGAGAGTCAATTCCTTCCCCTACCCCTACCCCTTCCCTTTCCTCTTCCCTTCCTTCCTCCCGTCCTTCCCTTCCGTCTACCCTTCCGTGATTGACTCAAAGCCAAATGATTGGGAGACCGGGTCAGCCAGGCCGAGGCAATTGGTGGTTTTCCCTTCCTCCCCCTATTACACACTTCTTCTGTTTCTTCTTGCTTTCTTCATGCTTTTTGTATAGCCTACGGGGTGTGCGGACTGCTTGTTGAGGTCACTTTGTAAAATCGCGTTCTTATTCTTTGACTTTTGTATTTATTTAATAAAATGTGTGCTCTTCGGCAAATAATATTCATAATGATAACCTTCAATGTTTCATTACTCTTTTATTACAATGAATAAAAACCTGCTCAAACTCGTTTCCTTGGAAAAGTGTTTACGTGTTGCTTGATCTTGCAATAACCATTTTCTTTCTGACTGTGTTCAATCGTCTTCGCCGCTTCATTTGACAGCTAGGAAAGAGCTCATGTTTTGGCGTGCTATGTCCCTGTTCTTATACAATGCTGACAATGTCATATGGCTTACATTAGATTCGTAATTACTTTTACTTTGCAATGACTTGATCGATTCTAAACATAATATCTAGGCAACTGTCTGACGCAAGCATAATGCACAGACCATGTAATGCAATGTCAAATTTTTTGTGAAACCCGTTGCGTAGCAATATCAGTACTGGGCACATCAGAAAATTTCTTGCAACAGCAGGATCTCTCTTGGACTTGGAACAAGTTGATCGAGCTTTGTGTGCTTGAACTGTCGTTTCTCATGCACTCTACAGCAAAGATCAAACCTTTTGATACCGATTACTGCAATGCTCATACTCATTAGTAGGATTGTTTTACAAACGTTTTAAATGGCTTTCTATCAAAGCCTAAATCCACGTGGATGTGCCCATCTGTTTGGGAGATCGCCTGGAATTGAGCTGCCTTTGGAGCGCCATATATGTATTCAGGTGGAGGCAGTTAGACACATGTACAGCAACGCTTTTCTTTATTACTTTTTCTCCGTGATCCTGCTTGTCCATACAGTTACGATAAAAATGGCTGCCGTGGTATACCTTTCACTTGTCGCCCGCATATGGCATGGAACACAATAGTGACTGTAATTAGTTGGCCCACGAAAGCTTGGGACAGCACGATTTGATGGCTCTCAAGCTTCGGACCGCCTTCCGATGTTTTGCCGTATTAGGCTACTACATATACCTATACAAATCTTTAATATCAATGACTATGTTTCTTCAAAAGAATTAGAAAGCCCTTTTGCTTTGTTTCAGTTCGAATTGAATTTGTACAGCATCTTACCGTCGCCATTTGTATTGCACTTTTCCTTAATTACAAGAACATTGGCTACCCAGGCCAGTATTGATTGAGCGGTCTGTATACTTCAAAAGTACGATACATGATTCCCTTGATGGATAATGAGGGGTAACAAATTGATTCTTTTGTCAATCTTCTAAAAGACGGCCGTCAACTGCTAGCGCCGGGGGAGCTCACCCAGCGGACAAGCCTCAGTGGACATGGCCATGTCTTTTCCTCGTGTACCAGTGATATCGAATGGAAAATGTCGCGAAACCGCCATTGGGACGATATCGTGAGAGTTCAATTCCAACGCTGTGAAACGGGTAAAGAGCTCGGATCATCCAACTTTGGTAAGCCATCCTGCCTATAGCAAGAGACGTAAATCTGTTTCTGTTTCTTACAGGGGAATTTATATACAGACTTACAACCAAAAAAACAAGCTTATATCATACACCACGGCCTTGTTATCGGTTATAACGACTTAAATATATCAGTCTCGCCAGTTGGTCTTCTACACTCTCCCATGCCTTTTCACTCCACGTGGTCATCGACACCTGTGTTTGTCTCGAGACCTATAAGCATTCTCTGATCCCAATATGTCAAGCGCAGAAACATATCCGATGCAACACATTCAAAGCACATAATTCAAGGCAACAACTCACTGAAAGTTACACATACAGCACATTGTACATATATATATATATATATGACTTGGTAGATATAGCCACTATGATACTTCACGAAATAAGAAATTGAGAAGTAATTGATCAACACCACGCCCATGCGGTGGACAGCTTTTGATGCTGTTCAGAATGAATAAAATGCTTTTCGGAAATTAGAGCGAGGCAGACTATGACCACGTTTAGGATATTTTAAACGTGTTTGGAGAAGTAGGCTACCGGTCATGGTCCCACCATTGGCAGCGACTCACGAAAGCAAGCAAGACAGCTTTTGAAATGCTATGAAAAAGCTCAGTGTATGCACTTGAGATTCGCAAACGCTTGTTCCTTTAGCAAAAAGCATTATACCAGCTGGATAAGCAAAAAAAGCCATGCAGTATTTTACAGTTACTGTTGTCAATCCAAGCCATAAAACAGGAGGGTTTTGTTATACCGCTAACCGTGAGTACGTCATTTACTGAAGCATATCAATGCATCTATATCGTGTCTTGTTTTTCCATTTCTGCATGCACTGCATGCGAAAATTGACTTGTAATGCAAGTTTATAACTTTCAAAGAGCAGTGCCCTTTCATTGTCAGTTTATTCAGTCGCTTTGCATTATAATCGCTGCTATTTTTGTAAGTCGGATTTATAACGCGGTGGAGTCCGATTCTTACTACAGGTGCGGAGTAAGGCAGTAAGCAATGAGGCCAGTGACTCACATTCATAACCTTGACACGAAAATTGACACGCAGAAAACAAAGACTACTTTTTGCTTTTTTCTCTTTTCTTGTAACTTTAAAATTTCACAATGAGCGGTGGTGCAAAGAAACTTTGGGGAGGACGATTCACTGGTGCAGTTGACCCTCTTATGGATGCCTTCAACGCTTCCATTCATTTCGACAAGCGCATGTACGCTGCTGATTTGACTGGCTCTATGGCATACAGCAAGGCATTGGCCAAGAACAACATTATCACCCAAGAGGAATGCGAACAGCTCGTCTCGGGTCTCACCAAGGTCATGGAAGAATGGGAGGCTGGCAAGTTTGAAATCAAGGAAGGTGACGAGGATATTCACACTGCCAACGAACGTCGTCTTGGTGAGATTGTTGGCTCGGTTGCTGGCAAGCTTCACACCGGCCGTAGCCGTAACGACCAGGTTGCTACGGATATGCGTCTCTGGCTTCGTGACGAAGCTAGCAAAATCTTGGCTCACTTGAAGGAACTTATCTCCATCACTGTGGCTCGCGCTGAGAAGGAGGTTGATGTTTTGATCCCCGGTTATACTCATTTGCAGGTAAAAAAAAAAGATATAAAAGTGTGTGTTCGATCCGATCGTGCATTTAATCAAATTGTGTGTATGTAGCGCGCTCAACCTATTCGCTGGTCGCACTTTTTGTTGTCGTATGCTTGGTTGTGGCAAGCTGATGCCGAACGTTTGGCCCAACTTATCGATCGTTTGAACGTACTTCCTCTTGGATCCGGTGCTTTGGCCGGCCACGCTTTCAACATTGACCGTGAGTTCCTTGCCAAGGAGCTCGGTTTCCGTGGATTGATCAACAACTCGCTCTATGCCGTCAGCGACCGTGATTTCGTTGCCGAATTCTTGTTCTGGGCCAGCTTGACCATGGTCCATATCTCCCGCATAGCTGAAGATCTCATTATTTATTCCAGCAGTGAATTCGGCTTTGTCAAGTTGGCTGATGCTTATAGCACTGGTTCCAGCTTGATGCCCCAAAAGAAGAACCCCGACAGTTTGGAATTGTTGCGTGGCAAGAGCGGTCGTGTCTTTGGTGGTGTAAGTTTATGGTCACCATGTAGAACGGTGGAGGGATGCTTTTTCCAAGTAACTGAACGGGGTTTTCTAACGACGAAATAATCAATCCAGATGTCTGGCTTCATGATGTCGTACAAGGGTATTCCAAGCACATACAACAAGGATCTTCAAGAAGACAAGGAGCCCATGTTCGATGCTGCTGATACTTTGTCAGGCTCGCTCCAAATCACTGCTGGTGTTTTGAGCACCATGAACGTGAGTCAGAGTAATAAAGAATGGATTATGGAACTATGGCTATGGTAAGACTAACATATAATATATATTGCTGGTCACAAATCAGATCTTCCCTGAAAAGATGCGTGGAGCCCTTAGCGCTGACATGCTTGCCACCGATTTGGCCGAATACCTTGTCCGCAAGGGCGTGCCATTCCGTGAGACCCACCATATCTCGGGTGCTGCTGTCAAGATGGCCGAAGACCGCGACTGCCAACTGCATGATTTGAGCGTCGAAGACCTCAAGACGCTCCACCCTTCATTCACTGACGATGTCGCCAATGTCTGGAGCTACGAGACCAGCATTGACAACCGAACTGCGCCCGGTGGTACTAGCAAGCCTGCTGTTCAAGACCAGATCAAGAAGCTCCAGAGCTGGCTCGCCGAGTCCCGTCCCAAGCACTAGAACGCTACACGTAAATAATCATAATAAAAAAACTAGTCCATGCTGTTGTACATACTACATACACATCTTTGCTTGAGGGGAATTAGAAGACATTTTGACGGGGGTTGGTGGGACCCATTTGCATGTAGTGCGGCGAAGACCAATGCGGGAAGACAAAAAAAAATTATATGAAAGGAAAGGGGTATTCCTCCTCCTCCCCCCCCCTTGTCAACAGATGGGTTCTTTGTCTAGGGTAGGGTAGCCGCAGACTACTTTTGGTGTGGGTTCTCTTTTTTCGCGTTCATTTCTCTTGAAAAAATCACGTATCATGACATTGTTACCGTTGCTATTACTGCTGCTCACTACTGTCATTGGAGCATTTGCCAAATGGGGACAGCCGTCTGCTGGAGTCATCCTGCGCGGCGACGATAGCAAAACCCGATCAGGTTTACTGAGCCGTGATCATCGTTGCACACAGTTTCCAAACGAGTTTCCGGCCCACACGGCACAAAACGTGGGTGCCACGCACTGTGGCCTCTGGACCAACGAAGATTGTACGGGAACCCTTTATGTGGTACCAGCACATTACGCCATCAATATGCCAAACGCCCAGTTCTCATCCATCATTTGTTAATATAAAACCCTCATATGCACATGCACTGACCAAACAATCAATCTTTGACACATGAAAAAGAAGTTCTTTCCAAAGAAGAAGAAAGCGAATAAAGAATCACGAAAAACAAAAAAGTACACAGTACAAAAGAAAGATGCCGTATGTTTTCTTTTGTTGTGATGGTGGTGGTGGTTGGATAGGTGTATGTTGAATGTGTATAAGTTATGTTCTTTTTTTGTAGTAAACTGTCTAAGCTCGTTGCAGCCGCATACGCCGTCCCAACGTAGCCATTCTTTTAACAAATGTATTCCCGCCATTATTACTATCTACTACTTGTTGTCCTTCGACGAGGTTGGCAGTGTCGATGACTAATGTGGCGGGTCTGGTATTGTTGTTGTTGTTGTTGGCCAACGTGGAGCGTCTATAAAGTTCTTTTGATCGGCGTTCTTGTCTTCGTTTCCGCGACTTGAATCCACTGCCAATCTTGACAAAGGCAGATTTCGACCGCTTTAAACCATCGGGACCATTGGCGGTTGCGGCGGCTGCCACATTGCTGCCTTGCTGCAAGCTGGCTCGCTTGGAAGCAGTCTTTTCCATCAAAAGTGACGAGCGGCGCTTGTTGCGGTTAGCGGGGTATCGGTGTCCTAGCGACCGTGCTCTGCGAAGATCTTGTGCTTCGACAACAACCGGGCGTGCGACTGTGTAACTGCGGCGCTTGACAGCGTCCTGACCATTATTGGCGTTATTATCGTTGTTGTTACTGATGATGGTATTATTATGATTATTATTGTTGTTGTTATTTGCTGCGGTGTTTGTTGGATCGTCGGTGTTGTGTCGCTGTGTCCTCCTCATGAGCGATGCTTTGCGTACAATCATGACTTCAGAGGTTGACGACCAGGACGAGGAGGATGATAGGGTAGAGCTGATGGATTTTCGTTGGTCATCCTGTTGTTGTGGCTGTGGTACGGTCAGGCTGTTACTGCTGCCATTGTTGGTAACAGGTGAGGTAGGAGCGTTGGTGGTGGTTGCGGTTGTGACAATAGTAGAGGTGGAGTTGTTGATGGTGTTGAGGTCTTTCTTGGTGGTGGATGCACGTTTCTTGTTGCCTTTTACAAAGGATGCTAATTTGCGGATGGATTTCTTTTTGGACATCGACTCAGAGTCAATTCCGATGGCTTGGTCACTCGGTGACTTGTCATGGTGATGGTTGTTGTTGTTGCCTAGTGCATTTGCCAACGTTGCTAAAAATTCCGTGCTCTTGGACTTGATCCCTCCTTTCTTGAGATCCTCGACAGAGCCCGAAGGTGTCATCCCTGCCACCTGTCGTTGTTCCCGGTATTTTAATGATGAAGATCGTTGTGGTGGTTTTGGCACGTTGCCGTCGAGTGGAGGAAAGCTGGATGATCGACGTTTACTCGAAAGCCGCGCGCCGAACGGTGGAGGGGCGGATGGTGGCGGTGGGAATGTCATCATTTGCTGTGTCCATGATTGAGAGAGTCGGCTTCTTCTATTTGGTGTCTGTGCTGCTTGAAAATATGGGTCATCGTCTATTGTGAATGTTTCGAAAGTGGGAATAAGGCCCATCAGCGAGTCGATCGAGTATCGTTGTGATTTGCGAAGGTCGTCTTTGGGGAAGGGTAGTTCAGGGAGCTTTGGCGCGGTATTGAGCTTAATATCGACCGAGAACTCCATATCAAACAAGTTCATTAACTCGCTTGCCATATTTTGAACATGCATGTTTGGACCTGTTGGTGCTATGCCCGTATCGCTAGTCCAGCTAAGTCGGTTTTTACTGCGCAGTGATGGTGTGAGACTTTTTCGGCGAGCTGTGGTGGTGGTGGTGGCTGCTGCTGCTGCTGCTGCTACCACTGCTGCCGCGGCTGTGGGAAGATCATCGGGTAGTGGTGGGCCTTTGGGTAACGGTTTCTCGACCAGCGAAGCGGGGGATGGTGGAAGGGAATGAGGTTGAGGAGGAACTGGTCTGCTTATGGTGTCGGATGAAATGGTAGCATGTGGTTGAGAGAATATTGAGGGTTCAGACATGGATGAGCCACTCGTATTGATCGGGTCTTCGACTTCTTCGTGGTCGCTCAACCACATTTCATGGTCGTCGACGTCGTCTCCGTCTTCATAGTCGATGTCCAGCGGTTGAAATGCCTCAATGGTTTGGGCATACTGTGCAAACATTTCCTCCAATGATTCTTGTGTCATATCGCCTAGCGATCTAATTAAAAAACAAGATAATAAATCATCATCATATTCATTTAATAACTCGTTGCTTCAATCTCATTGATTTGGGGTGTGCGTTTCTTCCTTACTCGGGAGTAAAAAACGACCAGCGTGTCATTTGGTCCAGCCATTCTGGAGGAGTATCATCGTATAATACATCGAGCATATTCTTTATTAGCGCGGTTTTTCGCATGGAGTGTAGGTCGGGAGCTGCGAACGTGAGCTGCGCAAGTTTATAGTTGGAGATGGCAGCCAGTTGGATTGGGTTGTGCATGGCAATCATCTGATTGAGAGGTGAATTGCTGGTCAGACGGGTGGACGATTTAGGTGGTGTCGGTTGACTGACACTCGAAAGATCGTCGTCGCCGCCCATGGCGAAGGAAAGAGGACAGATATATTAGCGACGGTGCGCAAGGTTTGATACAAACGAGGGGAAAGGGGAAAGAGCAAAAGGAAAAGAAAAACTCTTTTTTCTTCACTTTGTCAATCAATTAATGGTTGGGGGGGGAATAAAAGGTGTGTGTGTGTGTGTGTGTTCTGTGTATGCGGATAAGAGAGAGAGAGAGAGAGAGAAAGAGAGAGAGAAAAGTGAGAAGTGTATGGAGATTGAGAGTATCGTTCTGAGGGTCATTGGTGCAACACGAACGATTAATTGCTTTTAGCTACAGTTTCTAATCCCGAGATCGTCTTTGGCAATCCAGACCAGGTGTATATCCGCTTTCCAAACAGAAAAAATCCACTTTACTCTATTTGGGAATCATGAGCAGACTTATTCGTCTTTTTATTATAAAGGCCTATTCAAGGTAGTACCAATGTTGGTGCTTTCTCCAAGTTTCGCCAAATGCTGCATATACAAGTACACTCGAGAAAACAAACCCGTCTTAAGCTTCCCATGCACAGTACATTCCATCTCACTTTGTGAGAACGGACCTTGTTTTTGTGCGACAACAATGTTGTCAGTTGGTTTAGCGCTGCCTTATTAAGTGGCGTCATTTTTGTTAATGACATAGTCTTTTTATTCCATATACATTGTGAGCAGCATTATGCCTGTATAAAACCATCCAGGGCACCCTCCCCTCTCCCCTACTTCTCCGTGTTTTCTTTAGTATATACGTTTTAGATCATGAAAGTGGCCTGTCCGCCTTTACGAAATAGGTTTAATTTGCGCTTGTAGCCTAACAACATCAAGGAAGACTACTGGCTGCCTTAAAATTTGTTACATGTACCCTCGTTTGCACTACCACAGGTAAACTTTGCACTCATTCTCACCCTTCCAGTGCAACGTCGCAATTGTTTTGGTATTACATTCGTATATACCTTACTTGGTAGGAGTCGAACGGTGTAGCTTCGGTTATATACTACGATCAAAGCATTTTGCTGTTGTTAATAACATTCAAAGCTACTATGTACATAGATCTCGGATTATACTCATGTAGTATAAAAGAATACAGTAGTAAATATACTGTACAACTACTTGTTCAGCACCATTCGACTTACAGCTACATGCGCCATGTGCTGCTACTGTGGAATTCTTATTAATTATGCATGTAGAAGGGACAAAACCGGTTTATGAACTATATTAATGGGGATCAGAGTATTTTCAACACACGATTTAACGATGTACAGTAGATAGTGGCGGTCATAGGCGCATGGAACGTAGATTTTGATCACAATAAGACATCAAGGACCGATTTGCATTGGTTTTCATATCTGTATCTATTTGGGAATTCAAACAACAATGTGACTGAACATGACTTGAATAAAGCTGGACAACTCAATCCTAAGTTAAACCATCAGTATATCTTCACTCCCATAATCCTTTGTCCATTGACTGCAGTATATACGTATGCTGACGTTGAGTGTATATAAACTGTACTGATGATGCTCAAAAAGAATTTGAAGTGGGAAAAGTGCAATTGGATGAAAGAAAAATGAACTCTGTACAGATAGATGTATATATACGATTGCGTGTGTATGTGGAGTGAGGGGTGGGGGATGGGTGTTTGTGCGTGCATGACTATATGTATATTACAATGTTTGGCCGTCAGTATACCCCAGCGATCGCATTACTTCATCAAGCTGTTCTTCAACAGTTGGTTTTTCACGAGGTAACTCTTCATCGGCAGGATCTGAAATCATTTGCAGTAAGTTTGGCAGAGTAGCACCATGAGCATAGTAGATATCGATTGTGGAAGAGTCTCTTCTATTGGAATATGAAGAGATATGCGTTGCCTCACTACGATGATGATGATGCTGTTGTTGTTGTTGTTGTACGCGATGAGGAGATCGTTTTGGGATTGGTGGAGGTGGTAATTTGTCATTGTTGGCAGGATAGTTTTTGAGCAAGTCTGGTCGCAATCCCATCAAGGCCAAGACACGTTCTTCAATTTGGTCTTCGTCCTCCTCTTCTTCCTTGTGGTGTAGCGCTTGTGGATCATCGATTTCAAACTTGCTTTCGTAGACATTGTCTGACGCAGCAAAAAAGCTTTTGCGCTTGCCCTGTTTCTTGACGACACCCCATACAACTGAGCCATCACTCATCTCGCGCACTTCAACACCTTCGAGCTCTTGCTGCGCCGTCGGTCGTTGCTGTTGTTCTTCTTGCTGCTTTTCTTTTTGTTCATTAGCATCATTGTTGCTGGTATTATTACGTCGCTTCGAGATCTGTCGTTTTACTGATGTTTGGCGAGTGATCATGGTAGCTGTCTGTCGAGATGCGACATCTTCATCACTATCAGGTGTCGATGATCGTGTCCGCTGACGCTGTTCTTGTTGTTGTTGCACTTCATTTGGCCCTGAAGGGATCGATGGCACTGGGGGTGGTGCATTTTCGATGTTTTTCAAGAAATTCTCCGAGTCAGGTTTGACATAAATTATAGTGCGTCGTACAATCTGTGCTCGTGTTGGTGCGGCGTCTTCTTCCATGTTGACTTTTTTTGGTACTTGACGACGTGATATCCGAGCAGTACTTAGTAGTTGTGACAGCATGCGCTTTCCTTTGCTTTGGTTGTGGTTTTCAGCCGTGGGCGTTGCTATCTGTAACTTGTCACCTTGATCGCTTGCAGCAGCAGCGCCAGCCTTTTTACTCTCTGCGTTGTGTTTGAGAACTGCAATGGCAGCAGGTGATAACGCGCTATGTGATCGTTTCTTTTTTACTTGTTGCTGCTGCTCTTCTTGTAACTGTTGACTCAGCTGTGGTTGCGTATTACTGCGCTGGGGAATCACACTAACTGTGCTCAAATTGCGCATTAGGCCCTTGATGGATGGCGTTGATTGCGATCGAGCACGATTGCGGAGAGTGCCAAACAGATTGAGCGACTTGGACCGACTTGTTCCTGTGGGTTGATTACTGCTGGACTCCTGGTGTTTCTGGTGCTGCTTTTGTTGCTTTTGATTGCTACTAGGAGCATTCTGGTTGTTGTTGTTGCTGAGTGTTAGTGCTGGTTCCTTGGCAACAAGGTCCGTAGCAACCTGGCCTACATCAAAATCCGTCAATTCCTTGAACCGGGAGCTTCGGCTAGCACTGGACGACTTGCGACTGCCACTACTCTCGCTACCGCTGTGATGACTCTTTTGTTCTTGTCCTTCATCCTCAGCTTCCACAGCTTTTTTATCGGCATTCAGCCCGGTATTATCTTCTTCCTCTTCAACCAAGATCTTGTCCGAGTCATTGTATACCGTCGATTGCTTGACTTGCTGCTGCTGCTGCTGGTGGTTCGCTGCCGCTGCTGCTTCAGTTGTTGTTGTTGCTGTTGTATTGGATGATGACGCCGACGACAAGAAGGATGAAGCAGATGTTGAGGATATGTTGCTTTTTACGGAATTGTCAGACAAGCGTGAGAGTTTCTTCTTGGGTAGCCAGGAGGCGCTATTTTCGATTGGATTCCGCAACTTTTGCAGAGAAAAGCCCCTTGATCGAGTAGGTTTGGGAGACACAGGTGTGCTAGGTACGGTTGTAGGAGAAGAAGAGGAAGAGAAACGAGGAGCTGTGGCTTGAGATGATTCTATCAATGTTGCACCATCGTCTATACAGTCATGCGGGTGCACGGTCACCGTCGATTGTCAGTTCAGATTTCACAAGATCAACTTTTGTGCAACGTAAGCTTACCATGATTCGTACTAGTATTAGTGGCAGTAGTACTAGCAGCGATGATCAGATTGGAAGGAAATGCTTGTTCTTGATCCTTGCGTAAGAAATCAATCGGTTCATTCCATTCGATCTTCTCACATGCGTATTCTTCCTCAGCCATGATGGTTGCTGACCCCTCTTCCTCTGTTTCCGCTTTCTGCTGCTGATTTTCATGCTGTTCTTGCCGTTGTTGATGCCGTGCTGCTGCCAGACTTTTCCGTCGAATCTCCATCAGTTTGGCAAACTCGAGCTCGTCTTGTTCAGTCAGCACCAGTTTACTTTCCCGTGAGTGAACAACAGAAAGCCGGTTTTCGTACAGCTGGTGAGCAAATGCAGTTAAATCAAAAGGGTTTGTTGTTCCTGCTGCTGTTGAAATTGACTGCTCTTGTTGTTTTTGGCGTTTATTGTTATTGCTATTATTGTCCTCTTTACCGCAATCACCACAAGACACTGATGATGATGATGATAATGGGACGGTGATTCTGTTGCTGTTTGTTGTTGTTGACTGTTCCAATTCGTTGTTCTTGCTAATAATATTGTCGTTGTCTGCATCAAAATCACGATAAAAATAGTTGATGCTTTCTTTGTCGTGATCTAGCTGTTCCTGGTCAACGGCCCTAATCTGTGAATTGGGTTGTGATTGGTTAGGTGTCAAACGCTTTATAGTGACCTGAGAAAATAGAAGAGATCGGCTTTCGTTTTGTACCTTGTAGCTCCCTACGATTGACTCCGACGGTTGTTGATCGCCTTGATGATGCTTGTGGTGATGTTGATGATGGGGTCGAAGGTGTTCCTCATAGCGAAATATTCCAGAGTCAGTATCTTCTTCTTCATCGTCATCGTCGTCCTCATCACGATTTAAGCCTTTGTCGGGACAAATGCCAAGCTTGGGCGATGAGGGAGGCGAAAGCGCAGGAGTGTTCATGATATCATCATTCGCGACGGTGGTGCTGTTGATGTTGCTGCCGTTACTACAGCCATTGGCAGGTGAGTCATCGTCGCCAACAGGCTCATCTTTGAAACTATGGCGGGGTATCGCTTCACACGTCCGAAGCGAACTTTGTCCTTGCTGATACTGCTCAATTGTTTGAAGGAAGGAGGAATCCTCTTCGGTTTCGGGCATTGTGAGGAGAGTTGTTGTTGATCTAAATCTAGTACAGGTTTTTTTTATTCTCGAGCACAAATAGGGGAGAGTAAATAGAAGGGCGAGGCAGGATGAAAAAGAGGTTAATAATATTGAAATGGCATGAGACGAGAAGGAAAAGAAGAAGAGAAAGAAAGAAAAGAGAAAAGAGGGAAATGAAATAGCGTGAGGAACACCAAGCGTTAATAATTTTTGAGCTTAAACACTATGTACCCCCGATTTAAAAAGTTCTGTAAATGGGAACGTCGCTTAATTGCCCAGGTTACACCAACAACATCTTATGTGCTGTAATATATCAATCTACTACAGTACAGTATATGCGTTCTCGCGAAAGAACCAGAGAGAGGTAATATGTAATATGTAGCAATAACATGTAAATAATAAACAACAGATGGGCCACACAGACAAATAAAGGCAGAGAAAGAGAGGGCCAAGTTCACAGCCTCTTCTTGTTCTTATTTTGTTTAATTATAGTATCGACGAGCATTCACAAAAGTGAATGGTGAGGGCCATTGCTCGGATCCTCCCTGTTTCAATAGCTTCTTGTCATCGGAGACCAGCATTTCTACGGGCACCTCCTTTTCTACACCTTGCTGCTTGGCGATCACCTTGAGCCGCGGGAGCCGAACCTTGCCTGCCAACAGTGGGTAGCAAGTATAGTTGTACGACGTATGGGAGAGTGGCAGCACACGGTCCTTCAGGATCTTCAATCCAGAATACACAAATGCGTCACTGAGTTCCACAGACGCTGTGTATTCTGCCAAATGAACCGTTGGGTTGTAGACGGTGTATGTCAACCTGAAAGGTTCGCCTACGTGGATATCGTCCGGAGCATCTTTTTGTGTACAAAGAAGAAGTTAGCAGCTATAAATAAAACATTCTGTTCATATTCTTCTACTTTACCTGCAACAACACTAAGACTTTGTCGCCTAAACTCGAGGGTGGGCATTGGCATAGCTGTTTGTGAATAGGGGGAATCTTGGCCACTCCTAAAAATCATCAACATCAGCATTAATGGTACACCCTCAACTCCTCAACCCTCGAATAGCTATGTAAGTCTACATTGATTTGATCTCGTTACCTTCGCCAATGTATGATAATAGATCCCACAGGTATGGTTGGCTGAGGCTCCGTCATGTCTTTGGTTGCCATTCGGAACAGGTAATTTGTATCACAAACATGTCCTGCCGTCCATGCTGACGCGGTGAAAAAGTGAAAGAAGCGCGTTAGTTACCATCTCTGTAACATGAGCTAAGCGTACTTTTACTAGAACGTGCACATCTTACTTTGACTACTTTTAATGACTTCGTCCGATGTCGAAATCAGGGTCAGAGACGTATAAGGATGCTCAAATGTCTATATCAGGTATATACATTTGGATTAGAAGGTAAAACATGAGTTCTCTCCGTTTTCGGCATAGTCGGATAGTTCTCTCTTTCCTCTTCCTCTACCCCCCCCCTTGACTCCCTGGACTCCTCTATCTCACAGGCTCGCAGTAGTAGTTGGCATACCTCTTGCTTAAGCTCCAATCTTTCGATCTCAAGGTCGCTTACTGAGCAGCAACGAATAGATGTATTGATTAGCCACTTTTCGGTTTTGCCAAGGTCAGGTGAGGATGTTGTAAAAGACAATTTGTCACTGTGTGCATACAGTTTAAAGTTGCTTTCGAACGGGGATCTAAAGGGAATGCGCAGAAGTTCTCGCTTCTCGATGAATTGAGACTCTGACTGCTCTTGCTGTTGGTCTTTGCCATCCGCTGAGCGATAACGAGCCTAAATGCAATAGGTTTAACTCTTAGTAACACAAAAAAGGTGGTGAACGGAAAATAAGCATGAAAAAAACAAATCTGCACATAAAATTACCGTTAATGATACCACGCGGATGCCGGGCATATCCCCTGCATGAATGTATACTGGCTTGGTTGCTGACTGCCCAGACTCAATACGATCAAAAGCAACCTCTGCAACAGATTCTCGGGTATCCTTGTTGTTACTATCTCTTGATAAAGTGATATAATCTGTGACGTGTAAATCTTAGTCATCCATCGATTCATTTCTCTTGAATATCTGTGAGTGCGTTCATTATACCTTGTCCTGCTGTATCCTTTAGCTCGACTAGTAATTTGGCATCAATCGCATCTTGTTCTTGGTTTTGGATCGTGACGTTAAATTCAAAGTGTTCATCAAGTAATGCTTGAGCATCATGGCCAGCAATTAACTTGACACGCGGGTGTCTCTGAGATATCCTACACATGGTTAGTCTACATTTCTGTGCTGATAGACATGCATAATTTAGAAGCATACTTTATAATATTAAATTCGCCACTTCCATCCAAAAATGTAAACTTTGGTGAGGCGCCATCTGTAGCAAAAACCGGTCAGCTGGAATCTTTGATATTAACTTTGCAGCAATTTTTCCTTACCTTTGGATGCCTCGAGCCACTTTCTCCTGGATAAGTTCTTATTGACCTCGATCGGGTGGTCCATATCGTAATTTAAGCTAACATGCCATTGTGGAGATTTGATATCCAGACATACACCCACAATCTGAAACACGTTTTTTCCATACAAACATTAATCTCACTAACAAAACATACGTTTACATACTTGAAGGAAATAAGGAACATACCTTGAGTTCGCCAGATTCCTTTGGCTTAATGCATCCTTCAAAAGCTTTGGTTTGATTTTTGGTGACTCGAAGATCAGCCTCTTTGCTTAACCAACCAGCATATTCGCCTTCTGTCTGTGGTTTCAGATCATGACAGCAATCAACACGTACTGCACTCGCCAACCCACAGTCATCGTCGCTGTTGCTGTCCATCAATAGCATATTGTATTGTGAATCATTGAATAGAATCCGCATGCTATTCAATCGAAACGGTGCTGGTGGGCTCGTTTTTCCTGTTTTCAAAGCGACTTGGTAATAAACAGGTGTATTTACAAAACTGGCTCTGGTTTTAAACTGAATGTGGCAGGATAACATAGGATTGATCTGGTCCATTTGAATCGCTAGTGCCCTAGGTATCGTTGGGGTTTCCTCGTTTTCTTGTTGCTGTCGATGAAGCACATCAAACAATTCAGTCTGAATATCCTGACGCTTTTGTTCAGACATTGGCAAGTCGCTCGACATGAGCTCCACCAAACATTCGAGTGCACGCTCCCAAGACTTGAGTTCCTTGGCACACCGCAGCGACCACCGAAGAATTGAGGTCAAGATCATGTTCCAGTTTTCTTTACGATACGTCTTGCCGATAGGTTCAAAAAACTTGAGAGCCATTTCGAACTTGCCAGCTTCGTAATACGTTCCGGCGATTTCAGCTGCCAAGTATAGCGTCATGCGACCATTTCTGTACTTTTTAAACTGTTCGTAGCTCTTGGTCAACAACTCGATTGTCAATCCAGAGTGATCGATTTGTCGTTCGTTTGCGAGCAGCGTTTCCCATGCTGTCGCTTGAGGTTCATTGCTATCGCCTCCTGTCGCGCTGTCCGCTTCCAGAAATCGACGTCTTCGTTCTGCACAGCACATGGCGGCCAAGTGATAGTAGAAACCAGGATGCTGCAGAATTGAACCTGGGTTGCAACCAGCGATGGAGCTTGCTCCTCCGCCGCTCATCAGTGGATGAGATGCATTGGGTGATCCAGGAGCAGCCATGTATGCTGTTGGAATAGGTATCTTGAATCCATGTTGTGCGGCAGTTTCAATAAGATCGCCAAAGATACGGTATTGCTTCGATAGCCATGCCCAATACTCAAAGGATTGTTCGCCCGTTCCCCATACAGATGCATAAGACTGAATCATATGTAAATGTCCGTTTAATTGTGACAAAGCACCAGAAGGATCATTCATATAAAGATAGAAACTACAAATCTAAAAGGAACGTTTAGCATGTCCAATTCAAAACTCGATGTATTCTCTTTCGCAATGATAACTAACCTTGATACTGATACAATCAACAAGCATCCGTGCCTCCTCCCATCGCTTACTACGTATCGGCAAACCAGTCTGTCCGGGGGTAATGGATGATTTTGGTGCAAGCATATCGCCCACTAGCGTGTACGCGCTCTCGTATGATCTTTAAAACAACCACTCATATATCAATGAGTGAATATGTCCTTCTTTGAATTTTTTCATCCTCTTTCTCTCTCTCACTCTCACACACACAAACAGCTAGATTTCAGCACCACTTACTTTATTGCTCCTTCGATGTCATGTCGAATTTCTTGAAATAATCCAGTTTTATAATCATAACGCAGCATCCATCCTTGTATAGAGAGCGGCTGTGGTTCATTTGTATCTGGAATGCGAGGGGACATGGACGGTGATGGCAGTTTAGATCGTTTCTTTCGTGCTTTTTTGATCCGATTGCTGTAATAATGAACTGCTGGCTCATGCAAGGCGCGATAAAGGCTACACGACAGGAAGCATTCATTTCAATTACACTAGGTACGATATTTCTTTCCTCACTTACTAATAACCATCAACACAATGAGAAATCTATCTATACCTATTCACAAATTCCTGCACGTCATGCTGTGTACCGGGACCGATTACAAAGAATGAGTGTCGATTATCCATACCCGATTGTTTTCGGATCCACACCAACCGCTCTTCGACAGCAGGATCATCTACGTACGTTGTTTTTTCTTACATGTCAGTCAGGCAAATCTTACTCCAATACTTCCGCCTTTGTATTATTCCATGCTTTGAGTTTTTAAGTTATCAATTACCCGTCTGTTGGCGTTTTAATATCATCGTGGCAGCAAACTTGATTCCCTTATCCTGGAAATACTTTCTACATAAATTTTCAAGCATTTAGCATCCCTTTCTATGAGTTTCTTTCCCGTTTGCAAGATCCACAACTAGTAAATTTTACCTGCGATCATTGATTTCATGTGCCAACGTAGTATCCTTTTCACGCTCTGTTGGATCAATCAATACATGCGACGCCAAAGGTCCTGTCTCTCGTTTTGGTCGAGGTTGGCTTCCTGGTTCCTGACTCCAATCCCATAAATCGTAAAACCCGACAACGACACTAGGTGTTTCCAGCTGTTTTTTAACCCACAATGGTGTCATGAAACCATCTGGATGAAGGGGCGATTCGTGCGATAACGGTGAAAGGTTCGAATGAGGTGGAGGTAGGTTAGGACCGATCGGCGTTCGTTCTGGAAGTGTAAAGTCCTACAAACCACAATATAAATAAGTGAATCGTTAGCCTCTACACAGACCAGCACTCACATACAAGAAAAAGAAGAAAAAGGCGCGCTTATGAAAACTAGAATCTCGAAATTGTAAAGTTTTGCTTACCTTGTCAACGAAAATGGTTTTAAACGGTGGTGTAGGATTAGTAGTGCCAGGGCCAGCTGCTGTTGGTCGTGGTGTATCATAGAGTGAGAACTGTTGCTTATTACTGAACACAGTTTGAAGCATAGAACCTAAGGCTGCACGAGACGACGGTGCGTGACGTCCAGCATTTGAACTTGCTGGAGTTGTTGCTGACGATCGTTGACCTTCTGATGGTGGTGGTGAAGAAGTACTAGTAGTGTCACTATCGCCTGGTGCTGGCGCTGCAGCTGACGACGATGAGTCGGTGGTGGCGTTCGCGCCAAGACCGTAAACTGCGAGCACAGGGACAGTGTGGAGCAAATACTCGGCAGGGTACGTGTTCATGAGGATGGAATCGACTCTCTACGTGATTTCGAGGTAGTGAACTTGACGATTCTGCTGATTAAAATACGTGTGTATGCTTTTTTTTTTGGCAAGGAAACAAGAAAAGTTACAATGTGCTGACTCTGTCATCCTTAAAATTCCCTTTCAGCGCGTATCCAAGCGTCATCCGACGTTTCACAAGTTTGCCTTTGCTGATAAGTCAGCCAACCCAGCTTATGCCTTCGTACAAGGATATAAGATTGTATTCAACATTTTTGTGTCTATTCCACGTAATGGATATACATTCTAAACTTACTAATAGCTTAAGTGTATGCAGTAAAGCTTACAATGTAGTAAAGATGCTGATAAAATGATGGAGCCATTCTAAAATAAGCAATGGATTACAGTTTACTATTCTGTTATCGTTGCAGTATTCTAGCAATAAAATTTCAACAAGGTTTGTAAACATGTCTGATATGGCTCCATGATAGCAACTGAAGATCATGGTATTTATGAAGAGTAATACAGGTGTTGTTGATTCGCTACGATTAGCAGCAATCCACGGAAAGGGTTCCCTAGCACTCCCTTTCTTTTTTTTCGAATAAGGAACTTGATGTAATCGCACTGAGATATGCTGAAAACATTGGGCTCTAACAAGTATTACTATGTAAGCATACATGTATATATACTACTTCTTCCATAATAGTGCGAAATATGTAGGGCTAAGGGCTATAATTGAGAACGAGAAGGATGGGAGACTTTATTCTTCTCGAAGCGGCGAAGCACTCAAATATGACTGCTTGTCTGCAATCCCGTTCAAGCAATAGTTTGATCTGTAACACACATTAGTCTTTAGTGTAAGAAAGTTATAATCCAACTGTTGTGGAGTAAAGCATGTTGTCTGTGGAGTTCCATTTAATTTTGCAGTCGAGAAACAATAACGATATACAAGTGAGTCTGCATGATTGTGCGCAAACTCTCACGACGTCGTGGTGGCCTCCTGAAAATTTTAATGCCTCGCACGGCTATGAAATGTACGTAAATTAATTTTTTTTACTCCGGATTAAAGCTGTCATCATAGGTTTTTAGGTTATAGCAAGGTACTCTGGAAACACGTGAAGCAAAATGGTGTGCTCGAATCGAGTTCTGAATCAATATCACCTTGATTTGCTTTAATTTTAGACCTTGTCTTCATAGCGTCTTGTACAGCTTAATAAAGATAACATATTGTCAAGCAGCAATGCCTTTGCTTCTGTCGATCAAGCTGACCGCACTCGATCCTTGCCAAAGAAGTTGCAGCTCGACCATCATTTGGCGCGCAGTCTATTGTAAATTTCCAACGCTTGATTGGCTTGTGTTTCAGGTCTCCGCTGTCATATTCACATTGCTGTGCTTTTAATATTTCTCTTTCGTCTCTCATCTTGGCTGCCGGTATTCATATCGGTATGTAGCCCACCATAATTCGTGCAATTCAAGGCGCTCTGTTTCATATTGGACAGGTGCGTTGTCCATTGTACGCACCAGCACCTAAAATACATATATATTACACCAGTGAACGGCTTGTGTACATACACTTGATGTATTAAAAGAATGCCAGTCATTCTATAATGTATGCGAAGAACGTTCGTGTCTGATTCGCGCCACTGTGTCCACTAACAGCAGGGGTGAAATCCAGGAGCTCTTATTGGAGTACCTGCTTAATAACATGTGCAATGCTGGTTGATGGGATATACGACATTGTCACATACGCTGCTGCGCTAAAATAAAGGATTTAGACTATAATTTATCCCGCATGTACATAGAGGACAGGTGATGTATGGACTTAGCATGGTGCTAGTAGAGAGCGAAAAAGAAAAGAGGGGTAACCATCGTCAGTTGACGAACAATGTAGGGTATAGAATAGCAGTAATAAAAACCATATACATCATCATACGAATCTTATTATGTTGAAGATTATTTTGGCCCTCTTTTTATATATAATCTCTCTAATCCAGCAACATTTGTACCAGGAGACTACAATTTTGTCCCTTCTGCATTTGCTTCAATGTATCGAGAAGGCAGCGTCAATGCTACCGATTTACGATGGAGAAGACGCCATACATATAGCTGCAGGTATATGTGTCATGGCGTATTTATTGCTGCTATCGTTTTTAACTGTAGAAAATAAACACTTTCTGTTGTAGTTACTCCAGAATAACTAGAATGTTGTTTAAACAACGAATAAATGAGAAACCTATAGAAACAACGGAAAGGAAGCAT
Organism: Zychaea mexicana; assembly: GCF_025766255.1. NCBI lineage: Eukaryota > Fungi > Mucoromycota > Mucoromycetes > Mucorales > Lichtheimiaceae > Zychaea > Zychaea mexicana. Next base: position 170,193 of record NW_026516712.1, read on the forward strand.
TTTCTAAAGAAGGAAATAGTGATTAAGCAAGCGATTATAGACACAATGAGGCTGCTCCTAGTGTTGTTCTTGCTGTTATTGTTGTCTTTTTCTCGAGAAAGAGAAAATATTCACTGACGCTATATGGAAAGAAAAAAGAAAATTAAGGGGTTTTTCTAATGGGGCTGATGACGACTGGCCGGGTAATGGAAAAACAGGATGATTGGATATGCGTAGCCCGTCAGGAATACATAGAGTTTATATCAATTACAAGCCGTATAGGGGAAAAACGCCATGCGCATATATACATATATAGTATGTGAGCAAATTTTTCCGCTCAACCCACAGAGCCTCATACATTTTTTTCAAGTACATACACAGACTATGTAGCTTTTGCAAAGCTGGAACGTCTACAAAATTAGTATGTTATATATCGCATATTATTAGTGTGTGTTTCAATTTTGTTATTTAGCAATCATGATAAAAGATGTATGGTGCTATTATTAAGGCGCTCATTATCGCCATCCATGCAGGAGAGGAGACTCGGCATTATGGACTTCGCCTCTCAATGGAAGCACACTATGTCTCTCGCGTACATATGAAATGAGCGGACGGTGCAAAGAAAAAAATGGCTAAAAGAAACCTGGGAGGGCCGATTGGGGCGAATCCATTTTCAAGATGTTTTAGGTACATCATAAACAACATTGATGTCTCTAAATATAATTTCCACACGAATGCTGTATGCGCTTTGCATCATCGTCATCATCATCATCACCTAGTCAGCAGACCGCGCTGATCGCTGTTTGTTTGTTGGACAAACGAGCTCAGCACTAGCAGCAGCCTCAACAACAACAACATATTAGCAGCAACAATATATGTACTTGCTACATACATAGTACATACACGCGGCAAAAATGTATGTGTATGGTACATGCTTTGAAACTTTCTTTCTTCTTTCCCAATCTACCCAATTCTTTCGAATCGCCCCCCTCTCAATCTCCTCCACACAAATTCAATAATTTCATCCCTGTCTTTATTTCACCAAACACAAGGAAAACCGAACAGTTTTCCTTTAACTTTTCTACCCCATATTATTATAATCAAATGGCGGTCCTTTTTTGTATGATGCAACTCATTGTTGTTGTTGTTGTTGGATGTATTTCAATTCCAAAAATAAGAGAAATGGGTAGCAAACATACCATAAGCAATCATTAAAATAGGATCGCGACATCCCTGGACATGATCTATTGACTCCTTTTTGGATCAGGTACACAGACTGGATACTGTCCTCTGTAGAGTATCGTGTATCTCGTCCTCCTCTCTACTTGATGTTCCTCCTCGCTTGATATATGCCCTCTTTTTCACAGCCTGATTTTGGTCTTTTTCCGACGAATGTAGCACATAGTAGTAGTAACAAGTAGTCTGGAGTGCTGCTCTTCGTAGTTTTCGTATTGGCGACGAGAGGAATAAAAAAGGTTCTTGCTGCCCTATATATAAACGACGGTACATCCGATTTGTTAGCTACTCCTTTCCTTATTACTCCTCTCGCTTGTTTTCCCCTGGCTTCTTGCACATTTTCCTTTGCCGCTGCCATTATCTTAACAGGCCCCCTTTTTTTCTCCATTGCTGTTTACTCTTGCCTTCTCGTCTCTGGTTCTCATTTTCTCTCTTCCTTTTCCCAATATCTTACTGTCCTTTCTCTTTTTGCTCTAGTGTCTCTTCTTTTCTTGTTTGCCTCGCTTTCTCTCTCTGTTTCTTCTTTTTCTTACCTTCCTAGCAATTCTAATCACTCTACTACCTACTACTACTATTATTATTTACCTCTTGTCGACTCCAAAACTAATACATCATTAGTCGGATAGAGCAAAAAAAAAAAACCTAACGACCGACATTGATATAAACGTCCATGAAATACGGCCTTGAATTACAAGAAAATATATTTGCGCCATGGCGACTATCATATATTGCCTACGACGTCTTGAAACAAGAGCTAAAGTCGCGACAACTGGACCATGGTTGGACAGAGCAAGACGAGACCGACTTTGTACACTTATTAGACAATGAGTTGGCCAAAGTATATGATTTTGTCAATGCCAAACTGTCCGAGATTGATGCCCGTATACTCTACTGCGAACGAACCATACAGACGTTGCAAAAGAACCGAAACATGGCGTCGGACGCAAACTACAGCATGATGGACGAAGCACTGACCGAAATCCTGTTTGACGTCAACGACCTGTCTCGATTCACGCGTGTTAACTTTACGGCGATCCAAAAAATTTTGAAGAAGCATGACAAATGGACGCACTTGAACTTGAAGCAAGAGTATGTAAAGAAACTGCGACACAAGCCGTTGGATAAGCAGCGATTCGACGTTGCCATCATTTACATTTCTGCACTGCACGATATCTGTCGGAACCGAGGCAAGCAGAACATGGGCAACTCTGCTGCAGGCGGGGATCAGAATGCATTTGAACGCGCCACGGCCAAGTACTGGATCCATCCAGATAACATCACAGAGGTCAAGGCTATCATCATGCTGCACCTGCCCGTCTTGATTTTCAACAAGGATAAAAAATACGAGCCCTCCGATGCTGCCATCTCCAGTGTTTATTTCGATAACTCCAATTTTGATTTGTACACTGGCCGTCTCCAGCGTGATGAAGGTGCAGAAGCCATCCGGTTCCGATGGTAATTGCTGGATTTCTTTTGCTTTTGCAGCTTGGCAACAAATAAGAGAGCAACAACGAACGATCGCACAGCTAATCCAAAAACTCTCTACGACCCCACGAAACCCCTACATTGACCCCCTCCTTATTTTTTGCCTTCATTTTTTCTATAGGTATGGACCAGTGGAGAACAAAAGCATTTTCATTGAACGAAAAACCCATCATGCTGCTTGGCTCGAGGGCGCCTCAGTCAAGGACCGGTTTCGTCTAGACGAAAAGGATGTAAATGCTTTTGCAGAAGGGCGCTATACTGCCGACATGATCGCCAACGATCTGCGTCAAAAAAACCTAGATCAAGCAACGATCGATAACGTCCATTTCATTGCCAACGGCGTTCAAGAGTCCTTCCGCGAAAAGCACCTTGAGCCCATGCTGCGCGTGTTTTACAACCGCACTGCTTTCCAGCTGCCCGGTGACCAACGACTACGTATTTCGCTCGACACGGATCTGACGTTTATCCGTGAAGACCATTTGGATAGCAAGCTGCGACGACAGCCACCCAACAACTGGCGACGCAACGATTTAGGTATCGACTATCCATTCAATTACGTTGATCCAACTGACATTCTGCGCTTCCCCTACGCGGTCCTTGAAACAAAGCTGCAGACACATTTAGGCCAGGAGCCACCAGACTGGCTCTCTTCGCTTATCGAGAGTCATTTGGTTCATGAAGTCCCGCGCTTTTCTAAATACCTTCATGGAGGTTAGTTGACCCTTCCATTTCTTTCTATTTTTTCTTCCCCGCCCCCGCACCCCCACTGAGTGCATAATACTAATGTAAACAACGCCGGGTTTATAGCATGTCACTTTTATCGCGAACGACTTCCTCTCCTGCCCTGGTGGCTAAGTGAAATGAACGTTGATATCCGGAAACCGAGAGCTGAAAACATTGGCCTAACACGATCAAGAAGTTTCAAACCTCTTATCGATGGTCGCTATCGACGTGCCATGATTGAACAAAAAGAACGTATCAACCAACGGGCAGTGGTTGATGGCGCTTCTCCCCCTTCACCTCGAAGGCAACGAACGAATTCGACGCAAGATACGAACGGTGCATGGCTCCCAATCTCTCGAAACACCGACTATGCAGTGTCCATGGCAGATGGCGCAGCAACCAGAAGCGATGCTGCAACAACCACAGCAGCAGGCGATAATTCACCGCCACCTCCACCGCCACCGGAGAAATCGAAAAGCTATTATGCAAACATTAACAGCAGCAGTCGACTTTTGGCTCCAACATACAATACCGACACCAATATCAGCAGCAACATTGGCGGCGAGTCTCGTGCTACGAAATGGATCAATCGCATGTGGGGCGATAACCGTGAAAACGGTTTTGGTAGATCTGTTGATGACGACACAGGCAGTGACCCATACCGACGCCAGAAGGTCAAAGTACGAGTGGAGCCTAAGGTGTTCTTTGCCAACGAACGTACTTTTATTTCGTGGCTCCAGTTTTGTGCTTTGTTACTCACAGTTGCATTGAACTTGCTCAACTTTGGTGACGGTACCTCGCGCGCAGTTGGTGGCGTGTTTATTTGTATTTCTGCAAGCGTTGCAGTCTACGCTTTATATCGATTCGAGAAGCGAGCATGGTAATGTGTTTACATATAAGATGTTTCTAGCAGCAGCAGGACGCAATCTTTGTACATTTGACTGACAAATCATCCTTTACTATCTTCGTTTGACTCTTAGGATGATTAATCGTCGTATCGACGGCCGTTACGACGATCTTTGGGGTCCTGCAGTTCTGTGTACTCTTCTCGTTATTGCCCTTATCGTAAGTTTCTTCCTATAATCGAGGAGGCGGGGGGTGGAGGAAGGGAAAGGAAAAATGAACCACTATTATTGTAACTGGCAATTACCGACGCTTACTTGTATACGTACTCCTTGAATAGGTCAACTTTTACCTTCGGTTCAAATAAGCCGACATTACTCCCTCCTGACGGCGCGGGCAGCATATTGTATCAAAGAGCTAAAAAAAAAAAAATTAAAAATATACTTTCAGCAACAGCAAGAACAACAACAACAACAGCAGCAGCAACTATTCAATTACTATTACCCACTTTCCCAAATGTTTATTTCTCCTTCACATTTCTGATCCACACTTGCTACATCGGCGCACAGTAGCAGCAGCAGCAGCAGCAGGATCAACCATTTCCCTTCCTATTGTCATGTGTTATTAACCGTATATCTGTGCGCTTCTCTTCTCTTTTTTCAGTTTTGTGATGATGGTCATTCTATAGCAGAAGTAACCACTATAACAAACTCATTTTTTTTTCAGGGGACTCCAAGGAGTGATTTGGGATAATGATAATACCCGAGATGTTGTTGTGCAACACCACCATCATCTCTACTCATCTTCCCTCCATGCACTCCTTGAATTCCGAGTTCTCTACACTTGTCAACCCGACCCATCTACTTCTCCAAATCTGATAGTCTTTTATATCATTCAATGCACATGCACTATTACTACCACTACTACTACTACTACCACTACTACAACCACCATCATCACAATTTGCATTCATGCAACAATGCTATTCATATTCTTTCTTTTGCTGGAGCAATCACTTTTGTATTTTACTCCCACTTCTCTTCTTCCCCTTTACCTTTGACACACATCCCTTTTTTTTCTTGGTTGAGTTACTTCTTTTTCTTCTTTCGTTTTCCTTTTTTCCTATATTTGATACACATCGAAGATGCTTATCACGGATTACAGTTTATCCAATAAAAACTTTGATATCTTGATCCTCCTCCTATATGTCTTGGGTCAAAGCCACGACAGCATGCGTGTTCACAAAAGTATGATAGACTAATTGACTCGCATCGCTATTGTTTAGATTTCATGATAAAGAGAACTCGATTTAACTTTATATACATTCTCAAAGATGATTGTATCAAACATATGCTGATAAAACAGCCAAATGGAGGACTTCTTCACCAGTAGAATGCTTTGCTTCGAGCGCATATGTGAAAAACTGAAAGGGCTGAGAGAACAGCAGCAGAGTTTGCTGATCTTTTATAACATACTTGGACAACATATCCTCTAGCGTGCCTTGTTTTACTTTTGGAGGCTAAAAAAAGAATATTCGTGATCCTCGACTATTAGACTGCTCATAGCTAGTGAGACTCGTTCATTGATACACGCATATTAGAGAAACCGGAGCTTCGAGAGACTCAAGAGATCTTTTCCTTTTACCCAAGAACGATACACAAATATGCAGCGACCTTCAACCGAAGATCTAACTAGCGTAGAATGGCGTGATACCAATTGGTTAGAGGTATATATACGATATTTTGTTCTCTTTTTGACCACGATGGACAGAAAAGAAAGTAATTCATGGAATGCGTGGTAGCGCGTTGGAGGATTTCAAAATCAACAAATGGTCCTCGATTACTTTGCAATGTCTCCGTTCTGGGATCGTCAGTGCAACAACCAAGTACTTTCTATGCAAACACAATATAACGATTTACGACAACCTTATGAAGCAACTGTTGAAGCATTAAGGCAAGCGTGATTTTCCTCGTTATCTATTTGTTTCGTATAGATTAAAAATGACTGAACGGACGAAACAAACGAACGAACGACAACCGCATTCATTACACACATACACGCGCGTGCGCATGCCCGACTCGAAGAAAGAAGAGGACAAAAGCTAAACAATTAAGGACACCATTACTCTTCAATTTATTCAGAAAGATGACCGGTATTGAGTTCGCGGTGGTGCACGAACAACCTCCTGTATGGATGATCCAAAAACGGTATAGACGAGGGCCTGAACCGAACGATGGTAAAAGAGCAGCTTTGTTATTAAAAAAAGTATTGTGCAAATACTTTGATCTAACATGTGTGGTTATATATGACCATAGTGAATCCAATTGCTACGTACTATATCATGGGCGCAAATGTATACCAATCTCCTACAATCTATTCTGTGATTGCTAACCGTTTAGTAAGTATCATAAATGACAATGGTAGAAGAGAAGGCTAATTATTTAGGGATTCTAGTTAACGAGTCTGTTCCATGTCAACAGCGCTTTCAAAGAAACACAAAAGTGGATGGATTTCCATCCTGCGAAAGGATACAGCTGGAAATCCTCTAAACCAGCATCAACAGACAAATCCAAAGGTATATTTACATATTTCCTGGTGTTGTTGGTATGGTTTAATAAAAAAACAAATTGGCGAACTCTTTTCTAGGTCAACAAGGAGGAACACTTCGTGCACGAGAAAACCAAGAGTTTCGGCATTGGATGGATCGTGCCATTGAAGCTTCAGCTTTACGAATAGCACAAAATCGGTTTGTTCCAGAGCAGACAGTGGTAACCAATACACCTGAAGTTAGCAGCCTGGCATCCGTTGGGACGGTAGGCTTTTTTGTTCTCAATTTCCATTGCCAGTTTGCTAAAAAAAAAATTGTTGGGCATGTTTGCGACAACTCATCATTTGGTACTCTTTTTTAAAATCTAGTCGTCACAGCATGGCAACAGAGGTAAGTTATTGTGGAGTAGTATATCACTGATGAGGCATGCTAACGAGGTACACTTGTGCAGAAGAAGCGGGCGGAAAGCGGCAGCGTAAAAAGACGGACGAAGGCAACATCAGCAAGCGTAAAAAGAAATCCACTGGCAAATAACCCGTATTATTTTATATATTATAATTATTGTACATAAAAGAAAGATTACTGCTGCAATCTGGTATGAAAATTATCCCCGTTCTTTTTTTTTTTGTGATATTTAAGTGTAATATAAGGTGCGTTTGTTGGTGTCGTTGAATAATGTCAAAATACTCTTGGGAACTTCTCTTTTTCTATCGATCCCATTTTTATTGTTTCTTTTTACTTTTTTTTACTCGGCCTTCATTGCCTTCTCTGCACGCTTGATGGAAGCCTTGTCGGTCTTTGGCTGCTTGCCTTGGGGCATAAAACCGAACGGCGAATCAGCCCGGAATGGACGGCGCAAAGGACCGGACGACGTACTCTCGCCCCAAATATGAATACGCGCTTCCTTGCTGGTAAAGAATGTCTTGAACACCATGATCGACTGGATAATCAAGGGCTGCACAAACTTGAATTGAAGATGCAAGAATCCAATCATGGCAATACCCGTAAAAGATTGCTTCATCACCTTTTTGATTTCGGCCACATCATAGTCTAGATACGACGAGTACACGAAAAGCATCCATTTCAATCAACGATATTTCGTTCAGTTATAATCCTCCCTCAAACACAATAGCTTCTCTGTCTTTCGCCATAACACCCATCACTCTTTCTCTCCAAGATCTCTTCTCTGTTTCCCTTACCTTTATTTGTGGTGCTGACAAGCTTTTCCTCTGACTGTGTACCATCCCACTGCTGTTGAGCAGGTTCGACGTAACGTAAGGACGTTGTATCTAGACACGATCCCAAAACCCATGTCAGCAAGAGTCCACCCGAGATGTCCATACTACCAATCACACGCAATCTTGGGTAGACCCGGACGAGCAATATATAACAAGCAAAAAAATCTTTTCTTACCATTCTTTTTGTTTACTTGCCAAATCAACCAATAGTTCATGCCAATGGCAATGAACTGGCATGTCAAATACAATATACGGAGCGACCACAAGTACGAAGGCTCTTCCAGCGGCAATCGCTTGGTGACTTGCCGAATGCCCATGAAGAAGGCAAAGTTGAAAAGGGGATGGTTAACTACGCGTGATAAGGATAACATGGTACTTGTATGTGATGGGAAGAAAGTGATGAGTGTGAGAGAAAGAAGAGAGTGTTGTGTGGAAGCGGGTATCCAACGCGGATGTTTCTATCGCGAACACTAAGCTAGGAAATAACCAATGGCAACAACGCCTGGGGAAGCTGCTGGCAAACCTTAAATCAAGATAATTCGATAATGGTCAATTTAAGCTCTCTTTGCTGTGTAACATACGAGGGTTTCCCAATCAATCTTTCTCTCAAAAAGAAGAGCCCTTGATCGAGATGCTGATTCAGAGGTAAAGTATATGCACAGAATAATCAAGGAGCAACATGACCCTCCGCTATGCACATACAGAAAACCCGACCGATATAACCACATTATTATTGCTATTCTTTCTTTTTTCTTCAGTTTATTCAATTAATGGAACGGCATAGATTATGAAGGTTGGTATGGTACAGATATTAATGGAAGAAAAGAGCAACAGAGATAAGAAATGTCTAAATTGATTGTGTGTGATTGTGATGGAATGAAATGGTGGAATGGTGGGATTGGTTTTATAAGCTGAACAAAAAAAAAAAGGAGGGGGGAGGAAAGAAAAAGTCGGGATGGTATGTCTAGAAATAACCTCCTCCTCTTTCAGCATAGCGATTTGAAGAAGAAAACTGGTTTGGTATATCACGTGGACCGCGCACACGGTCTCGAGGTGGCGAGCCGTATCGGTTGCCGTAATAATCTGATGAAGTAGATGGTGATATGTCGTCATTATATCGGCCGGGGGATCGTGCTCGAGCGGATGATGGTGGTGGCCCGGCACGTCGATCGCTTAGATAATTCCTAGATGTTGCTGAACTGTAATCGTCATGATCATAACCATGATGCGCTGGTCTAGTAGTAGTAGTAGTAGTAGGTGGTGGTGGTGCTCTCTCCACATGGCCATAACGCCCACCGCCACTTGCTGCTGCTGTCGTATTACTTCTAGATGACATTTTCCAACCCTCGTTTTCCTGTCGTTCTGGACGACGGTAAGTGGCACTTCTTGCAGTAGGAGCGCGGTCGTCATATGCATCGTGATCCACATGGCCACCGCCACGTCGGTACGAAGAACGTTCGTCGTAAGCACTACTTGTATCCATAGCAGGAGGAGGAGGAGGAGGAGGATGGGCAGCACGCCTGGATTGACGGTCATCAGCAGCAGCATAACCGTTGTTGTTATCAGCAAGGGGAGCTCGTCGCTGCTGACGCAGTTCCTCTCGCTCTCGTTCTCGTTGTGACATTTGTGGTTCTGGATTGGCCTCCCATAACTTTTGCTTACGCCCGGATGCTCGTGCTTGTCTGGGATGGTCGAGCGGTGGCAGCATGCTGTCGTCATCTTCGTAGCTACGACGGTTGCTTTGTGGCTGTTGTCGAGGTGCGCGTTCATCGTAAAGCCATCGAGGTAAGGGCTCGTGCTTTTTCTCGTAGTATTCTCGAAGTACTCGTGATACATGCGATTCACCCTCCCAATCAGACTCATCCGACTCTATATTTCCCGCGTGAGCACACACACACATAAACTCTTTTTTTTTCTCACTCTCTCGATTGTTTCAAGTGGAGAAAAAGAAGCCATACCAGGGCCACGATCATCACGCGAGGGTATCTTGTCCGCCATGTTTTGCGTTGCTTGCACCAGCTTTCCCCATAACTTTGCACTTTGTTTGGGCTTCTCGTCTAATACAACCAATTCCAATCCAGTCCAGTCAATGAGAAATAAAGTTCTGGTGCCTGAAATGATAGACAGGAGAAAGAAAGAGAGGAGGTGTGGGATGGTATCATCCCACCATCCACAACTACACACGCAAACTGTACTTACATTTCTCGTTCAGCTGCTTCCACTTTTCATTCTGTCGTACTTTTCCCCATAACTTTTTGCCAGACTGCTGTGGCGAGGAAGAATCGCTCGAGGTTTCGGGAAGATGAGCAGCAAAGTTATTGTAATAAAACGAATCGTCATCATTGTCGCCTTGGCCACTATTGCCATTCTTCATGTTATTGTTACTTGGTGACCGAACAAATCGGGACCATTTGCTGCCGGTAGAAGTTGCCGAGGAAGTGTCAGAGGGGGCATGCTGGTTGAATGTACTGCTCGAGGTGGATGAAGCAGCGGATGTAGGTCTGGATCGACTTTCACTGTCGTATGAAGGTACGGGTTTTCGAGGCACTCGTAAGTTATCGTCGTGGCTACTCGTAGTGGCACTAAACTTTGTTGGTAATGGTGGCAATGGTGGACGAACGACATCTTGACACTTGTGCCGAGCAGGATAGAGGCCAACATCTTGACCACAGTCTTTACAACAGACTACGACCCTTGAAACACGGTAATCTACCGCTTGAGCACCCATATTCTGTTTTTTGTTGTTCTTTTCGCGGGTTCGCAAGTCAGGTTACGTTGAAACAAAGAAATAAGTAGAAAAGAGAGCTTTTTGACAAAGAGTTTGAGTGAACAAGTGAAAGAAAGAAGAAGAAAAAGCAAAAAGGGAGGCTCGCAAAAAAAAAAAGGGAAAAGGAGTTTAGTGTATTTCCTGGAAAAGAAGATTGCCTTGTTGCAACTCCACGCATTTGGCTGCTCTTTGAGTGCCTCCACACACACACAGAGATACGCTTCTTAAAGCCTCCATGTCACTTGGCCTTGGTTGCACATCCGTCATTACATCACTAGTGCAATATGTACGTACAGGAACATGCGACCATTACATGCATTGCCACGCTCATTGTAACCAGGTCTATCCTGTTACAGCACAAACACTAATGATAAACAGCTGGTGATGTTTACGGGCATTGCAACCGAAAGGGTTCATGTTACACAAGTAAGACCCTCGTGCTTCAAATGACTGTGCGTGCTTCGCTTCCTCCTTACTTGGGTACTGATAAATTGCAATGATGTGTTGTGAGAAACGGGTGATGTTACTTGCAGAGAAAGGGATAATGCTGTTAAGGTCCCAGGGGGTCGAGTGTCTTCCCTTTTCTTTGCAGGCTTCTACATTGGCTTCGTACACAATGACCTCTTGACAACAGCAACAGCAATAATGCTGCTATTCATGTCATATTGCCACGTTTTAATCAAAATGACAAATTGGCTGGAGCCAAGTAACTGGTATGGATCGCCGCGCAAAGTCTGCATACTGGCTTCAAGTCCATGGCATTCATTTGCTCGAGTATAGAGTAACAGTCACTTATTCTAGAAGAGTTATCCGCGTGCGCCAAGGAGGTTCTTGGCGGCGGATGTCGTTACAGCACACAGCAAGTGAAAGTGTCAAACGACGCTAATACTGTTTCACTTTTATGAATTCATGCAGTATGGCGTCAATAAAAATAAACACAAAGCAATCTCAGCAAACCATCGAGCAAAAGGACTATTTTTATAAATTTTGGTTTTTGGGTGAAGAACAGTGATAGGAGGAGTAGCTGTGTAATACATGACTTTAAAACAGAAAAAACTATGCTAAAAGGTAAAAGAAGAATGCATGCGAATAAGTACAATTTAAAATGAATATACAAGAATTATGTGGTTTATGTTAGATGGGCCAAGAACGAAAGAATACTAGAGTCATAATGTGGTACGTATGACTTCACATTATCGTTCTTTTCGCCGTAGTGGCCACCATAATGTATTGCTTATGGTATCTCGTGGACCCCTTGGCGCTTCTCCGGATCATTGAGTATGGATTGTCTACTAACTAGCGGGAACGGACAATTTGGTAATGTCAGGAATGTTGAAGCTGGGAGATCAAACGGCGTTACAAATTGTCCGTTATTCTCATCACTGTTGATTTCTTCTTCTTGTTTATCTGATGATGTTAAAGGAGGAAACGAATGGGTATAACCCGACGACGACGACGAAGGATAGAATAAGCGTTCTAGATTGTAGGATGAGGTCATCGCAGTATCGCTCATTGATGCTTTTTCTTCTGGTCTTTGAATGGTCGTTGAACTTGTTGCAAAACCATATCGAGATCGTGCTGGATAGTGTAATAGTTTCCGATTGACTAGGGATAGTGCGTATTTATCATCTTTGTCAAGAATACTTATTTGTTTCTGTGGTTCTTGTTGATGTTGCTGCTGCTCTCGTTCCGAGGTGCTTGATGGTCGAGATCGAATTGTAGACTCAGCTATAGAATCAGTCGTTGACTGGTGATGACTGTTTACGCTTGGTACTAATGCTATGGGGTTTGGTCGTGTTGTAGTAATGAATTGTTGCTGTTGTCTGGTGTTTGTCGTCGTTGAACTGTCTTCGACACTGTAGCTGGATAAATTACGGATGGACATGCTGTCGCTACTACCGGTATCCGAGCTCCAGGCCGTTTCATGCTCGCCCAAATTATTATTCGTCTGGGTAATTACATCGTTTGCTGTGTCGTCATGTAAAGCTGAGGAACCGTTGGGCGCTGTCGCTGCGAATATTGCACTGTATGTCGATGAAGGAAACTTTGAAATAGATTGATGTATATCGTGCTGATGCTGATCCCAATCGTCGAAAAATGTAGCGCTTACAATCATTGGTTCTCCTGGTGGTAGTGAAGTCAGCTTGGGATCTTTACGCGTGTCGTTGTCGCACAACTTTTTGTCGTCTCCTCCCGTTGTCGAGGTTCGTCGCTGTGTATGCCATACAAGGATACCTACGGCAATAACTGCTACCAGACCGGCACCACTAGCACCAACAATGCCAGCAATGACATTTTTGTTGAGTTCTTGTTGCTCTTGTGGTTCTTCTGCTGCATTATTTTGTATATCATCATCGGGGAATTTTGGTAATTGTTGCTGTTGATTTCCTTCATCGTCTATTAGTTTTGTTGATGGTGATTTTGGATGATGAGGCTGTGCAGCTACCAAGTTTGTTTCTACTACACGAGCAGCACGGAGCTCTTCGTCTTGTTCGCTGGCAGTTGGCACGATTAAAAAGTCGGATGCCCGATATGATGCTGATATGCTTTCAATGGAATTTGCAGTAGCAGTGTGATTGGCGGCTAACGTACATTAATTCTCTCTCAGTATCCTTCATTTTAAAAAAATTATGGTTTTATTTATTGTTAATCAGAAACTCACAAGTTAACATACTACTAGTTTCTTCCAGCGGTATCGCAGGTGCTAATAAGGGCGATAGTAGTAGCGCGCATATTGTATAGTAGAATAGCTTCATTAAGGGTGGCCGATAAGAAGGATAGTTGGTTGTAAAGGAAGGGAAGGGAGGAGAGATACTATACTCTTGTCAAATCTTGAAAAAGAAGGTTGGAAAAATTACCGGTGCAGTCTGTCAGCAGATAAGCAAGAGCACAACAGTAGTAAAGACGTCGGTGGCGAGTTTTGAAATTTGTCCGTTTAATGTTATTTTTATTGTTGGAAGGGACGCAGACAAATAAGAATAGAGCTTCTTATAAAATTGCATGCCTTCTACTTTGTCGCTCACCGATATGTATTTGCTGCCATGTAAACTCCTGGCGCGCACGTTGAACATCGATCTTTTGGCATTATCTCAATATGTATTCGATCCTTATCCATTATTACAGTATAAATGAGTAAAAGCTAAAGATGCATGATGCCATGCGTAGTGATGTTCTTGAAGACCACACAAGCAGCTGCTGCGTAATCTCTTGTTTTTTATGACACAATTCACTTTCTTGTTTGTATGCGATTAGCGTACGATGTTTTAAGAAAAAAACAAATATTGCAAACTTCAGAAAGACCAAACTATTTTGCATAGATTATCAAAAGCTTTATCACGCCTGTAGCCATGTCTTTAGATATATATAGTTCTAAAAATCACTGCAACGAATTTACTTCACTGAAAAAAAGAGACGGATGATATAATCAGTACTTGCTCTTCTACTTTGTGGGTGTTTCTCTGGTAATTTAAGTGGAACATCTGCTTCCTATTTTTCAAAAGTAAAAAGAAGATGAAACATGGTAAGTGATGGTCGTGCTTACGCGTATTCTACAAGCATTCCGGTCGTCTTAAAGGAATACCGGGCTTTATTAGTATGTTTAGGGTGTATGTATGTATTGGGAATACAATAAAGTCGTACTGGAAAAATTAGTAGTAGCGGTAGCAATAATGATGGTCAGCATTATAAAATTACAGTATCATGTAAAGAAGAGTGTAAGAGTTTCCAAAAGTAAAAGCACTTACGTCCATCTGTCACGTACGTTGCATTCTTACCAGAAGTGATGTAAGAGCGTTAAGACACCGAGCTATTGATGACTTTATAATCTTTCTCACTCCTCGAATACCCTAAAAGCGTTCGATCGATCGATCTTCATGTTGCTCAATGTTGGCAGGTCTTCGAAGTTCTTGTAGACGTGTCTAGGATGACCATTTATGAACATATATGATATTTCGATGCTTCGAATGACGAGGGCAGCGCTTTCATAATTGTCGGACAACCTGTAGAGACTATAAGTATGTATAAATGGATCAGGTAAGGACACTTCATTGCCAGCGATGAATAAGGCTTGACTGTACAGTACGTTTCACACTTACGACTAGTCGACCTTACGCTTCTATGTTATCATACTGCATTGTTTTGAGGACCAGATACGGCCAGCTAGAGAAGCATTTCTTGCTAATGTGATTACCAGTAAAAGGGGAAGAAAGGTATGACCATTGAAATGAAAGATATATCTCTAGGTTGAGCATCTGGCCGCGCTGTAGATGCAGGCGGCAAAAAGTTGTCATTCTGATCTACCAATGTTGATTTCACCCACGGAGTCCTTGAGCTGCCGTAGTCCTTCGTCTCTCCATTGCTTTGTAATGCACAGTGTTTATCATTTTTATATCTTTAGAAAGCTATACACTATGTATTGTTCGCTCTTATGCTGCCTTTCTCTCATATCATCGGCTTATAGACGTAGGAGGTAGATTTTTTACAATAGAAGAACAACCTGAATTATTTATCAACGTAACGACGCCAAAATATTACATAGTCCTGTTTCGTATTGCTGAAATCGATTACGACGTAGAAGAGAGCAGAGATACACTGTTATATAGTCGAAGACATTTCATCTTCTAGGGTGCCGTAATATGCAGTATTATGCAATTGATCCCTCAGTACCATTACTGTAGTCTTTTCGTAAGCGAACAAAATTTCTTCAGAGCTATGGAGGGGTGGCTTCAAATTAGAAAATCAGAGTGAGGTAAAAAGGTAGGTGAAAAAGGTGCTCGAAAGTTGCCATATGTTCAGTTTTCATATCTTTCAATGACAAAATGGTGACAGCAACCACCTCGTCTTCAGGCCAAAGATGCTGCTGCTATAATCCGAAAAGCCATCGTGCACGCCAGATGCAGGAAAGGTTGTAGGTGCATATAATGAAAAGACTCCACTATCACTATCTTGATCTCATTGGCTCTGTTTCT
Source organism: Zychaea mexicana (assembly GCF_025766255.1). Classification (NCBI taxonomy): domain Eukaryota; kingdom Fungi; phylum Mucoromycota; class Mucoromycetes; order Mucorales; family Lichtheimiaceae; genus Zychaea; species Zychaea mexicana. The sequence continues at coordinate 185,979 of NW_026516712.1, forward strand.
CGTTTCACGGTTATTTCAAATAAAGGATCTGGACAACATCTCCCCGGCGCCCGGCTCATGACTTTGTACGTCCGCCGGATTACGGCGAGACTAATAGCTAGCCAATCACATAGCTTCAATTTTTTTTTTCCTAAGGTTAAAGTTGGGACAAGAGCTGCGGCCAATACCAACCATTTTTACTTTCATACCATTCAACATGATGGAGGCTTCTAAAGATGCCGCAAGCAGCAATAGCTTGCTTCAACGCTGCAACGATCTACAAAATCTATGCGAGACAGTGAGAACGGAACGAAATTACTCCAAACGAAGCTTTGATCTTGTCAGCTCGTCAGATGCACTCATCCCGTAAACTTCTTTTCTTTTCTGATTTCGTGTAAAACACAAGTGAATTTTATAGCTAATCTTTTTTCTTCGTTCTAGATTAACAAAACGAGCACGATCCGAAGCCACAGAAATACTAACTACTACTATCACTGCCACAACTTCGTCATCCTCAGAAGAAGAATCAGCGTTGCCAGTAGCCATGAGGCCATCATTGGACCGTGAAGCTTTTTACAAACGACTTGAAACTTTTTCAGCACCCTTTGTTTCAAAAAGACGACCTGTGAATGCTGTTCAGTGTGCCATGCATGGCTTTGTTGATACACACGTTGTGGGTGGTCCAAAGCAAAATATTTGTAAACTCTTGTGCCCATCCTGCCAGTGTACAAACTTTGTTATTGACATTAGCTGTTTCAAAACAAGCGTACCCAAAGGTAACTTATACAAACTCTTTATGCAGTGCATTCTGTATATCTGATCGCAATGGCTTACTTATCCCATATTCTTTTTCTTCTTGTAGTCCAAGAAATTATGCAAACTTACCTAGCGGATTTGAGCAAACTTCACCGGCCTGGATGTTTCTGGAAACTTGATAAATGTTCCGGTAAGTGTTGATTGTTGATTGGTTCTTAATCAACCGTTGAATAATCATGTGACTGTTTGTAACTAACTGCATTTCATATAGATGACATTTACGCGTTTCCCCTTCGCACTTCAACTGAAGCACTTGACTTAATTAGCACAGAAGGTGCCCGTTTACTCACCTGTGGTGATTCATTACCTACTGTTGAACATCCTTTGGTAAGGATTTTTTGTTAGTTTTTTTTAGCATATGTTTCTTTTCACTGACCTCTTCTTCCCTCTATATAGACTCCTGATCAGCTTGAAAAGTTGGACGTTGTTATTCGAGCTTCTGAAGAATATCCGGATTACTACGATACCCCTGCTTTGCCGGATTTTAAGAGAATCCCTTACATCATTGCTCTCTTTGGTTGGAGACTGTACCTCCACGGCGGTGTGCATTCCTTGAAATGTCATCACTGCTTCCGAACAATGAGGCTGAATCAAACCCGTACTCCACAGACATTTAATGTCCTTGATCATATGGAGTACTGTCCTTGGGTGAATCGTGCGCAGGCCATGGTATACAAGCCATCACAGCAACCGCAGCCATTTATCACTGCTAATGAAGATGGCGAGGGTGAAAATGGTGAAGATGGCAGTAGAAAAAAGAGTCAGTATGTTTGTGGTCATGAGTGGATGACTGCCATCATTGATCTCGAGTACAACTTTTTGTTTTACATGCGGGAAACTTCGATTGCTTATCAGGAGTCCCGGCTCCAGTGGTTCAAGGATGCCAAGCGTCGCATGGCAAAGTCTCGTGCTGATTTGGCTATGGAGTTTCCTGATTCTCCCGACTACATTCCTGACAAGGTCGTTGAAGTAACTGAAAACACTGATGCTCCGATGGATGATCGAGTAGAAAAGGAGAATGCATCTGTCGAGGGCGAAGGTTCTGTTATAGCCAAGGACACTGTCACTGCTACTTCTCCTGCTGAGGAAGCGACTGTTGAAGAAGAGACTGAAGTAGCGCTTGACGAAAGCAATACACTTCTCGCCGAATCGCAGGAAAAACAAAAGGAGCCAGAACTCGTTGAGCAGCCTGAGTCGGCTACCGTCACTCCACCTACTGCCGCCAAAGAGGCAGAAGAATCCGAGACTGCTCACGAGATTGAAGATGAGTTGATCGATTATATGGAATCTGAACCAGAGGACGAGGACGAAGCTGAGCCTGTTGCTGTATCTGCTGTCGATGCTGAAGCCACAGAAAAGGATGGCCATCTTGACGAAGCTACAGCTACAGCAGCAGCAGCAGATGTTGAAATTGACGTTTCTTTGTTGGACGATGTGCAGACGTCAACGGCGATATCGACAACAGTTTCGACACCTGTGCCAGATCAGCTACAGCAAGCCAATGAAGACGATATCAACGCTGCTATTACACGACAGAGTCCTCCTTCGTCCGAACAAGAACAAGATACAGATGTCTTCAGGTCCGATCTTGAATTGAATGAAAAAGAAACTATGGCCTCTCATCCTGGTGATGAGCAACAACTTGAAGTCCAAGACCAAGAGCAAGGTTCCACCGCCGACGATGTGTTCACGTCATCCGGTGTTCAAATTGAAGAAATCGATGGTTTGGTGGAAGACATGGATGGTGTAGAGTTCGTCTGGCCTCAAGATGGCGAAAAAGTATCTTCTTCAGATCAAGAAAAGGAGGTTGGCCCTATCAGTATGGAAGAGGATGGACAAGTTGCTTCCACAGTGCCGGTTGTGGGTGACCAAGATAGCAAGGTGTTTGAGCGAGATGCTGTGGACGACAATGATGTCGAACGAGTAGTTGAAGATGCGGACATGGCCATTGAGAGTCAACAAGCTATTGTTGATGTTAATGAGCCTGAACCGCAACAAGAAGAAGAAGAGGCGGAACAAGAAACAGAGCAAACCCCTCCTGTGGCCACGGAAGATTCGCCGGAGGCACTTGTGGCTGGTCCGGCTGAACAGCATCAGGTTGGCGATGATTTTGTTACCAAGGAAGGCTCGGATCTCCCCCTTACCGACAACAAGGAAAATGACGAGATGCAGGAGATACAAGGTACGGTCTCCGTGTCATCACCCAAGCCTGAGCAAGACGACGATCCCTCCGCCAAGGATAACGGCGACAATGATGATGTAGAAGCCCTCCAAAAGGAGCCATCACCAGTGGTTGAAGGGCTGGACGCGCTAGATGATGACAATACGAAGCAGCAGCCCGAACAGCAACAACAACAACAAAACGACGACGAGGCTACTGCAGCTCAAGTTGAAACCACGGCCGTTATAGATGAACAAGGCGAAAAAGACGTTATCGAAACGACACAACAGGCTAGTAATGATGATGATGGTAATGAAAGCGCGATAGCAACTCAAGTAAATACAGCTCGACTCGGACAAGCCAACGACAAGACTCTCACAGAGACAGCGATGTCAGCTGACAACGAAGTCGCTCGACCTGAAGACAACATTCAAGTTGAAGAAATCGAAACAGTAACTGAAATCGAACAAGCTAAAGTGACAACAGCAACGGCAACTGATGATGTACAATCTGAGAGTGTCGTAGTAACTGCTGGAGCAGAGGAAGAAAAAGGGACTACTGCAGCATCATCGCCATTAGTAACAGAAGCTGACGTTCTTGGAACACCAACGGAAGACGCTTCTGAAGAGCAGCAACAGTCTTTGACGGAGAATATTGATACATCAGTCTCGACGCCTCAGCTACTGCAGTCAATGGAGGACGCGCTAGGTCAATCACCCAGCCATCCCGTTACTGAAGATACCCGAGTTGCTGAACAAGTCGCCGAGACCCTTGCATCGGAAGAAGTAACTCCAGTAGCAGCAACAGCAGCAGAAGTAGATGCTATTCACAATGGCAACACCGCTACTACCACTACCATGTTGACTTTTAAGGATCCCGAAGTTGATACAATGGTGGAGGATGAAGTCGACAGCAGTGTAGCTGCAGGTGCTGATGAAAATATTGAAGAGGGTAAAGATGTTGAACAAGTACAAGGAGGCAGTGCAGGAATGGTTGGTACCAAAGGTGAAAAAATGGAAGAGGACATGGTGGATCGAGACGGTGATGTGGGCATGCAAGAAGTAGTGGATGAGGAGATGGATAATGCAGAAGAAGAGCAAGAAGATGGGACCATGGATGAAGAAAACGCACAACCTGCTGCTGCTGCTGCTTCCGAGAATACACAACTGTGATAAACTTTCACTACTGAAGTGTAAGTGTGCCATTTCTGTAATTTGCTCTAATCTTTCTTATTTCCTTGTTTCTGATTGCTAATGTATCTTTTTTTTTTTCTTGACAGTATTGATTTCCAAATAACTTTGCGAAACCGCTTCTTAGTTTTAAGAATACCTGTCACATTCTTTTTTTATCGTTGCACATATCTCCCCTTATTGTAGTTATCACCTATATGCATTGTTTATATACCTCTCTGTACATACATAGCTTTTCTCTATCAATGCATCTTCATTAAAAAGTTTACTTTTTTCTTAAAACACTGTCGCGGAAATCAAAACGCGAAGTTGCGAGAAAGGAAATTTTTTTACGTGGTTACGCGTTTTTCCTTATTTCGATTTTTCTGTATTCCTTTTTTTACAAAGCACTTGTGCAATGCACCCATTCTATGCAAGTGCTGGGCAATCGTTCAAAGCAACCACTGAAGCAGCACAACAAGTAATACCACAGCAGCAGCAGGAGCAGCAACAACAACAACAACAAGGCGAATCGAGCAACAACGACGATACCGACATTAATTTTCAAGAATCTTCAACCACTCATCTTGTACATGGTGGAGGAAGATTCAACAAGGGAAAACGACCACGAGTTGACGATAGTAGTAGCGACGAAGAGGACGATGACGACGATAACGACAAGGCAACAATTTGCCAAATTTGTTTTAAAGGCATGACCAACCAAGGCGGTCACTGCATAGTCGCCACCAAGTGTGGACATACGTTCGGAGAGTCGTATGTAGTATACACTAAGAACAGACAGAGCTTTCAAACAATGAATAAGAGAATTTAACCACGAAGTGTATAAAAATAGATGTATAACGAGATGGATCAGTGCAAAACAAAAGGATAGAGCGCAAGCACGTTGTCCCAACTGCCGGTAGCGTGGTTTATATTATATGAAGAAATGATGTACAACGCAAGAGAACTGACACAAGTGATTGATTATTGGTGATTTGTTAGGCAAAACGGACCAGTTCTCAAAAAAACCGATTTACGACGGATCATTGTCACAAAGTTAGTTGCGTATGATACCAGCGACTTTGAACGAGTTCGAAAAGAGCTCGAGGAATCCAAAAGAATTATCGATGAAAAGACCAAGGAGATCATGAGCTTAAAAGGAAAAATCAAGTTACTGAACCAAAGTCAAAGTGCGAAAGACCTCCAAGAATTACAAGAAAAGTAAGTTGGCAGTAGTATAGAAGAACGGGAAATTCGGTAAATGGTTAAAAATTCATTGATATATTAAATTTTATTATTATTATGTGGTGTTAGAATAGTAGCATTGAGCTCGGCACAAGGAGCAACATCATCATCATCATCATCATCATCGGCATCATATACATCAGCAGCAGCAGTTGATGAGCCAGAAAGTAAACAGAAATTGCGAGAATTCTATTCGTATCCGCTCGAATACCAGGTATACATGTTTGAGACTACGAAAAAAGAAGCATGATTGAAAACACTCAGAGTTATTGACAAGAGTTATGCATAATTGAAATATTAGCAACAGGGCAGGTCCCTAGCGATTAGCTCGATGGATGAAATGGCGATTGTATCGGTTGGAAACGAAAGCCGTGGTTACGGGTTGCAAAGAATCAGTCTGCGAGATATCAACAGCGTCGACTTTGTGCCGAATCACAAAAAGGTGGTTCGCGATATCAAGTGCTCACCCTTTCAACAATCACTGGTGCTGTCAACTGGTCTGGATAATAGGCTCGCATTAACGTGCGTGCGAAACAAGCATGTAATTCAGGCATTCTCGCTCGAAAAAGCTGGCTGGTCCTGTGAATTTGATGAAACAGACTCCAATCTATTCTACTGTGGACTCGCCAACAATACCGTTCTCGTATATGATATCCGTAATACCAAAAGTCACCTCCATCATCTGCGGCCCAACACATCGTCCAACAACTTTCCAATACACTCGCTTGCCTCGACCAAACGAGAGAATGGCAATAGGATCATTCTCTGTTCGAACAACATGGGATCGTACCTGTGGGAACTGGATTCTTCCAATCAGGAGCCAGTATTTCACTCGCTACCATCCACAGACAACCCAGGTAAGATAAAGATGATCAATTAAAAAAGAAAAATAACAAACATCTCTAATAATTCTACACTACTTCTTTCCATATAACAGGCTATAAACCCTATTCACTTTCATACGACACCAAAACGCGAACAATCCTAATTTCATCGCGTAAACCACCTCAATCCAACGGTGGCACAGTACATTCTTTATACCAGCTTAGTCACGAAGAGCAAGTAAAAAAGCCAGAAGAGGACCCGATCGAGCGGATATGGTCATTTGAAAGCTCGTACCCGCAAGTTCAAATGGCACGCACATTCCATTTTCCTCGTAAAAGAAACAGGGACGATATAGTAGCATGTTTTGCACATGAGCGTGTCGTATCTTTACGCAACGAGAACGAAACGATCGACTCATTTCCTGTCAAGGATCCGGTGATGGATATCAAGGCAAAGCAAGTGGGCCAAGACCTGGTTGTTGGCGCCCTCACGGACAAGACACTGCATTTGTATAAATTCCAATGAGAAAAGCCGTGTGAGATCAGCTCTTGACTGGGCCACACACTATTAAATCTCTTGTACAGAATATATAATAAACCGGTAATGTATGGGGGTGGTGTGGCTAGTATATATGTAGGAGGGATAGGATCTCCATCTTGAACCCACCCCCCAACTCTTTTTCTGTCATCAATATCGTACGATTTAATTGAATGTAACACAAACGATTTTGCACTCGCCACAAATGAGATTTTTCCGCACACTGAAAATAAGGAAAAGAGTTATGAAGATCAGAGAGAAATAGAGCGGTTAGAGAGATGGACAGATGGGTGTGTATTACAATGAAGCGAAGAGTTTAGAGAATCTGTTTATTGGGGAGGGTAGTACATGGCTCATACCATTGCTCTCCCTCTCCTCCCCCAATCACTCATTCTATTAATAAACATAAAGCTTTCTCGGTTCTCACCATCGTCATCGCCACCATTGGAGATATTTTAACAATTTTGTGTGGGGATGTCAGCCTCATTATACCAACTTCTGACGTGACCATGACGATGATCTTCCCTTGTCGTGTATGTCGGACGATCATCCATCTCTTTCTAGATGATACTCTACTTATTATCACTTATACTACATGGAGCATCTCTGAGTCTCCTGATGAAATCGTTGCAACGTCTAACGGTGGAAAAAGACTCTTTTGTGTGATAATCAGATATAATTGAAAGCGCTGCCCAAAAAAAAGTGAACCCTTGAGAGAGAGCATTTCTGATTACCAAAAGTGATCACATCTCCGAGTATGGTTATTAAGCGAAGGGAGAGATAGGGCTTGTTGCTTAACAACACATACAAATTTTGTGTTGGCTAGGCGATTCCAGAGGTTGTATGTCAGCTGGTCGTTGTTGCGTAGCAACAGCGGTCTTGCTTGGTTACAAAATGCGAGTCTAATTTTAGTCAATTGTGTTTCATTATTATTAAAAAAAAAAAACCAAGTTCCGGTCTGTCCGACTGTCCGCCCGGTTATTAATATTATCGTTCGTTGAGCAGCAGGGTCTACTACAACATATTCATCGAAACCGCGGAATCATGAACACTGATGATTGCCTCACCATCGGTATCAGCATCAGCATTATCGCAGAATGATAGGACTACAATCATAATTAATAGCTAGCCAATAACTTTTCTAAGCATTTGGAGCTAGCGGACTTGGGTAGATCAAGTGCACCTTCTGTACACGGAGGAGGGTTAAGAAATTGCCTTGCTCAACGATAATGGACGACAATAGTCTGTTGAGAAAGCAGGCAGACTCGTCTTGTAGTAAACGGATGGAAGTGACCTGCTGTTGTTGCTAAACTTAGAAAAGGTGGCGGCAAATAATCTGCTGTGGCTCGTGTCAGAAAACGCCGCAACCCACCGTCGTCTCACAACTCAACGCACTGTTAAGAATGCTGCTGCTGGAATAGCCTTTTTTGAGGTGCAAGTTGCGCGCGTTACCCGTTTTGCATTTCTCGAGGCACACCTTTTTTTAGCCCGTCTGATTTCCTATATTTTTCGTCTCTTTTTTCCTCTCGCTCACACACCTCTTTCCTTCCTCGTTTTTACAGATCGACACACCAGGTCATGCTGCCCATCGTCCTCGTCACTTTATACTACTACTAGACTATATTAGCCACTTCCTTTATTTCTCGCGAGTCCTGTTCGCTTTCTTTCTTTACCCCTTCTTCCTGACCCCGCTTTTTATTAGTATTGTACATTATTATATTACTGCAGTTTCGTATATTCTTTTTTTAACTCCACGCACGCATACACATCAGGTACATACGCGCTTGATATAAAACTTTCGATCCGTTTCGCGGCGTACAACAGTCCTATCTGTTTTCTTACACTTTTTTTTGTTTTCTGCCTTGCTAGAGCTATGGCTTGGCATTCCACCGCAACACCAACCATAAGTACTGCTGCCATAACCACCAAAACGACCTTTATATTTTATTTACTATACTACTTGATATCAGCACCACCAAGCTCACTGGTGAATGGCCAGCTCGAGTCGGACGGCTGTCTCAAACTCACCTCATCCGAGGCATGTCCCGCATTCAGCCAATACTACGTCGGTCTCAGCGATGACTTGAAATCAGCCTATTCATTCTTGACCAACGTCAACGACGTGGCATCATTCGACGATGCTTTGTATAACCATGTTGGCTCGTCTTCTTTCTTGCAGCAATTCGGTTGCAGTAAAAACAACAATACCCAAAATAACGACGACGACGAAACTACTTACTACCCACGCTATTCCCTCAGTCGGTTATGTGCCAGTTTTGTGCACGATGCCACTGGTTCCTTATCCTGCAATTACGGCCGAGGTATTACACCCGAACCTCTGTGTCAGTCTACCTGCAACGACTGGGTCGACAGTTTGGAAAATATCACTACCACGAGTGGTAGCAGCAGTAGCTCGGATGCATCATCATTTACTTGTCCCAGCTCTATTTACGGATCATTTACACTCGAGTGCTCATCATGGCCTGCGTACACTGGTACCAACGGAAGCTGCGTCCTTGGCTCGGAAAACGAACCAGATAACTGTGGTAAATATCAGTCCTTCACACATATTGTGTTGTGTGTCGTGTACATTTTTTGATCTTGGTGAGACAAGCGGGGAGTTTGGATAGTAGTAGTAATAGTAATTTTTCGATTTAAATAAGGATTCTATGACAACCAAACGCACGCGTGTGAATATTGCGAGTCTCATGGTGACGACAGCTGCTGTCAAAATGTGTCATGCAGCAACTCGCTTTCGGCAGGTGCTATAGCCGGCATTGTCGTTGGATCCCTTGCAGGCGCCGCCATTATCCTGTTTGCCCTCTTTTACTTCTTTTGCTGGCGACGGAGGGATAATACGCGCTTTTTACCCATTTCCACCGTTGCGAACAACACCATGGCTAATGGTCACCATAGAGACGATGACGAAGCGCGCGAGCATCTGGTCACCAACTATGCGAACGGTGCAGCATCGATCGGGGTGTCGACTACAGCAGCGGGAACCATTTCTACAGCGGTTGAGATGGATGAAAAGACACAACTGCCGTCACCCAATCCTGTCGAGATGGCCGAGCTGTTTTGTGAGGCGGTGCACAGCTATCCACCTCAGGTACAAGACGAACTAGATATCCGTGAAGGCGATATTGTGTACCTGATCTTCCAGCTGGACGATGGATGGGGCTATGGGTTGAATGTATCGACTTCACAAACAGGCGTATTCCCCTTGGTGTGTGTGGCACGAGCACGAGAAGAGTTGCTGGAACAATTGCTTCTCATGCCCAATGACCAAGAACAGTTTGCTAATGACAAGACTTTGGCGGAAGAAGAGCAGCAGGAAATATTACCGTCTTCTGCGGGTGCATCGGTATTAGTACCGCCACGACAACGATCACCGTCACCTTTGCCAGCACATTTAGAAAAGTCGCCTACAAGTGCAAGTAGTCATAGTCTGCTACAATGGCGGATGCAGCAGATCCGGGACGACGTGCGACGGTCTATCAGTGTCAATTCATTGAAACGGATCAGTCGACTGCCACGACCAGCACCACCTCCAGTCAATGTCCATCATCATAACACCGTGCCTACCAAGCGCGTCACTGACGCATTGTCGCCACAACAACAGTTATTCTCGGCGCCTATCGCATCTTCTGGACGAATGGCACCACCACCGCCCGTACCACATCATATGAATGAAGAACACGAGATGCATCATCCAAACCCACCTTCACTGCAATGATCATAACTTACTACACGCACAAACAACAAACACACTCAATTACCAACTCACTCAATCAATCAATAGCACACTCACTCAAACTCACACTCACATCCTATATGTATATTATACTAAAATTTTCTTCCTAATTAAAAAAACTTACAATACTTTTCACTAACTTTGGGGTGGTGAAAGGCGCAACTTGCTGGAATTTCCTTGCATTGAATCAACACACTGACTTCTTGCGATTGTGTATACTTATATGTTATTATTATAGCTGGTGAACTGTTCTTACTGATGATACATTGCTGCGTGCAGGGGAAGTCAGTTTTCGTTTTGCTCTCAGAAATGATTGTTTAGTACATACAGTATATCAATGCATAGCTTAACAGACTCGGAAGTTCAATTCTACACAACACACACACCGCTCAGTATATATGATACAATCAGGTAATTTCTTTCTCATTCATTTGTACACGACATCATTGATTAAGTGATAGCCATCAACTATCATAGCGAGTTTTCTTGCTCCTATCATCTCCCAAGTAGTGTAACTTTCCTATTTGTCCCTTCCATTTATTGCAAATATTATTCGAGAATTCTTCTATAACAGAATGCTCGAACTTTTCCTTGTCGCTCATCTACTTATCAGCATATTTTTCATGGTTGAGCTTCTACTTTTTCTCATGCTCAAGAGCACGGTGCTTCAAGTAGTAAGCCTCAATCATACGTTTTATAAGAAGAACATTGCTGTCGAATTTCAAGCCCTATGATAATAGAATCACTATCTGATAGATGCTAGCTTACATCAAGAGCATTCTATCGGGCTTGAAGTAATGTGTTTTCAGACCACAGCAGTACTTTTTAGGCCGAAAAATCATGAATGATGCGTCTGGCAGAAAGCATCTCGGCAAGGCCGTCCAGACGTATCCACGATAAGTCGAACCATGCTTATGCCTACTTTTGTATTATATGCCCAATTTATTTTGCAGCAAACAGCAGTAATTTGGAGCAAAGAGAAAAAGAAGCACTATACTGTCTACCACATTGATTCAGCATTGGCTCGATTGGATACAAGTATGTGGATATCGTAAATACGATACCTTGGGTCGCAATCGTCGGCAACGTCTGTAAAAAACGCAGAACCGAATTTGATATTCGAGTAGAAAGCAGTAGAGCAAGTAACCAAGTTCATACGACAATTCGATGCGCTGAAGGCTTGGGAGCTAATTGTAGGCTGGGAGAGCCGACATATATCGGAAGAAGATTCTGTCAATGTATGTATAGGACACGAATATGTGTTGCCTAGGCGAGAACATCGGAAAACGTTCTGACATCATTATTTCCGATAGTGGACGTAAATGTATGCTCTCGTAATGTGCGGGAAATTGACTGCACCACCCGAATTGCTCTTGCAGCGACTTCATACAATATAAAAACATAGATATCATCTCATAAGACGTTGCCGAAAATATAAAGTGACAAATCAAAGAACCATAGCGACAATAGTTAAAGTATACTTATACCTGCTGGCCGGCGCCACAAGCAATCCACGGCCGTCGACTTCTTCTAGATATCCTTGCTTTTCTCTAATACTCTTATTATGTCTGCTGCTTGTTCAACTGTAAGCATTATAAATGGATACGTTTGAACGGGTTGTAGTACATGGCACCGTCAGATCGTATCCATTAAAATGGTTCTCGAAGCGGAAAAAGCTTGTCCGAAAGGGTTTCATAAATCAAAACAGGAGCTCATCGATACATAAGACGGGATGCTCGCCGACAATAACTCTCTTGCTGATGTTGGCGAGAAATTTATATACGAGCGTGTGCAACAGAAGCAGCATGCTGTCCAGAATGTCAGAAAAACAGGCGTTGTAATACCGACTTTCGTAAGTGACGTACTTACGGTTAACGGTATAGCAGAACACTCCTGTTTTTATGGATTTGGTTGGCAACAGAAACTGTAAAATACTGCATGTCATTTTTTGCTGTCCACCGCATGGGCGTGGTGTTGATCAACTATTTCTCAATTTCTTATTAAGTGAAGTAGTGGCTATTCTTACCCAAATCATATATATATCCAATGTGCTGTATGTATACTTTGTAGCGAGTTCTTCCATAAATTGTATGCTTTGAATGTATTCCATCGTATATGTTTCTGCGCTTGACATAAATTGGGATCAGAGGATGCTTATAGGTCTCGAGACAAGTAAAGGTGTCGATGACCACGTGGAGTCTAAAGCCTTGTGAATGCGTATACGACCATTTAGCGAGACTGAGATATGTAATTCGTTATAACCGATAACAAGACCGTGGTGTATAAGCTTGTTTTTTGTAAGCCTGTATATTACAGGTTTACGTCTCTTGCCATAGGCAGGCAATGGCTTACCAAAGTTGGATGATCCGAGCTCTTTACCCATTTCACAGCGTTGAAATTGAACTCTAGCGATATCGTCTCAATGGCGGTTTCGCGACATTTTCCATTCGATATCATATCACTGGTACACGAGGAAAAGACATGGCCATGTCCACTGAGGCTAGTCCGCTGGGTGAGCTCCCCCTCCCCCACGCTAGTAGTTGACGACCGTCTTTTAGAGGAAGGACAAAAGGATCAATCTGTTACCCACCCATTATTCATCAAGGGAATGATGTATCGTACTATTGAAGTATACAGACCGCTCAATCAATTCTGGTCTGGGTAGCCAATGTTCTTGTAAATAAGAAAAAGTGCAATATCATACCACAGGCGACGGTAAGATGCTGTACAAACTCAATTTGAACTGATACAAAGCAAAAGGGCTTTCTAATTTCCTTGTAGAAACTTAATCATTGTTATCAAAAGTTGTATTGGTATGTATATGTAGTAGCCTTACACGACAGAACATCGGAAGGTGGTCCGAAGCTTGAGAGTCATCACATCGTACTGTCCCTTCGTGGGCCAACTAGTTACAGTCACTATTGTGTTCCATGCCATATGCGGGCGACAAGTGAAAGGTATGCCACGGCAGCCATTTTTATCGTAACTGTATGGACAAGCAGGATCACGGAGAAAAGTAACAAAGAAAAGCGTTGCTGTACATGTGTCGAACTGCCTCCACCTGAAAACATATATGGCGCTCCAAAGGCAGCTCAATCTCAGGCGATCTCCCAAACAGATGGGTACATCCACGTGGATTTAGGCTTTGATAGAACGCCATATGAAACCTTTGTAAAACAATTCTATTAATGAGTATGAGCATTGCAGTAATCGGTATCAAAAGGTTTGATCTTTGCTGTAGAGTGCATGAGAAACGACAGTTTAAGCAAACAAAGCTCGATCAACTTGTTCCAAGTCCAAAAGAGTCCCTGCTGTTGCAAGGAACTTTTTGATGTGCCCAGTACTGATATTGCTATGCAACGGGTTTCACAACAATTTGACATTGTATTAAATGGTCTGTGGATTATGCTTGTGTCAAACGGTTGCCTAGATATTATGTTTAGAATCGATCGAGTCAATGCAAAGTAAAAGTAATTACGAATCTAATGTGAGCCATTTGACATTGTCAGCATTGTATAAGAACAAGGACACAGCACGCCAAAACATGAGTTCTTTCCTAACTGTCAAATGAAGCGGCGAAGACGATTGAACACAGTCAGAAAGAAAATGGATATTGCAAGGTGAAGCGACACGCAAATATCTTCACAAGGAAAGAAATTGTAAATGAGTTTAAGCAGGACATAGCAAGTAAAAGAGCAGGTTTTTATTCATTGTAATATTAGAGTAAAGAAACATTTTATAAAAGACAAAAGTTATCGTTATGAATATCAATAGTCGAAGGGTACAAATTTTATTAAAAGAACACAATCAGTGGACAATAAAGACAAATAATAAGAACGCGATTTTACAAAGTGACCTCAACAAGCAGTTCGCACAACCCGTAGGCTATACAAAAAGCATGAAGAAAGCAAGAAGAAACAGAAGAAGTATGTAAAAGGGGGAGGAAAAGAAAGCCACCAATGCCTCGGCCTGGGAGTCCCAGTCTCCCACACATTTGGCTGGGTCAATCAACCACAAACCCAGCCATCATGGTACAAACGAGTGGGAACCATGACGTACACTACGTTTCGAGAGTCAAGTGCAAGCAATCGGTTGTGGATTGCCTGTGAGTGGGGAAGGGGGAAGGGAAGGACGGAAGGGAAGAGGAAAGGGAAGGGGTGGGGGAAGAGGAAAGGGAAGAGGAAAGGGAAGGGGTGGGGGTAGGGGAAGGAATTGACTCTCGAAACACCCAAAAAAGAAAAAAAAAATTTGCTGCTGTTGTCGAATGCTGGAGGAGCTGCTTACTGGATACTCGGATGCTGGGAGCCGAACACTGAAGCTGGGAGCCGATTGCCGAGTGTCGATTGCCGAGAGTCGAATGCCAGAGAGTTGATTACCGAGAGTCGATTGCCGAGGGTCGAATGCCGAGAGTCGAATACCAGAGAGTCGAATACCAGACAGTCAACTGCCAGACAGTCGATTGCCGAGAGTCGAGTCCTAGGAGTCGAACGCGATCTACAGTGGCACCTGGCTCCTCATTGCGAACCCCACCATGGCAGACCAGACCAGACCAGCAGACAAGGCATCCAACCGAAAGGACACTACCATATTTCTATGGCGAAAAACCGAAAAGGATTTCTCCGTCCTCTGATCTCGCCCGAAGACCGGTTGTGACCAACACCGTTGAACGCCAGACTGGACAGCCCGAAGCAGGGACCGGTTGTAGGCAGCCAGGGTCCACGGGAAAAAGGCTGAGACCAGGACCGACAGAGGCAAGACCAGGACCAGAGGAAGAGCCAGAGCCAAGGGAAGAGCCAGAGCCAGGGGAAGACCAGAGCCAGGGGAAGACCAGAGCCAGGGGAAAACCAGAACCAAGGGAAGAGCCAAGAGAAAGACCAGGAGGACCAAGGGAGTGAAGGAAAAAGAAAAATGAAGGAAAGAAAGAGTGAAGAGAAAAAACGAAATGGCCTGAAAAATGTGGGCGTATTTATGCTTTTTGGATTGACCCGCCGCTTAAAAAAAACACGTCACGTGACTTGTGATTCGTCATTATATTGGCATGTGGGAAAGTAAAATGGCAGGGAAGAAACCATGTGAAGAAGAGGTGTTGAAGAGAGACGGTCAAGCGGTCAAGAAGAAGGCGTATGTGGTCTGCGTGTATTGATTGTCCTACGAAATATGTTTCACTGGTATCATGCAGGGCGTGCCCCGACGGTGTCGCCGCCTGTTTTTGAATAGGAAGGTACGTGCACCCGTCAGGCCACAAGGCGCACAGACAGGGTTTACAGGGTCTCAGCAACAAGATCCCAGAAAAAAAGTAAATGGCAGGTGCCAGGAATGGTTGACATTGTAAAAAATAAAAATTACTGATATTGTAACAAGTAGCTCACATAAATAGAAGCCATATTACTTTTGCGTCGAACCAAAAAGAACGTCGCCTGTTTCGTGTTCGAGAAGAAGCGTTCAAAAAGGAGTTTAGTTGCTTTGATACGATGACTTTCAGATGCAGAGTATACACGTTGTTACCTTCCCCTTCTTCATTAATAGTGTTGTCCCTGAAGTTTTGCAGCAGTTGTACCCTTACCAACGTATATGCTGTACGTATGTGCTTAGTATGTATTATAACTCTTGTAAGGTTGAACATGGTGCTGTGTTCTCCACCTTGTCCTGGAAAGCGTTGCCAAACGGTTTCTTTACAACAACTAGACAATGCAAGCCGATACAAGAAGATGAAGCAACTACGTATATTGAACCGTCATAAACGTTGAGGGAACTGCCAGCACACGCGAAAAGGCACGGCGACCACTCGAGTACCTTACCTGCTGCGCCATTTTACATGATACGATGGATCTACCGTCCACACCTGTAGCAATACACTCCGTCAAATCTCAGAGAGGACGTCAACTGTGACAGCGGAGACGACAGCGACAACAATGCCAGGTTTCGAGGAGTTGTTGTACGCGTTTTCCTCGCGTCGTCTTTCTAGCAAAGCAAAATAGACGAGCAGAAATAGATCTTTTGTCGCATACTGAACTGTAATTTGAATCTTGGCATGTCAGTCAAGACGTTTCAATGGGCTACTACAAAAACAGGTAAAGCTTATGCAAGGCTACAGCTATAGCAGTTTAAAAAAGGTATCCTGGCGACCACCACAACAGCCGCACAGTGAGAAATATCTCAACGAGAATATACATGCAAAAGGAAGCAATACACAACATCTCATATCGCATGAGCGCAAACATATATGATAACATATCTGGTAGACATTTGCAGTCACTGTCCCTGTTAAGAGTGGATCGCTGCCGACACCATCTCCAAATCACGGGGAATTGGCAGTATTAGAACCAGGCATACGAACCGGCTCCACCATGGTACAGACGCACATATTCCAGCCTAGCCTCGTCAAAAAGACAACTATTAAACAAGAAAATAATACAGATCTATCATGATGTCTAAAGGCTGGTACGATCGTTGGGAAGATGGCAATGATCTTTATGCCACAAAATACAAAGGAATGACAACCGTATGTAACATAACAAGATAATGACAAGAAGCTCAAATCCAAAGTTACGCTTGATATTCAGTTTCGTTGTCATCCTCTGCCTTGGATGAGCACCGTTTAAAAAGTTCTATTTGATATATCGATGTCTCTGCTCTTAAGTACGGCACGGACGAGCGAAGATACTGTATAGTGCGCCCTTGCCAAGCTCAACGGTAAAATCATTATTAGCTGACTTTTTAATTTAAAACACCTGAAGACGGATCAGCATCTACAAAATAAAACCAGCAAGACGTATTGACATCCCAAATTTTGCTACAACTTCCGACGTGGTTATGGCTCGTATGCTGTGCGAATCCGTGGCGTAGCCCTTCATTTCAAGATCAAGTTTTACAAGGTCACGGACGATACTGCATTGATTCTTCACAGTAGCTATGAAAAAACTGTTGGATTCCCTAGTAGTTGCTTTGTGTAGAGCAACAGGAAGAAGTAAAAAAAGAATCGGCGTTTTTTAATTGTCGCCATTTATATCAGACTTTATACAGTGAATTAAGCATCAGGAACCTACATCGGCACATCAGAGCAAAATGACATAGCATGCTTGAGACAATGTAATGCTGTTATAGAAGCTGAACTCAAGATAATATATAATGCGTTGCGTATACACTGACTTTTGTGATTTAAACGATTTGGTAGTACAGCAATAAACCCATGCCATCCCCGCTTCGAGTGACACCAAAACCGCCTACTATCCGAGCGAAGTAAATACAGCGCATCGTTAAACGAACGCGTTACTGAAGGTAATATGTCTGTAAAATTCTTTGACCATTTAAAAAATCCTTCACACTTTTACTGGGAGGTTTGAAGTAGAACTCGACTCTGAAGGAGCGTGACTAAAAAAACGCAGTAGGAGGCGGTGTTCAAACATGGCAATAGCGGGGTGATCCAGGAAATCGTAAAGCCGAAACACACGTAGCATAAAAAAACTGCTTCTTTCCCAAAGTGTGCAATACTTTTGAAAATGTCAGCGTTTTCGTGGGAGTTGGTCAAAGACGCATTCCTGCTCAATGTCAACGATATATTCGAGAATCTCAAGAACTACTCCTTGGACCAACTCAAGGCCGACGTGCAGAATCCTGAACGTTTGCTTGAATTCTACAAATCTACTGATGCTCTCGTTTTGGCGATAGCTGCAATGATTACTCTAGTGTTGATTCACTGTGCCATGGGCGAATTGACGAGAGACTATAGTCAAGTTGGTAAAGCTAAACTATAAAACACTTTATTTTGCTAGTGGCGTGTACAAGTTATTAACTACTGCTTTTTTTCTGGGTGGGCACTATTGTATGCTTTCTACAACAATAATAGATCGTGCCTGGTCGATTCTGCCGGCCGCTTACGCGTGGCATTTTGCTTTCCACGATTATCTCAATCGAACGAGCTTTCATCCGCGTTTATTGCTTGCAGCTGTATTGATCTCGATCTGGGGAACTCGGTTGACCTATAATTTTGCGAGGTAATCATGAGACCTCGATGTGTGTGTGTGTGTGTGTGTGTGTGTATAATACGAAATGATCTATTTGTGTGTAACGCTTGCATACTGTTATGTGCATAAATTATGGTGCATATGTTTATAGGAAAGGTGGCTATGGATGGCAGGGTCGCGATTATCGCTTCGTGTATATCCAAGAAAAGATTGGCAATGTCGGCATGGCTTTGCTCAACTTTGTCTTCATTGGACCTTTCCAAGATACCCTTTTGCTTCTCATGTGCACGCCATTGTATCTGAACACCCTGGAACCATTATCGTCACAAGGTGCCTTGAATCGCGTGGATGTCTTGGCATCTGGTCTTTTTCTCAGCCTGTTGCTTTTCGAGGTTATTGCTGATGACCAGCAATTCATGTTCCAGACGCGCAAGCATGCATTACTCGACTACCTGGGCCATGGTAACAAGGACAAGCTAAAGGGCGACTACAAGCGTGGATTTATCTGCAGCAGTGGTTTATGGCAGTATAGCCGTCATCCAAACTTTTTTGCCGAGATATCCATGTGGTGGAGTGTCTACCTGTTTTCGGTGGCTGCTCACGCACAAGCAACATTGAAGGACAATCATGGCGTGGTAGATTGGATGGATCCCAAACTTTACTTGAACTGGACTGTAGTTGGCGCATTTATCCTGACGATGCTTTTCCAGGGCAGTACATGGCTGACCGAGGTGAGTCCCTCATTGATAAATTAAGACGGAGTAATAGGCTAACGATGCTTGGTGTACTCTTAGTATATTTCCGCAGAAAAGTACCCTGAATATAAGAACTATCAAAAGTCGGTGAATCGGTTCATCCCATGGTTCCCTCAAAGACAGAAGTCCAAGACGTCCTGATCGTTGTTTTGCTTTCTGAGCTGACGTGCACGCGATTGCCAATTGCTTTTTTTAGCCCCATTAGCCGACGCCATTTCTTTCTTTGAAACTCGTGAACACTATCAAACTTTATATATCTCCTCCTTTTGATAATAAATTTTCGACATTATCTGTATAAATATACAACAAGAATACCACTGATATAAACAAGGTTTTGAGACAACGCAGAATAAAGAAGACGACGAATGGGTGGATAGAAATGAGTCAATGCAATCCATCAAACCATATAAGTAACATGGTGGTTGCACAGACTCCATGCCAAATCCAAATACAATTATATTATCGGATACATTTGGACCCTTCGGCTCCGCCCCTCTTCCTCCTCTCTTCAACTCTCTCACTTTTTTTTCCTTACCTTTGTTACTCGAGGACACAAGAACTCAATGACCCAAAGCAATAGTAGCGCCTTCCTGTCCCCACATCGTAATGCTCCGAATTACCGAAACAGATCCCCGTCCGTGTCGTCCATTTCCAGCTTTACAAGCGCAAGCAGTAGTACGAGTAGCACAACGACCAGCAGCCAAAGTCGGCTTTATCCTCGACCCAACATGAGCACAATGACAGCGTCGCGGTCGACTCGGACTATAACCACCTTGACTCCGTCAACGTCAAGTTATCACCCGCGCAGGAAAAGTAGCACAAGCAGCACGACCAGCGTGAAGAGTGCCATAGTTTCGGGTACGCAACAGCGACCCGCAGGCGGTGAAAATGTTCAAGTGGTTGTAAGGAGTCGGCCCATGCGACACGATGAATTTTTGAATATGGCAGAAGGATGCTGGGAGGTGGATCAAAATGTTTCAAGGATACGGTTGTCAGAGGTCGGATTACAGCGTCGTCGTGAAGCAAGCAAGGGACGCCAAATTGAACACTACTACGGTAATTTGAGACAGCATATACAATCTTTAGAATTGTGCTCTTGTATGTTTCGCAGTACTGATCCGAGATTTTGTATCGACTGTCGTGTCCAATTCAGACCATGTCTATAGTGGAAGCGACAACAGTAGCTTGTATCAGACAAGTATTCACAAGTTGGTTGAGTAAGTTTTGAAGCCCGGATGGATTGAGATTATAGCGGAGGGATAAAACTAGTTGTCAAGTTTGTTAAATATGGTTGGATTTGTTACTACTAGGCAAGCGATGGATGGATACAATGGTCCGTTAGAGGAAAAGAACGATATTCGCAGCATAAGGAAGTTATCAACTAACTAGCTCGAATATTTTTGTATATAGCTACCGTGTTTGCCTATGGCCAAACCGCTTCCGGTAAAACTTATGTAAGTACCATGACCACAACATGCATAACATACTTTACTGATCATTTTTCTGTAACGTTATAGACAATGGTAAGAGTGGTTTCAGGATGCGGCTTTGCTAGTGTTTCAGAACGCATTCTTCTAACAAGTGTATTCTTTGTTTCTGCATCCACAAAAAAATCAGATGGGTATGTTGCTTTAGGGAGCAAGGAGAATAAAGAAAAGAAAAGATACTAATAAAGCATTTTCCCCGTCTCTAGGTACTGAATCGGAACCCGGCATTATTCCTCAAAGCGTAGAAAACGTTTTCCGATGTATCGAACAGGTAGGCGCTAATCTTTTGTTTTCGACCAAGTTCAAGTCATGATTCCTTCTTTTTACCCTTTCGTTTAGGCATCAACCAAAGAGTTTGTACTCCGTGTCTCGTACCTTGAGATCTACAATGAAACAATTCGGGATTTGCTGGCTCCTGCCAACGATAACCTAAAGATCCACGAGGATAAACGGGTATGCCTCACTTTTTTTCAACTTTTGATGTGCGAATCTAGGGACTTTTTTTTTGGCTCTAGGCTTATCATGACGGAACGGATTATAGAGGGGTATTTATGTGAGTCCACTTACGGAAGAGGTGGTTACCTCTCCATTAGACGTCATAAGCATTATCGAAAGGGGTGAAGGTATGTATGAGGCTCCCTGCTTCACAAGCAAAGACATCATCTTTATTGTTCTATATCGCTGATTCAGATTTCTGTTGCCATATAGCCAATCGTCATATTAGCACTACCGACTATAATCTCCATAGCAGTCGAAGCCATACTATTTTCCAAATGGTAAAAGAAACGTCTTCAGAAGAAAAGCAGCCAAAAGATGCTTCTCAGCAATTGTAACTAACACCCTCTTCGTCGTCGTCCACAGGTTATAGAAAGCCGAGAGCGTACAAGCACTAGCAGCACACTGCTAGCGCCGTTATCGCAGCGACGTCATATACCCTCTTCTCACAAACATGCGATGAAAATATCACAATTGGTAAGTAGCTGACAGCATGTGGCTTCTTCAGCGGGAGAAAGCCGGGGCTTACAACAATGGGACATACGCTGAACTCTTCTTCACTCATCATATCATCTAGAATCTGATTGATTTAGCAGGATCAGAGAAAGCAGCTTCCAACCAAGAACGAAGGAAAGAAGGATCCTATATCAACAAGAGGTTTGTTTGTTTTGTGCCCTTCTGAATATATTACCAAGGCGTATATCCAACAGCATTTTCATTCGGCTAAAATTCTTCATTCACTACCAAGTTTGTTGACCCTCGGCACTGTCATTGCGAAGCTTACTGAAACCAGAAAGTATGTAATACGTTTATCAGCAAAGGGCTTTCGATTGAACAAAAAGACTAAAAAAAAACTAATGAAAATCATACATCCGTTGCTTATTGTAGCATACCCGGACACGTTCCTTTCCGTGATTCCAAGCTGACTAGAATATTGCAACCGGCATTATCCGGCCATGCTAAAGTAGTGGTTATATGTACTATCAGCCCAACAACTACGTCGTTAGAGGAGTCGGCGAATACCTTGAAGTTTGCATCACGCGTCAAGAGAATCGTCATTACTGCCACCAATGATGAAGTATATAAAATGTCCCTTTCTTGCATAACAATGAAACAACTAGACAGTTTGGTAGATATTAACGTCAAGTCTTCAGGTACTAAACGAACGAGCATTACTGCAAAGATACCGTGGTGAAATTTCCGAGCTGAAGAGTAAATTACAAGCGGCCGGTGATGTGCTTGTGCAAGAAAAGGAAAATACTCAGTCTATGCTAACTGCCGAACGGCAGCAGGTAATATCTTTTGAAAACGGAATCATTGGGAGAGAAAATGATTCGGATATCTGACAAAATATGTTGCTATATATTATAGCATGAGCAACAGTTGAGACAAATGCGTCTTGTCAGATCAGCACTAAAGGAACGGTAAGTATTCTTTTTTTCTAAAGTTAAACATGGCATCCACTCAAATACATGTTGAGGAGATACTTAAAAACAGAACTCATTGAACGTCTTTGCACTGTAGTATCGATCATTTGACCCGTCTCATTCTGACCTCTTCTTCTGTCACATCCCCTCCCTTGGAGAACATGGAATCACCACAAAGTGAAAATTTTAGTCTAGATGTCAAACAAGATGTACGTATTGCTGTGTAACTACTCTTTTCTGACAGCGCTTGAATATTGCATGATAAGCTAATGCATGTCGCGTTTCTAATGTTAGATGAATATACAGAATGGCGGAGATCCATGGCGAATCGTCAGTGAACTACGTAGAGAGCTTGCACAGGTTAAAGCAAGTAAAGCAAGTACAGAAAAGCTATTGAGCGATAGCCAGCATAGGGTTCGTGAATTGAAGAAGGCAGCAGATGAAAACAAGAACTTGGTGGAACAAGTGGCACATTTGGAAGCAGAGCTGAGTATCACTCGAGCCGAATTGCAGGTGACAACAGTGCTGGTGCAGGAAGGTGGCGGTGGTAACAATGGTGGACTTCAAACGCCAATCGACACACCCACACACCTCTTTAAAGACCTTACCCTTAGCTGAATAATCGACATGTTTAGACTGACATATAGATATATATCCATCCTCCACTTTGTTGTTTTCGCCATCTTTTGTTACCCACTATATATAGTATGTACATTTCTTTCATTAAGCATACAGTACATATCAATACATACCCGGTCACTGTTTTCTTCTTTGCTCAATGTGGAGTTTTCACGCATTTTCAAGTAGTAATAGTTATCTATCAGACTACTGGTACATAGTGTTTTCTCATTGCAAGTATTTGGAGTGGTCACGTTTCTGTTCCAGAACCACTCCAAGCTGTAGAACCCGTGACAATCCGTATTTCGTCATACAAGAGGCACTTTTTTCTCACCCTCTCTCTCAAGTAAAAGCAACATAATCAGTGATTTGATTCAGCATACTTGACACACTTCATCATATCAGCATTGTTAACAACTTACCGACTTGGCTGAACAAAGAAAAGCAGTCTGGTGTATGACATTAGAAATCCGAGAAAACCAGTATAATGTAATTGATCAGCCTCTTTGCCTCTCTTTACCCTCCCCCCTGAAATCCTTTTGGAGCAGGTATGATAGCAGTAAGTGGTATTATACGAGGGAAATGTACATTATTAAAACTTCTCCGCCAGCTTTGCTGCGGTTAGCCAAAAAAACCCACCACTCTTCTCCCGTTTCTGCACAATGTTGACACAACCATGCCAATGTGCTACTGATTTGGCACTTCAACAACATGGCAAAGAAATCCGCATTATTGACGCCCAAAAGCAAATTTCAGACAAATCCAACAGCTCTACCTACATAGTCTACACCATTCGTTTCCAGGTAACATACAGAGAGAAAATAAAAAGAACCCGGTGGCGGCGGACAACAACTTTTGAGTGGGAAAAGTCAAACGGCATAAAACTTGAAAAAAAGCATAATTTAACCTGCATGTTCTTTAATGATACAATTCACCGGTCTTTCTCCTTCCCTGAATGAAGGACAAGGTGGCGAAAAGACGTTATAGTGATTTCGATTCGTTTCGGAATTGCTTGGCAAGACTATACCCTGACGTCCTAGTTCCGCCCATACCTGAGAAGCACTCGCTGAGTATGGATTTTTTTTATGCTTCTTTTTGTTGGGCTGCATAATAAAAAAGAAATGAACACTGTTTTCTTTAGCTGACTATGCCCACGTACATACGACGAATCGAAACAAAGATAACCAAGCCATGGTTGACAAGCGTAGACGTATGCTACAACGGTTTCTTGTGCGCTTGGCGTCCCATCCTCGACTCTGCCATGAACACGTGGTTCATCGGTTCCTAGATGGCGGAGTGCCTTGGGTAAAGAAAAACCGGGAATAACAGAACACACAAAAGGAGGGGTTGACTGACGCATTGACATGCCACAATTTGCATCAAAAACACATAGTCAGAAATACTTACCTCACCACCGTTATCGACACTGGACAATGATGACAGCAATACTTTTTTGTTCCCGTCATCATCGACCTCGCATGATTTAAAAAATCCGGATCCAAAGTTCACAGAGTCGGAGAGGGTAGCTAAAGAGCATGCCGAATTTGCTAGTTCGCCACTGGATCGGTCACAACGGCGACTCTTGAGACGTCTTGGAGGTAATTAGCTGTAAAATTCACTGCGTGGAATAGTGGCTGGCGGTGCATAATATCTACACGATCCGATATTCAGAAATTTATACATCTTCCATAGACTTGTCGAATGATTACGCAGAGCTTGGTGCAGCATACAATATGCTGGGTCTCAATGAGAGCGAGCAAGTGGCCCCGAAGATTGAAAAGATAGGACTGGCAGCTGATACAACATGTAGCAAGACACAACACCTGGTAATGACGGGTTTCTTCTAGCATCGAGGATCAGGAAAAACTTGGATTGGTTGTTCGCTCACATACACGTTTTTGGATTGATCTCACCTCTCTTGTTAGGTACATGAGCTCGAGGTTGATTTCGCCGAGCATATGCAGGAATATGCACAGTACACACGCATTGCGAAACAGGTGCTCCGCCAGCGTCATCTAAAGCATGCCCAACTAGAACTGATCGGCACATCGTTACAGGCAAAACGTACCTCACTGCGTAATCTACTGGAAACAGAAGACAAGGCGTTGCGGCTAGAAGCTGACATGAGCCATCCTGAACCACCGTTACCTCAGGCAACAGTAACACAAGAACAACAACAGCAGCAGCAACAACATCGACAGTCATCAGCGAACAATGAAGAGGAGGAAGACGACTTTGATACACGATCAATCGAGGATGGATTTGCTGCTATTGATACCACGCATATACCCAAAGACTCTACGAGCGACGAAGGGTCAACCGAATCAATGGCCTATCCAAGCAACGCAAGCGCTTCGGCCATTCGAGCCTCCCGCGATCGATACCGAAAATGGTCATCACCTCGGAAACTGCTGAATGCAATGAGCTATACGATCCAAGGTATGATGGATGTGGATCCTGAAGCAACGCGGCGGAACCAAATTGCAAAACTGAGAGAAAACGTCAAACAGGTACGGCTTCACCTTTTGTTCCCCCGCATAACTTTCCAGAAGGGAACTGATTTGATATATTTGGATATTAGTTGGAAAGTGCACAGACTCAAGTACGAGAGGAGCTTAAGAATATGTCAGAGAACATACAACGAGAGCTTGACATGTTTCAGAAGCAGCGAACAAACGAATTACGAGCCATGATGGTTGCTTATGCAAGAATACACATGAAATACTGCGAGGAGGTATGTTCGTTTTTTTTAATCTCAGAAATCTATAAAAGGAAACAAAACTGATTTTTAGCATATTGAACATTTCAGAGCGTTTTGGCATGGACCAAGGTACGCGATTGCTTCTAAAAGATGTTCCACTGCAAAATATATAAAGGCATAAGCGCCTGGTGTTGTCAATAAAAAATAAAGCGAATGAATGTCGATAGCCAGCTTATGTATGAATATACTACCTGATAAATATGCTTAAGAACGCCATCAATTTGCCGACCAACTTCAACAGCAACCACTGCCCCCACCCCCCTCGCATGAATGATATATAAATTGCGTCATGGAGATATGCTCGGTGACACATTGTCTCGACACGCTTACTTAACAGTGATCAATAAACTGGTTTCTTTCTCCTACTTTTTTTTTTCCCGTTTATCTTTGCTAATTCAACCATGATTGCTGAAGCTGCCAAAAAACTACCATTCCAAGTATTCCCATTCAAGCCAAAGACCACCGCCAAGATCCCCGGCAGTGCTATTATTGTAAAGTCCTTCTTCCATGATAACTTTTTGTTTTTCTTTTCTTGTGAGAACGCGTTTAATAACATTTAGCACGTCCCCTTGTAGGTCTTGCAAGAGTGGTGGGGTGTTGATAACCAAATCAAGGCCCACGCGCAACACCTAGCTGATAGCACAGGAGCTTTTACAGTCGTTCCGGATCTATACAAAGGCAAACTTGGTTTGACAGCCGAGGTACAGTATAATTTCATTTGATAAGGTACCCATCGTCTTTCATATGGCAAAGTAAACGTTGTCTTCATACTGAGTTGTGGAACATGCTAGGAAGCAAGCCATCTCATGTCCAACTTGGATTGGCGCACTGCTATCGGCGAGTTAGCAGAATTGACCGACCAGCTCTATGCAGCAAAATACAGGTAAAACATATAGAAATGTTGAGGAGTCTGTTTTCTCATACAACGGGGTGTGTGTTATAGAGATATTGGCTCTATTGGCTTTTGTATGGGTGGTGGCCTCTCGTTGGCCTTGGCAAGTCGTATGGCCGATACAAAGAACCCTCTGAAAGCTGCGGTAACTTGCTACGGTACACCACCAGCAGACATATTTGACGTTCGCAACATCACAACCCTAACTGCAGTTCAAGGTACGCATAAGTTACTGCAGTCCCTCTGCACCATAATGCTTTAGTGCTTACGAAAAACGTTTATTGTGTAGGTCATTTTGGAGGCCGTGATACGATGGCTGGTTTCTCAGATCCTACTACTGGTACGTTGACGGTATCGCTCTTTCTAGGAGAACAACAGATAATTATTTTACTTACGCCTTGCTATAAAACGTAGCTGATGCATTGGAGTTCAATTTGAAAACCCACAATTTAAAGGACGTTGAGATTTTCCGCTATCCGGAACAAGGCCATGCCTTTTTGAATGACCTGGATTGGAATGTCGAGAAGCGCAAAGAACTAGGTTTTGTAAGCAAGGATATTGATCCAAAGACTGCTGAATCGGATGTGCGACGACTTGCTTGGACCAGAATCAGTAACTTTTTCATCCAAAATCTCGGAGGCAATGCCAGAATGGATTAAAAAAAAAGACCCAAGTAGTGTGGATTGTTTGTGTATATACATTAAGGTGTAAATGCAGTAATATAAAATACTTTAAATGGATGCTCGTAATGCCTGTTTTGTTTATTTTTTCACTGTTAATGCGGGAAGCTATCAAATTCTGTCCTGATACGCTTTTCGTAATGCTGTTGTGTTTGGGTTCTATCTTCATTGCGTGATCGTCTTAATCCAAGCCGTGATGTTTGGACAATGTAATCCATTTCAGGATGCTGTTCTATCCGCTTCCATAGCCATCGAACAAGGAGTGGGATGTTATATCCTGTTTGGATAACGCGTGTCATTTTGTCCTCGTCAAAGATGTCTGGCTGCCAGGCTAATCGGTGCATTGGATCACGTTCACCAGCAGAAGGAGGATCCAGCCGTACCACAGGTTTTGCTGGTGTATCTTTAGGAACTTCAATAGAGACTGACAGCAAGGCAAGACGGTCAGAGTGGGCAGAAGGTGGCAATGATAGGGTGAGATGTATCATTCCCGGAGCATCCACGCTCGCGACTTCAACATATAGCTTGTCGTCCGATTGACTCTCTACATAAGAACATCAGGTATGCAAAGTTTAGCGTATTGTTCTTGTAAAACTAAGATCCAAGTGAGCTTTTTTTACCTTCCAAAATCTGGTCAAGCGCAAGAACACGGTTTTTTTCAGATCCCTGCTGTTTGGCTTCGCCATTGAAGATACTTTGAAATAGTGTGTTGAACATTTGCTGCTGTCTTAGATACTAAAATACAGCGATGTCAGATTATCAAATTGTTAAAGCACACATATGTTGCGCTATTTTTACCTGCAAAATGTTGTGTAGTTGACGTGGATGGTTGAATGGGACTCGTGTTAAGATTTTGCCAGAGGTTGGTGATGACCGCATATACTTGTATACTTGTGTTGATGCATTCTCAAATTCAACGGTCCAGGTAGTGTCTGCGTTCAGAGATGACGCATTATCTTTGACCTATTAATGTATTAATGATCAACGTTAAATATGCACACGCTTTTTCTTACAACTTACCAACAGATCCTCCAGACAAGGTATATCAGAAGACGGCGTGTTTTCCACAACTGCAAAAGCTATTATAGTATAGAAGTAGATGCGATTATGAATATCCACATGACTGATTATGTTCGTTTCCCCACAACAACAAAAGAAGTAAACTTACAGTCATTGACCAGATCTGTAGCAATCATCAATTTTCGCACGATAGCATCAGCAGCGGGTATTGGCGGATCAAGCTTGGCAACAAATCGTACAGGGACCGGTGTCACGTTGGGATAGGTAGGCTTCATTTTGACGAATCGCATCGGCTGCATAAATTTTGGCCACGTTCGTTCCTTGACAATATCAAGATGCTCGCTATACATAGGGTCAATTCTAGACCACCTTTTTGCCCCCCACTCTTCTTGTAATTCACGTTTTTTCTATTATTACCCATTTTCCGATTCTTTGATATTATCGATCGATTCTTCGAGATCCACCATAAAATGTTTACGTTGTGTAGGGATGAAATATTGTGGCTGTTGGGACTCTTCAAATGATATCAATACTTTTGCGGTGTTTGACAGCAGCGGATGGTTCTCGTCTATTAATAAAAAAAATATCATTAGAGCTCAAATCCCTTTCTCTCTCTCATATGTTTGTCAGTCCCTTTTACTGATTTCTACCTTTTTCGATAGCTTCACCGACTGCTTCCCAATCACTTCCAAGGAAGAGCTCTTTACTGATCCAATATGAAATAGAAAGGCCCGGGTAATCCAGATGTTTGTTTGGTACACCATGTCCTTCCATTAGCACGCTGGCAACATCCTTGGATAAGAGCTGCCTATATATACATTGCATCAGTAATCAGCTGACAACATTCGCAAACACAAACACATATTCTTAAGCGCTTCCTTACATTTCTTGACTGTAAATCATCTGTAAATCTGCTATTAATCCGCGTAAGATCAAGAAAAAGTCGGTGGGTGCATATTTGACATTCATTTGATCGAGTAGCGCCAGCGCTCCTACGTTTCGCGAAAATACATCAAAGGTCTGCGACTGCATATTCTTTGCTAACAATTGGTCGACCTAGTTCAACACACACACACGACTTGTTAACAAAAATGAGATTTCTTTGAGGTAGTAGAAAGGAAACCCACTCTATCGTTTTGATCGCTTTGCAGATTGTCGGGTACATAGGTCACTTTGGTGCGAAGAACATGCCCTGCCTCGTCCAGAAATATCTACTTGATGCAAAAGAAAAGAAAATATCAGACATGGTAAGTCTTGTGTTGCCAATACAGAACTATCTAGACTATGGTATCAGATCATACGTCAACAACAATAGATGTTCCTCCCAAAGTAAATGTGGTGGTTTGTGCCCCTGATTCATTCCTTTGTGAAGCTTCCACAAAAGGCATCAAACTATAGCATTCGGTATGTGTCAATAAAATCCACCCGACGTAATGCACACGTCCCACAAACACGTCTGCGGGTTCAATACACCCTTCTTTCTCTTATCCCTCCCTTATTTTCGTTCCTGAACGCATACCCCAGCGAATGTGCCAGTCTTTCGAGTTTACGTGTTTGCACTGATAACTTGGATTCTTCGCGATCGTTCAACGATTGTTCCAATTGATCTTTGGTGTCTTTTAAAGTTTCTTTTACGCGCATTACTGTGTTTTCGAGCTGTGCTTGCTCTTTCAAGTGCGTCAAGTGTTTGCGAAATGCCGGATCGGCACCGGCACCCATCTTTTTTACGTCGCTGAGTACTTCTGTTTCAAACTGTGTACATATAGATCGAATGGAATCGATACAGGACGTAAATTGATGTCGTACGTTATCCAGATTGGCAGGCCCCAAAGCATGTACTTCTACTCGCAAACATTATTGAATCATTGTTTCTATTAGCCAATAACTTTGATTTATTGATTATCACGAACAATTGAAAAAAGAAGAAACCCTACAAAGGGGGTCTAGTGATTCTTTTCGTGATTACCATTAGCTACTGAAGGCGGTTGAGGCGTCTTTTTTAAAGCAGACCATTGCTTTTCCAGATCGGAAAAAAGATGTTGAATGCCATAGACCGATGAGCTGATTGAGTTTTTTAAATCAGTCGCTTTTTGCATTATAGGACTTGATTCAAGAGAAGGAGCAAAAAGAAGAGCAAAGCAAAAGCGCGTCGTCGTTGTCTCGAACGACTTTGGCAGTATCTCCGAAGGGTGCAAGAGCGATGAGCACTCCCATCAATAAAATAGTTACAAAGAAAACCAGTCTTGACTATCTATCAACGTTTAGCGCAAAGATAATTTTAAATGTTTCTTAACCGTAGCCTACATATTACATTATGTGATATTAAATACGATACATCATTTACTTTCTGTCAAATAATCAACACAATGTACAACTTCAGTTCGCAGCACAATAACTCTGTAGAAGGTCTGAAAAGCTCAAGGTAAGCTTTTTTCAACCTGTTCTCTGCATTCTGATGCTCGCACTCGAAGTCAGGGTTATTGTCCTGCTCCTGCTACGTTCTCTTCAATGGTGATTTCTACCTTCGCAAAAAGACGATGATATCCAGAAGCCGACTTACTATATGACTAAAAAAACTGGTCTAACTACAAGTGGAAGCGGATTTACTGGAAGCATTGCTAGCGGATAGGGATTGTGTGAAAGCAATGAAAGACCGTATGTTTCTGTAGTAGAAGGCAAAAAAATAGGTAACGGCGCTAAATAATTGGCATGAATAGTGGATAAACAGGAATATACAAGGGAAGCAAAAATACACATTACCATTCAAAGCCGCTTCCCTCTCGAGAATCATGTTCTCCTCTTTCCTGTTGTCCACGTCAAAGTACCTTTTAACCGTTACACATTCTTCCTATTTCTTTTGCTGATTGAACATGAAAAACGATACAACGGTAGTATGGGCAGTACCCTACTTAAGGCTGCCATTACTA
This sequence comes from Zychaea mexicana, assembly GCF_025766255.1. Lineage (NCBI taxonomy): Eukaryota > Fungi > Mucoromycota > Mucoromycetes > Mucorales > Lichtheimiaceae > Zychaea > Zychaea mexicana. Next base: position 217,491 of record NW_026516712.1, read on the forward strand.
AAAGCACTGTCAAGTAAAGTTTCATAACAATGCGCAATATGATGGGTAAACAAGCCAATTAATTGCTTTGACAGCATATAACTAATTTTAAACCGGGCGTAGCGTGGCAACTTTTTATGCGCTGTGTCAATGCCAAAGGCCGTGTGTCACGCTGGTACTTTAAGATATGCAATTCCCGACTTAATTCATAAAGACACAGGCGGTGCCCTAAAATCGCTATTTCTGTACCTCTTTGAAAGGGTTGATGAGCACAGTAGCATAAATGGCGTACGGAAGTAGCAGTAACGGTGATGAATTACCACAACGAAATGGCAGTTACACTTCTTCGTACATGATTTCAACCGACAATGGCAACAGTTTCGACGAACCATACTCTGACAACGTTGACGAACGAATCCACAGCCTGCGCAAATCGATTCGAGAGCAAACCATTCTACTTTCAGTTCTAGACAGCAATGCCAGGGTCGATGACCGTGGTGGCGACACCATTGACGACCTGAAAACAAAAATACGTAGAGTTTGTAAAGAATTCAAAACGGCTCGGTCGTCTAGTAATCAGCAACAAGCGTGGATTCGATACGAGCTCAATATGCGACGACTGCAAGACCTGACTGATGAAGGGCGCGCGCTGAAAAAGGAAATCGATTATTTGGTTGACACAGGCTTACAAAACGTACAAGCCGAGCTCGTTGTTGAAACTGATCGTCTCGCGAGACTGGAACTTGAACTGGCCCGGATCAGGAACTCGGATGGTGACCCTGTCCGTGCAAAGGCACATGCCATGATTGCTTCCAAACTGAATGCGCCCCTGGCAAACGATGTGAATAACGCACAATTGGAAGGCAACGCTCAGGAACGCAGGCAGCATATAGATAATATCACCCATGGCATTGAACGACTACAGCAAGATGCACGACAAGTACTACAACTCGATTTGCCAGTCATGGATACGTACCTGGACCTAAACCGGAAGCAGAACCGCGACCGTCAAATGTTTGAAAAGGGGTTGTTCGTTTCTGAACAACTCGCTCGATTTATTGATACGGTCGAAAGCGATACCAGCAATAACACCAATAGTGATTCAGCTATGTTAGCAACATCACCACTCAGCTATCACCAACCGAAACCTAAATCTGCGCCTACAATTGTCGGTGTGGACGAAGATTACATTTCGTACAACCCTTCAGCACATCCTCCCCCGGTCCCAACAACTCAACGGCCAGGGTCGCCCCGCTCAGCCGTCGATATCAAGGCAGAGGCTCAACGACGGATAGAGCAACGACGACTCTTGTTTGTCAACAAATACAACCAGCAACGATCAAGCGAAAATCTGAGACGCTCTTCGACAAAGTCTGACGATTCCAATATCAGCCAAGACGAAAAGGCGGCTCAAGAACGATTACGTAAAGCTGAAACAGAGGCGAGGGAACGGTTGCAGAATGCACGAGAGCAGCGTGCCAAAGCACGGCAAGAGATAGAAGAAAAGCGAAAACAGGAAGCCGCTGCACGAGAAAGCAGACAGCGCGAGCAAGAGCAACAACGTCAATGGGAAGAAGAGCAGATGCGAAAAGAGCAAGAGGCCCGGGCGAAAAAACGGAGGAAAGAAGAGGCAGAGGCTTTGGAACGCCGAAGAAAAGAAATCGAGGAACATGAAAGGCGCGAACGCGAAGTAGCGCTCAAGCGAGAAGAGGAAGAAAAGGCAGCTGAAGAAGCACGTTTGCAAAGGATAAGGCAGGCAGCAGAACGTGCGGCTAGAGAAAAACGGCTTCGTCAAGAAGAGGTTGAACGAAAGGAACGTGAACGAGAAGCCGCTAGGACTGAGGCTGAAAATCGTCGTCGTGAATGGCTCGAAACTGAAGAGAACCGCCGAAAACAAAAAGAAGCTGCCAAACGAGAACAAGAAGAGCGAGAACAAAAGGAAAAAGAGGAGGAAGAGCGACGGAAGCAACAAGTAGTTGAGGAGCAGCGTCGTAAACAGCAAGAAGAAGAGGCTATAGCGGCAGCGGCTGCACAGGCAGAGGCAGAGGCAAAAGCTAAAGCAGAGGCAGAAGCAGCAATGCAAATTGAACCACCACAAGTTACTGCGCAACAAACTGCAGGAACCAGTGGATATGGCGTGGACATTGAAGACGAAGTCGATTTCAGCACCAGTACGTATGCTGCATGGATGATTTGCCTTGAGCATAGAATTTGGAGTCTTACAAAGCAAAAAAAAAAGTTTACAGGGTCAAATCATTGTATGAGTATCGCGGTGCTCGTAGTGACGATTTGTCGTTCGGTGAAGATGAAATTATCAAGGCTCATCCACACAAGGAAAGTCAAAGCGATTGGTGGTATGGAACGTCCCTGTCAACCAAGCAGGTTGGCTTTTTCCCCAGGGCTTATGTGGAAATCGTTGAAGAAGGTACAATCCCACAACCAACTTTTCCTTGAAGCGAAGCGATAGCTAATGTTGATGGCTTAAAAAAAACTAGCTTTCCGTGTCCGTGCATTGTATGAGTTTGTAAAAACTCGAGAAGATGATCTGGCGTTTGCCGAAAATGAAATTATTGTGGTTCAGCCGTTCCAAGATGATGGTAGTGATTGGTGGTATGGAACAAGCGAGGATAGCGGTAATGCCGGCTACTTTCCAAAATCCTATGTTGATATTATCAATCCAGGTAAGATATTCGGCTTAGCATCAATGAAACCATATTAGAGCAACAGTTTTTTAAACATGTGTATATACAACTATAGGAGTACCATCCATACAGTTGTCTGAAGCAGCTGCTGTTACCAGCCCGGTAACTTCACAGCCAACTGATGTACAAGACGAACCACAGCGTGGCATGTCAGCGCCAAACACACCAATCATGAAGAAAGAAACATTGACTGTCAGTCGAACAGAGACTGGCAGACGACGAAGAGCTACCAGTAACGTTGGTATTCCTGGCAGTAACGATGTGCCTATTGGCAGAGCCCGTGCCATGTCTGTCCCAACGTCGCGACCCACGAGCCCCGGACTACTGACTTGGGCAAGCACAATGGAGAAAACGGAACTTGAAGCAATCCCAGCAGAAGAGCGCAAGCGTCAAGAGACGATATTCGAGCTAATAGCCACAGAAAAAACTTATCTACGAGATCTTCAACTTGTCGTCAGCGTAAGTAGCGCTGGACACGCTTCTACTGACCATCAAAGAACATTACTGATTTTTTGTCACAAAAACAGGTGTTTTATGCAGATTCAGGCAAATACTTGACGCGAGATGAGCAAGACGTGGTTTTCTCAAACATTGACGAGCTGTTACTATGCAACACGGCACTGTTAAGCGATCTAGAATCTAGGCAACAGGAATCTGCCGGCGTGATTTCTAATATTGGCGACGTTTTTCTTAAGCATGTATGTTTTTTTTTTATTTGGCAGACGAGAAATATTAGAAAAGAGTATTTACATTAGAGATGGTGTACTAGGCCGAAAATCTCAATTGTTATTCCACATATTGTCGAAACCAATCGTTTGCAAGCAGGTTCTTGCAGGATAAGAGGCAGCAGGATCAGTGGTTCGACGTGTTCCTAAAGGTATTTGTTTTGTTTGTTTTATTAAAGTGGCAATTTAACATTTAATAACATGCTCAATTATTATTGTACATAATAGACGGCACAATCTCGACCGGAATGTCGCTCCTTGGATTTATCCCATTTTCTTCTGGAGCCCATGCAACGTATAACCCGATACCCACTATTACTTCAAAATGTAAGGCAATCTTTTAATATACACACGCATACTACTCTTATAATAACTAATTATTATCTTCTCTACTACCCAGATCCTTCAAGCTACACCGAAAAGACACCCAGACTATGGTGTATTACGATCTGCGCTTTTCAAAGCCGAAGCGATCTTACAACATGTAAACGAGGAAACGAGGCGATATGAAAATTCGCAGAAGATGCGAGAGCTCAGTCGTTTACTTGACATGGAACACTATGGTGTAAGTTAAAAAAATTCTAGAAAGCATTTTACTCATGTCTGTATGCTAATTATGCATAAATTAGCGATTGGATGTTTCTTCGCGAGAATTTGTCATGGAAGGTGTTTTGTACAAGGCAAAGAGTGGTCGAAAGCTCCACGGATACTTATTCAATGATATCTTGATTCTCACCGAGCCGTTGAAAGCTCTTAGTTCAGAAGGGTACCTCTATCGACTCTACAAAGAGGTAAGTATATTTTTAACGATAGTATACACTGCATGTCTGAACTGATTTGGCTTTTTTTTAAACTTTAGCCGATGAGTGTTGACATGATTACCGTACGGCAGCAACACCAAAACCTGTCGTTAAAAGCCTCATTCACTAGTAGCACTAGTAGCAGCTCGACAGGTATATTATAACAACCCAATAGACGGATGATTTTTAATACTAACTTTGTAATATAGACGATAATGCGTTCCAAATCGTTTATGGATCGCATGTTATTGGCGTGAAAGCATCGTCCGCTAGCCAGAAACGACAATGGATAAGCCAAATCCAGCATTTCAGTGCTCTGCAATCAACAATACAACGACAACAAAGTACATTTTACTAGAAAATGTGTTTTAGATACCACAAACGTTGTTCATTAAACTTAATTATGCATTTGATAATTGTGTATGCGAGTCTATTCTTTATTTTTTGTGCATGGTGCCTGAAACAATGCGTTGCTCGAACTGGATGCCGGGCTACAAAATTTCTTTTGCAGGTGCCGCAAAGACCGAGAACTTTTTTCTAAGGCAAAAGCCTTTTGACAACAATGGCATTCAAGTTTAACTTTTCTGTAAATATCTCAGTACTATAACAATCGCCCATCCGTTAGCCATTCTAAACGATACATATTACTTCGTTAGAACGATGATTTAGATCTCGACGACGTAGATCAAAATTCCACCGAGCAGATCGATTCATCGTTGGGCGATCTGTCATTGGAAGAGAGTGCGACGCAGAAAGTACCCTGTAGCGAATACGATATCAAGGTTCTTGCATTATCAATATATGTTTGTGCTATACTTTCAAGTATAGCTTATATGCTTACATTTGAGTTGAATAGGCGTGTGTGTTACCCACTCTCCTCCAAGCCGATATCCTTGATATACCCAAGGTTGACACACCGTTATACAAGCGAACACTGGCCGACGTCAAATTCCAGATGGCCGAGCAGGATACGCTGTTGAATGGGGACGCCGATAATGAAGATGGGAAAGTGGTAGAAATGCTCAATCTCAACAGTAACAGCGATCTGGTCCGCGGTGTGTATGAGGGTGGATTCAAGACGTGGGAATGCTCGCTTGATTTGGTAGAGTACCTTTCACAGCTGCCAAAGGATCAGATTACTGGCAAGCGAGTTCTTGAGGTAAGGGTTGTAGTACATCCGTCATTCATAAAGGAAGATGACTAGAAAGCGCATTGGATAAATAACGAAAATTAATGCCTGTTCATGTTGCTGATAGCTCGGGTGTGGATCTGCTTTACCTTCACTGCTACTGCTTGCAAAAGATCCCAGCAATCACGTCGACGTTCAGGATTACAACGACCAAGTGATCCGATACATCACAATCCCCAACATTCTTTTGAACACAGTATTAACGGTTCAAGAATCAGCAGCGCCAGCAGAAGATGTAGAATCATCAGACGAAAATGAAGAGGAGGAAGAGGAAAGTGCATCATCTGATGATGATGAGGAAGAAGAAGGCGAAGATGGATTAAAAGACCAGATAATCGGCGAAAATGTCACCTGTGATGCGGAAGCGGAGCTTCCTGCTGATAAGGTCCCTGATATGTTGCAACGCATTACAGAACGCACAAGAGCATTCGTGGGCGATTGGAGCGGATTACCGGTATGTTTGCATAGGAATGATAACGCGAGGCTAGGATGCAACGTAACAGCTAATAATACATGGCTGTAGTCATTGGTACAAGATACAAAATACGACATGATTGTTACTTCTGAGACAATCTACTCCGAGGAAGCATTGCCTGCCTTGGTTGAAGCCGTTCAAAAGACGCTCAAAAAGCCGGATGGTGTATGGTAAGCAACAGAGTCATGCCGGGAAATGGAAAGAAAACGTTTAGAGCTAATAGTGGATTCATTATAGCTATGTTGCTGCCAAGACGATCTACTTTGGCGTCGGTGGCGGCATTCTACCATTCTGCGACTTGCTGGATAAGTCAAAAGATGCGGATGGCGATAAGTTTAAGGTTGACAAGGTGTTTGAAAGCGAAAGCACTGTCAAACGCGAGATATTACGATTGAAATGGGACCTGTAACAATAGAAAATGAAAGAAGAACTGCCATGCTAAAAAAAAACTTGGCTGGACACATGCCTGTATAATTAAAATTCCTACCTTACACACACGCACGCAGTAACACCTCCCTCTTTTCTCATTGAGCCCAACGCTCACTGACCACTGTTTCACTTTATCTTTCTTGGTCATTTTGTATATTCTTTCAAGTTAATGCAGCCCTGTTCCATCATTTCAACTGCTCATTGCACATTTTTGCTTCCCTTTCTTGCCCAGCACCGCTACAACGACTCTTGATTTGAATGTCATAAATGTACGAATCGCCACCACCACTCAAGTTCCCTTCGCTCGCCATTTTACGCAGATTGACTCGAAGCATTTTAAGCGAATTGTCGAGCGAAGAAATTGAAGTCCTGCACAGTAAACGAGGTAACCTCGTTTTCAAACAATTTGGCAGCGGTGCCGGCGGCGCCCCTAGTAAGCGAAAGCCAAAGGTCACGAACGCTTGCCAAAACTGCAAAAAGAGCAAAACCGGCTGCGACGGATATTTGCCTTGCGAAAATTGTAGTAAACGGTCAAAACTATGCGAGTATCCACCTGGCGTTACCCCTCAACCAAAACTGGTTTCTGCGATTGGCACGAGTGGCGCTGCTCCAGTTGACCCGATAACAAAGACAGCAACTACTAAAACTACAACACAACCCCTGCCAACGCCCACGGAACCATCCGAACTCAACCCCGTGTCGCACGACGATATGCTTCCACCACCACCTCCTCCTCCACAACCTGCTTTTGTCATCGGTCGCTTCAGCGCACAGCAACAACAGCAGCTACCACCGCCACCAACACAACAACACTACTTTCCGGTTCCAGAGGCCGTTACCTTGGTGACTGAGAACAATGTCAATAACGCCACAAGCCCGCCTTCATCATTACAGCGCCAAGCATGCACGGACCGCTACGGCCATTTCACAGGCGACACTACATTTTTCATCCCACAGCAATCCGCACGACTACCTGCTGGGCCGTCGTCGACCTTTCCACAACGTCCAGAAACACCTCAGTTTTTGTCGGCTGACATCCAGACATCGCTTATTGACACCTTTTATGCACACGCTAATCCGTTTTTCCCTGCCATTATGAACAAAGCCCAGATGTTGGCTGAGCTCAACTTGCTGCGCACAGACCAGCCTTCTCAATTGTCCCAGCTCTTTTTTCATGCTGTTTTCTCTCGGGCTGCAAGCTTGACATCCGGCGAAGATTTTGTGCAACAAGATACGCCCGAAAGGAAAACCTGGTCTTCTATCAGCGATGCATTAATTGCATCGGCGTTCGAAGCGCGTGATGATTACCTCGAATCGCCACATATCAGCACTCTATTGGCGCTTGTCATCATTGCCAATCATTATGAACACAACAAACTCGCCAAAAACCTGCGTAGAGCCTGGATGCTGATTGGCGACGCTGGACGACTGGCGATCGACATGGGCTTACATCGAGCATCACGGTTACTACTGCATCCGGATGGCGAGGGCGATGTCTCGACACAGATGTGTATCCGAGCCTTTTGGGCTGTATGTGTTTCAGAGCGAACAATGAGTATCACATACGGTCGGCCATCCATGTTTGATGATAAAGACATGTATGCTATTTTTATTTATTTTTTTCTCAAAGATCCTGCACTTTTATTTGAAGAATGGAATGTTAATTCGCATTTATTAAATAGCGATGTTCCACCACCGAAATGCCTGCCCGAGGATGACGAACAAACCCAAAACTGGGTTGAAAGCTTACGACAGCTAGTTACGATGAGCAACATTGCCTGTCGGATTATGAGGTTCAATTATTCGGCACAGACACAGTTCTCCGGTGCTTTCAGGGTAATACATCAATGCTACGTCTCGAATAGGAAAAAGTAGTAAATATTAAATTTATCTTGAGTTTAGGTGAATGCTGCTGTATCAACAATAGATTGCTGGATGTGCTCAGAAAGTGATGATGATTTGGAAGATCGACTATTGCTAGGGATTGAGACCAGCGATCCACGTAAAAGGTTGAACGATTTGGAGGCGCTCTATTTCTATTCAAATCTGATCCAGCTCCACAAGCCGTTCATGCGTCAGGATGCGAGTACCAAAGGCAATGATTCGACAAGGCCATCCTTTGTAATTTGTCACTTGGCCGCTGTTGCGATCAGTCACATTGCTCATACAACTCCCGTCACTGAGCTAGCCGATATCTGCAAATCACCACCGACATTATACGCTATTGTCAAGGCCCTGCAGATTCACCTGGATAATGCATCGCATTTTGAGTCGGACAGAACGATTGCTTTTAGCGAAATATCATTTGAACGAACTCTATCGCAATTGCGGAAATTGCCAGTCATTATTCGTCACGGGGACGACTCGTCATTGCTCACCGAAACGCTCAATCATTTAGAACAAAGGTACTATCAGCGACCTAATGCCATCGTTGCTGGCTATTTGATCTCACGGCGTGCGGATTCACCCGTACTCACACTGTGCTCAAACGGAACATCAGCAACATCGGTCTCATCTGTCGAGGGAGCAACAACGTCTGCATCAAGCAATAATAGCTACCACCAAAATCCAATACTATCTTCGTCTTTGTCATCATCACCAGGAATGTATAAACAGCAGCGTCAGCAACAAGCAAATGATTGGGGTAGGGCATCCATCACTTTTGTCAACGTCGACCCTGCTATGAAAAATTCAACACTGAGAAAACGGCGGTTTCGAGAAACGAATATCAAAAAAGCTACTACATCATCCTCACTATCATCATCTTCATCCGTATCATCATCTAAATCATCTAATCAGAAAGTCCAGTCAACAGAGAAACACCAACAGCATCAGCGCCAGCGTACCGAACCTACAATATCATCACTAACACCAGCAAGCAACACCATCGACATTCACTCTCATCAGTATCACCAACAACAGCCAACACCTCCACAACCACAGGCCGGAACACCGCTTTATATCAATGACTTCGTCCCTACGAATACCTACACCATCTCTTACAACAATAGCCAACAGCAGCAACTATTTGCTCAGAATGCTGTAGCGGTATCTACTGTTATTAACAATACACCCAACTTTGATACCCATCCAACCCTCTATTCTGAATCACATATGATACCCCCACGGCTGGAACAAGACCCGGATTTACCTAGTGCAATATTACGCGAAGATTCCTGGAGCACAACTAATGGCTACTATTGATTATAAATATAAAGAAAGCTTTCTTAACATGTGACATTAGCTTAATAGAAAAATGATAGTGCCGCCTACTATGATGGAAGCTGCAATACAGCTATCACATCAAGTATGAAATTACTTAAATTGCTATCATACGCAACATGAATCGAGTACAAACATTGGCAAAGAGTAGTTTGCTAAACTCCTGTTATACACAAGTCATTCATTTGAAAATATTACTCAACAAATCTATTTGATATTGCTGTTTCATGTGCATTATCTAGCGAGACTAAGCTCCTCCACTTCGGGTTCCGTTCAATATCCCGCCTTTGATAAACGTGAAATATTAAAGAAGATAGTACTTTATAATTATCTAAAGCGACCTGGAATGACTGGGAGGCTGGAAGAGAGGCCGCCGTCTACAGCAAAAGCCTATTATCACACAGAAAACAACGACACATAGTCTTCATCAGTAAAAACAGGCACGCTATCACATAGTGTAAACAGTGTGCTGATACGTACCTGTCCATTGATATAAGATGCCTCCTCACTGGCTAAGAAAGCAACGAGTGTAGCAACCTAATATCATATACGCGTAAAATAGAGTCAATTGATGTCTCTAGATAATGAGCGTTATATCAGGACTCTTTTATGAGCCATAAACTACTATCGTACCTCCGCAGGAACAGCGTAACGCTTCAGAGGATTAAGTTGACCAAGTTTATGCGTAGTGCCTCTTGATTTAGCGAAATCCATGAGCGGTGATGTCATTCCGGTCTCGGTGAAACCCTGAAAGTATTTTGATTTGTTAGCGAGAAAATGCGTGAAAACCCCACATATTTACTACTCTCTATAATAGATAGTGCACATACTGGAAGGATGGCATTGGTGCGCACATTCGTTCCAGCATACTGGTATGCACTGGTTTGGCACAAGTTAATGACTCTAATGTTTTCACCACTCTATTAGTACACGTGTATTTTCTCGACTCGTAAATAACTACAGGTTGTATGAGGTTTGAAAGCTGATGAAACGATGCTTACGCTGCTTTCGATGCAGAATATTCTGGTGGAGCACCTGAGCGAAGACCAGCGACTGTAATATATATGTATAGATATATAATAGGTAGTAAATGGACTGTTAAAGAAGGAATCTTTCTAGGAAAACTGAATGCACATACCCGAAGCTGTACAAATAATCGATCCTCCTGAAAACTCTTTACCACCTTTTCCAGTTTCTTGCATGGCCGTGCCAGCAAATTTAAGAGCCAAAAACGCGCTCAAGGAGTTCACACGCAAGATTTTCATAAAGGATGCTTCGGTTTCATCTTGTAGTCGCGCATAAGGGGTGGATATACCTGCATTGGCGAAAAACACGTCGAGCCGCCCAAACTTCTCCATTGCTTCATTGATTACTCCAGTAACTCCAGCAGTAGATGCTGCATCTACCGTGCGAGCAATACAAATAACCCCCGGGTTCTGTTTTTCAATGTCTCGAGCAAGTTCTTTGAGATTCTCGTCTTGTAGATCCGTGGCGAAAATCGCTTTGGGGCCACGTTTAGCTAGAGCGTATACAGAAGCACGACTAATGATTATTGGTGGAAAGCGACATCGTTAGACATAATACCACGAAGCTCCTAGGAAGTGCAAATGTGTTCCTTTTCGTCATGTAGTGAACGGATGATAGACTTTTTGTTAACTTACCCAATGCCCCGAATTGAGTTAGCGCCTGTGACAATGCATACTTTGTCCTTAAGCGAAGGGCCCACCTTGGCCAAGTGCGCTGCAATCTGGCCGACGCGCTCGTTTGCAGTATCAAAAGAAGACATGGCTTAAGAAGTAGTAGAGAGAAGAAAGGATTATGCAGATTTAAAATACACACAGAATTACCAGGTCTTTTTGAAAACCTTCCCATTTTAGTCAGGAAAAGCTAGATATTTCACAACCTGGGAAAATTAGCGTTAAAGCTTCCCAGCTCCCACACGCACACTCCAAATAAGGAATCGCTAATTCATAAGTTTCGTTGTTACGTTGTACATATTTTTAGCAAGCCCGCATTATAAAATACTCGAATACGCATCATACGAGCTCTCGAGTCTTACGGTAACAAAGAGGTGCTACATTGTTGGCGATGTAGCAAGCTTACAAGTCTTCAGGTCTAGTTTAACCAATCCAGTAAGAGAAAATCAGAGCTTACTCATGTTGAGCCGATCGCTAAGACGACATAAAAGTTCTTTAATCGAGAGGTATAAAATCGGGAACAATCTGAGGCTGTCAAATGGCAGAATATTTGATAAGAGCGTATGGTAGGGGTAGCTCAAAGACGATCTTCTTCCTCTTCCTTCGTATGATAACAAGTAGCAGTAAGTCTGAGAAGGATCCTTCAGTTTACCTTTTTGAATGGTTATTATCGTGATGCATCTAATTGGCTTGAGAAGGATACCACCTGTAAGTATTTGATCGTTTATCGCATAGCACGACCGGGAATGATATAGTGTAACAGAACTTCTTCTACAATAAAATACGTTGTAAGAAGTCTATTCGAGATTGAGATAAAACCACTTTCGTTTAATGATTTAGGCGAAAAAGCATTGACAGCAACAGAGAAAAATTATCTAACCGCTGTTATTATACACTTCATTACTTACTGACATTCTACCGATGGATGGTACTTGATTTGCACAGGCAAAATGAGCCTACCAAAAATTTGGCGGTTTGAGCGGTGGATTATTCCTTAAGACTCGCTCGAGCTGTCAAAGTTCAAATCGTAAAAAGTCGCCCCGTTCCACCTTGTTTTTTTTCGGATTACCGATATTCTCTTTTTCCTGCACTTTCTACAAGATGTCTTCGACCGAAAAAAGCTACGATGACATGACACCTGAAGAACGCGAGGTGCACGATAAGGCACAAAAGGAGCGTGAAGAGGCAGAGCAAGCCGAATTACCGTACAAGTACGTGCTTGATGTACCATTTCTTTATAATGTTTTACCAGTTCGTTCCCCCTCCTCCCTTTGCCCTAATGAACAAGTTCTTTTGACAACGCACATTTGGCCGCCCTTTTTAATTTTTGTTTGTTTTCCCCCATTTATTTAAAATCAAAGGTGGCGACAGACTTTGCAAGATGTCGATGTGACGATTCCAGTTCCCAAAGGAACACGTGGACGCGATCTTCAAGTGGAATTAAAAAAGAAGCATATCAAGGTGGCGCTAAAGGGCCAGCCTGCTATCATGGAGGTAAAGCTTATTTGGCTGAAGGGATTGAAAAGTACGTAAAAGATGTAATATATGGGCTAAACAATTCTTTCTGCTGTGATAGGGCGAATTATGTAAAGAGATCAAGGTGGATGACAGCACTTGGACTATCGGTAAAGAAGCACATCTTGCCCCCCTCGGAAATAGAGCTCAGGAACTCTCTAACAGGGTTATATATATATTCGCTATTTAGATAACCAAGAGGAAGTACTTGTACATTTGGAAAAAGTTAACCAGATGACTTGGTGGGAGAACGTGGTCACTTCGGCTCCCAAGATTGATACCAAAAAGATTCAACCTGAAAACTCGAAATTGGATGAATTGGATGGTGAAACCCGTGCTATGGTGGAGAAAATGATGGTAATTGCCGCCAAAGGATATATGAATTTTCAGAATGCAGTGTTTGTGTATTATGCAAATTATCTAACAATAAATGTGGATGTTTTTTTTTGTAGTTTGATCAGCGTCAGAAGGCCATGAATCAGCCAGATAGTGATACGCTTCGAAAGCAGCAGGTGTTTGAATCGTTTAAGAACCAGCACCCAGAAATGGATGTAAGTCTTTTTTTTTTGATTTGGTAGAGCGAGATGTACCAGGAATACGAATACTCTACCACTTGATAACTATATTTCCGTGATCTCATTGAGGCTAACTAAATCTCTGTTAAATCTTACAGTTTAGCAAAGCACAGTTCCAGTAAAGGCCTACGTATTGTGTGGGATATGATGTGATTGTAGTGATCCTGTTTTAAGTTTCCTTTACAGATTTTCTCAATAAAAGATAAGTAAAAGAGTAATAGGACGAATGTTATAAAATTACGTAAAAAAAGAACATTCTTCGCCACAATTATTATATTTAAAAAAACTGGTACAGAAGGTGAGAAAGAGAGTATTTTGAAAATGTATATGTAATATATATATATATAGAGAGAGAGAAAAAGATTGTGGATTTACAAAAAGAAAAACAAAATGTAGAGCGAGTGGAGTGAGAGGAGTATCTGTGTAAACAATGCGAGGAGTTCTTTTTTTGGTTCGTGGAGGAGTGAGGAAAACGCTAGGAGAAAAGTGAGCTTCAGAAGGATAAATAGAGAGAGAGAGAGGAAGATGGAAAAAAGTGTAAATAGTAAAGGGAGGAAAAGAGTTATTAGAATTATTAACTTATTGGTTCCGGAAGTATGGATGTTCCAGTAAGCTAGATGCATTGCCTCGCTTGGTAGGATCACGAGAAAGCAGCATCTTGATCAACTGTCTTGTCCGAGAATCCGGAATCTTACGCTCCAAGTTGGGGATATACAGCTCCTTGTGCTCGTTCCATCGGAGACCGTTGTTTAGGATAGGCGTCGAAGGGGATGGATGTGATACGAAATGCAAAATCGTTTCATCCTTGATGCTGCTTGCAAAAAGTGCGTGCTTGGTTTCCAATTCCTATATATCATACATTTTCTAGTTAGCACTTGCCTGGTAATAGATTTACCCCCCCCTACTGCCTTTTCACCTAATTTTCAAAGAAGGTCTGAACTTACGTAGATGACACAGCCAAGGGCCCAAAGATCCACACTTGGCGTAGCTACCACACCATTTGCACCTTCAAGGCCATAAGTGGTTGCACGAGCGACTTCGGGAGGACAGTAGCGTGGCGTTATGACACCTACACATTCCTCGCCTATCGTACGGCTTGCTTCAAAATCAATCAATTTCCACGGTCCGCCGGCGAGATGCATAATGTTACTTGGTTTCAAATCACAAAATGCAACGTCGCGCGAATGACACCATGCCAAACATTCGACAACATTGCTTGCAATAGCACGTGTCTGTTCACGCGTCCAACTATGCTTCTCAGATCGTGCGCGTCGAATAGCAGAACCCAGCGTCTCGTCCAATCGCTCAAGCACAGTCGCGTACTTGATCTTGTCGTCATCATCGTTGCGTGGCTCGTCGGGTAAGGTGCTCAAGTCATAATCGTCGTCATTCGAATTATCATGATCGTCATTGTTGGATCGTCGTGGCAACGGTGTCCGGCTTTCGTCTTGGATGGTCAGTACTTCGAGTAGTTCAGCGACGTGGGATGATTTAAGTTTGATGAGCGTTCGGCATTCACGTTCCCAAGCTTCGCGTCGACCAAAGGATTTAATGACAACGTTCTTGTGCGTGTCGTCCTTGTCAGCCTTGTCGACAAACAAGACACTGTTCATTGGACCGATAATGGGTGGTGTAGATTTGTCGATCTGGTAACGTCGTGGAAGCATGCTGATGAGCGGGTTCAGCGCGTTGAATCGATTTTGCTGTTCTGTGGTCAAGTCGTCGTTACTGTTGTTGTTGTTAAGAGGCGATGAAGATGAGCGCGGTCGATCACTGGAGTCATGATTCGTATCTTCGGTCGAATTAGTGCTGCTGTGTGTAGGTGTACCGGTCGTTGCACGTGGTGCTGTTGAAGTTGCAGCCTCGCTCGACGTAGCAGCACTGCGTTGTTCGTCTGCGTTTTCATAATTATTATTGTTACTATTGTTACTATTACTGTTGGCGTTGTTGTTGCTATTGTCGATGTGACCGAGAGCAGCAAGCATTTCGAGTGGACTAACGGACTCGTAAATGTTCTCCTGGCCTTCACCACCGACTGGCTGAAATCGTTGAACGGATCCACGGTTGTTTTGGTCTTCTGGATCTGGCGTGACGGGTCGTGCTACGGGCACACTGCTCATGTTGGACGACGGGTACTGATGATGTGTAAGCGGAACATTACGGCCATCATTATTGCCGTGGGTTGCGGCGCTTGCTGTTGTTGTCGTGGCTAAGCTGAACTGTTGACTTGCTGGTGGAATATAGCGAATGGGTCCTGTTGGACCATGGGCTTGAAAGGATACAGATTCACCATTATCGTCTTCCTGACTCTTGCGCACATTATCTTCACCGTGTGTCGCGTGCGTTACGACCACTCGACCATCGTTCGTTGACTCGTCGCCGTTCACTGCACTCGTTGTATTGTTCGTCTGGATGCTGCGTAATACTTCCATGCTGCTGCTCAAGGGAGCACCGGCGCCTACGGTCGCAGTAACCGACGTAGGACTTTGCGGATTGTAGTGTTCAATAGTAATACCGTTTCCTTTGGACGCCATTCGTGAAGCAGGCACAGAAAACTCGTTGGGTTTCTGTGAAACCACTTCGTTGGGTGTCTGTGCGCTACGCAGTTCGTTGGAAGGAATCAGCAATTGCTTACTGGCGTGGGCTGAGTCGCGGAAGCTGCGTGTGCCATTGGAATAGGTGGCATGATCACTTGCGCTGTCGGTAGGTGACGCGAGTTCTTCCAGTACACCTGTCATGACCCGATCTGTGTCACCGAGCTCCGATCGGACGCCCATGAATGAATCATGATAACTGAGTGAGCCGGTCATGGCTTTTGAGACGCGCTTACGACTGGGGTATCCTCCTGCTGCTGCTGCTAATGCTGCACCGTCCATCATGTCGTAGGACGATCGTGGATAGTCATTAACATCAGTGCTATGACAATCGTTTGTCCAATAGTGGGGATGGCCGTTGTAATACTGCACATCGTCAGTTTTCTCCGAACGATTGTCGTCGTCTTTTTCACGTTGCTGTTTCCGTTTGCGTCGCCATAAGAAGAACAAGATGGCTGCAAGTAAAAGAACGCCGCCAACGGAACCCACGACAGCGCCAACTATAGTTGCAATATCGCTGTTGTCAGAAGGATCGCCGTCGTCTCCATTAATTTGACCGCCGAAGCCAGTGGTGGGGATACGCGTCCAGCTCCACGCTTGCAGGTCGAGTGCGTACATGTTGGAATCGTTGGTGGCACTGCCACCCCATCCACCATAGATGTAGATTTTTTGATTGGTGCTATCAAGAACTGCCGTGTGACCTACAAAATTTGCAATCGCCCCCTTGTCAATTAATCAACTATAAATGGAGTGTCGACACTTTTCTGCGGTAACAAGCATTTTACCCATTCGGGTGCTGGGTCCTTGATCTTGGTTGGCCATTTCCTTCCGTTGCCAAGTAAAGGTGGGGTAATTGGAAGCGTCGAGGACCCACACGTTGGAGTCAAAAGGGTCGGCAGTACCGCCACCGTAAACGATCATCTTGTCCTGCATGCAGTTGGCAGTATGCAGTCGGCGTGCTCCTATGGGGCCACCGTCTGATGATGTGACAGTTACCTGCAAGTTCCATGCTCGGGTGCCTAGATCGTATATAACAACATTCTATAATACATACATAAGCGCTTATGTGAGTCGAGCAGTCCAGTGTGATATCCTACCCACCTCGAGTGTGCGGAAGGTAAGGAGAGAAGGATGGATAGCCACATGATTTATTATTTATATCTTTTGGTCCAATTGTAACGTACCGCAGTTGCAGCATTCCCGCTACCAGTCGACGTGCCGCCAAATACGACGAGACAGTTGCACGACTGGATATAGCATGTCGAATGACCAGTAATGGCTTGTCCGTTAGAGCCAGACGTCCATGCAAACGAATTGGCGTCGAGTGTGTATAGACTGTTTTGAACGGCATTGTCTTGCGGATAGCCGTTGGTGTCGACTGAAGTGCCGCCATAAGTATATACGGTGTTGTTGACAGTAGTGATTGCAAACTGTGCAGCACGTCCCGGTGATTCAGTGTCTGCATTGTAAAGAATAATTAAATGTTATTTTTAGCGGCATATCCCAGTTTTCATAAGACACGTTTAGCAAGGGGTGGCGGTATGTGTCTTTCTTTTTTGGAGCGAGGTGTACTTGTGTGTGTGTGCTTTGTTAGGGGATGATATCAGAAAAAGAGAGAGAGAAAGAGCAGCTAGAAAGGGGGCTTGTGTGTGAGAGAAACAGAGAGAGAGAGCGCGGCTTACTCGAAGAAGGATAGCTCCAAGACCAGCTGTTGATATCAAATTTTTGAAGCATCCCGGCAGATCCGCCCTGAGTTGTGTTTCCCGCAACGACGATCATTTGGCCAGAACTGGGCAGTTCAGTTGCTCCGATATAGACTTGAGGAAGCATATCCTGTTGATGGGCGAAATTGTACCAACTTCCATTACGAGAATCCCATATCCACACACTGTTCGATCCCTCTACTTGGCTATTGTAATTTTTACTCGTGTCTTCAGACCCGCCATAAAGAATCACATAAGGATCCAGGAATGCTGTAGTAGTAGTAGTAGTAATAGTAGTAAAAGTGGTCATGAACTTGTTCTCCTTCAATCTATCGCTTTCGTCATTGGGTTTATTTGCGTTTATTCTTTTCGTTTTTCTTACCAGCCGCATGGCCAGCTCTCCATGGCACGTCAGTTTGAACATTTCCCAGTTGCGCGTTGACAATGCTAGTTCTAGTTGTAGTTAGGAGAGCCAGAAACGTCCACCACAGTACGACCGGGTGCTGACGAAACATGTAGGCTATTGAAAGTATTGGAGTATTGGATAAATAGTGGTTGTGAAAAAAGAGAGAGCAAGAGGAAAAGTGGGAAAAGAGAGGAAAAGAAGCAAGAGAGAAAGAGGAGAAGCTAAAGAACAATGGCTGCTGTTGCTGGCAGGGGCATCTGTACTTACCAGCCAAGTCTGCGTGTGTGAGTGCTATTTCTCTACTCTGCTGGAAAGCCTTCAATGGTGGAAGACGGTAATGTGGGGCGGAGTTGCTTGCTTTTTTTTTTTTTCGCCAGTGTGTAACGATCGAGATGAGTTGCCATTGGCAAAAATTGAAGTCGTCTCAGTTGCACCAAAGAGAAGCGCGTGTTACCTGGAACACACAAGAAAACTGTAGCAATCTCTCTCTCTCTCTCTCTCTCTCTCTTTTTGATCGAAAAAGGCCATGCAACCGGTGCACATGCAGATGGATGCGTTGCACATTACATAAGTGATCTCTTGAGAGAAGAATACAGGAGAGGGGCCTATTGTGATCCAACAATATCTATATATAATCCATTATCCCACCCTCCCCAAACCCTCTTTCTCTCTTTGTTCTCCTAGAGCAATGCCCTCCAATAGCGCCCGCCTTCCATGCATTCTTTCTCTCCCTGAATTTGGGTATTCACTCGCTTGCTTTTGTGGTTAAAGCAATTGCTGGTTTTTTTTTCGCACCCGCCATCTCTTCAGTTTACCGAAACGAATGCATTTTCTTTCTTGTCACACCCTAATGATATCAATGTTCCGATAATATATCTCTTCTTTTTCTCTATTAACGCTTTGTACCAGACGGTGTCTATGTATATATGCTAACCCTGTTGTTGCCATTGCTTGTTTGCTCCATCATCTATCCTGAACGATGCTATGCTACCTTTATTTTCCCAATGTTGTCATCGTCATTTTATAAGCCAAGATATATTAGCTGGTAATCGTTTAAGACAAGAAAATTTAAACTAAAATGACATACAAGCAGTAAGATTCGCGTGGCGACTAAAAAATTGTATTAGCATGACAATTAAAATATGCAATGCAAAGATTAAACATGAAAAAACAAAAACAAATGACACCATAACAAAAACATGGATGTACAACGCGTGAATGTTTATCCACAGCACTAAGTATCTCTATTTGTTTTCGCACTCGTGACAATTAGTAGAAGAGTCCTGATTGGGAAAACGGGAGAGAAGAGTGGAGGGCAAATTGCTTTTCTTTGGCTTCTCGATTGCTCGTGCTCTCACGCGCAAGCGCACACACGCACGAACGCGCTCATATCTTGCTGAGTATACAGTATGTATATGGATAAGAAACAAATTTTCTGTCATTTTGGGTTTCGCTCTATTAAATTGATGGTGCAACGATCACCTGTAGAGAAACACAAAAAAGAAATTTGTGTGTCCGTGTGTCTGTAAAGATATGCCTCTTTTTAAATCAACCTCATCGTATTCTAAACAAGGCAGTTGTAAGTTTAGATAAAGTGAATGTACTTACAGAAAGATTTCACGGTTCCTTCGTAAACAAAGTACAGCATCGTTGTTTTAATCCAACGTATTTTCTGGCAACTTAACCAGGGAAATATGCTATTGCGTGTCTGATCACTCTCCTTTTAATATTCGTACACTTTTTACTCTATGATATTGAGGAGTTCCTTGGATATAGCTTGACTGTTTGTATATATGTGTATGTAGAAACTCATACATGAAACAAGAATAGCTCAACAAAATGGTATATCACGACGTATATGGGATGTATAGCAGCAATGGATGAAATCGAGTTTGTTAAAAAATATAAACAAAAGATGGATGGGTTATGATGAGATAAAAAGATACAGTTTTGACAGCGAAAAAAGAATACAATATCAGCGATGAAAAAAGGTACAAGATGAAAAGATGATACAATAATACTGATGATATAAACGAGGTACAAATGGTGGTAAAAAAAATGGTATAAAGATGAGAGCTTGGTAATGATGTTAATCTGCTCGTTGTCGTTTTCGTGATGCTGGTTGTGGTGATGGGAGGAAATTCGAAGGAAGACACCAATGATTTCTTCCAGTTGATAATGTTATTGGCCGCATGGTATTGTTGATCAAGTCAAGGGTCTGTTCCATCATTTCTTTACCGATGCACGCACGATTCAATAACGGGTATAATCTCGATACCAAATTGCTGTTGTTGCTGGGAAATTCAAGTGGGTCGGCTCTTCTGATTATTGTGATAAAACCCTTTGGAATACTGACATCCGATAAGGAGACGCAGCCACCTAAATGAAGACATTGGAAAAAATACTTTCGGTAACTCATAGCATTCTTCTTATGACATGTGGCGGGAGTAATACAAACCTGAAATACTGTATCCAATCACATGGGATTGATGCAGAAGGTTAGGGCTGAAAGTCGCCAACAATAACATATCGCGCAATACAATAGGCATCTTGAGAAAGCTATCGCGCATCTCCTTTGTTTAATCCTTTGCGGCACCTATTTCTGTGCAACCAAGCTCGATATGACCACAGTTGAAGAGCGTATCCACTCGCCTTCCCATCTTTTGGTTTGTTATTGGCATTATGGATGATAATTGTCAGTCTTGGTTCACCGAGCTGGCATTGGCTTCACTAGACTTCTCAGTTCTATAGAATACAACAAAAAAATCAGTTTCAGTGCTCATTTTTCTGTTCATGTTTATATTAGTGATTGACTTACCCCTTTGCCAAGATGGAACTTCCTTTAAAAACTGTAGCGAAAAAATCAAAACAACGGTACAACTGGTCCGATTCAATCAAACTACCAATATCAAATATCCCAGTTTCTAAAAAGAGACTTGCTATATTTTGTAGCTCGGTCGACAATCACACTTTCAATGTTTCTTTGGTAGGATCGGTGATTTCAATGCTTCTTGCATACTTGAACACCTCCGCACCAGTTTTCTATAACATATAATAGTATTAGTATTCTATCATCATATTCTTTGTTTCTTTATTTGTTTGCTTATATGTACATACCAATTCTTTAAGACTCTTGAAGCATTGTTCAAGTTCTTTCGGTACACCACAAGGCAAATCGCCACCAGCACCACGTATTTCGTCGAGGTCTTCTTCACTGAATACAGAACTCCAGTTTTTATCCCCCAAATCTAGGATCAAAGATTGGGAAGGACTGAGAAATGGCAAGATTAGCTGGTAAATCCAAAACCCAAAACTACGCATAATAGATTTTTTTGCTTACTGATAATACTCGCATCCCAACGCAAACGCCATAACCTTTTCTTCTACAGAAATTGGTTCAACATCATCAACTTCTGCTTGTCGCATTGTGGCATCTAAGACCCAGAAATCATCTTTATGAAGCTTTTTGAAATTTTGGAGCTTCTCAGTCAATGTGATTTTGTCTGCAGCAGTCAGTTTGCTTTTCAAGTCTGGAGGAGAAGTCGATGACTGTGGCAAAGAAGGTAATGATGACTCTTCTGCTTCATCACCTGCCAATTGTTGTTCAATACGTTTCCATGAAACATTTTCATCTCCCTAGAAGATATCAATGCATTAGTCCGTGTTTAATATGTATACCTGCGTAAAAAAAGAAAACAGATATAGTAGTTGACACTTACTATTGACATTTCTAACGAAGCCGCCGCTTCCTTTACTAATCAAACATATGTTCTTTTTGTCATTTCTGATAGAGCTAGAAACAATGTCATGTTCTAAATGGTCAATGACGTTTTGAAGTCTGACCGACTTCCCGCGGTTCTTGGCCTGTAATAAAAAAGCTTTTGTAGCTACCACATTGAAAGATTAATAAGCACTAAATATTACAATACAAAAAATTGAATTTGAAATTGTATCACTGGTAACTACCTGTGATGAAAGGGGATGTTCAGTTGCCATGGGAATCGCGACGGAAAAGAGAAAGTGGAAAGGAGAGTGAAAGGAAAAAATTCGGTTACAGCAGCTGTTTTGCAGGCTGTTTAATAGTTTATTAATTTTTAATTTATTTTATATATTTAGTTTTTAAGTTTTATTTTTAAACAATAAAGAATGATCAATATAGTTAGGGGTGGTCAGAGAATATCTTTGATTTTTGATGACGTTGGTAGCTGGTCATTGAGACGGTAGTCGAAACCCTAGAATAATGGTAGTTATTCTAAACACTTGTCTACAAGTGCCTCATGAACAGTGCTCTTTGGAGAAAAATTGTTTTGGCGTACATTTGTTCACACACACATGGATAAACATTGTCTCTTTCTCTCTCTATCATTTTTGCATATCTCTTGGCTTGGCTAAGTCAAGTCGTTTCTCACGTTTTGTCACATTCTATTGTTGCTCAAGTTACAAAACTAGGAATGCAAAATCTTATTGTATAAAACTAAAAAGTGTGACGTTTGCTGCACGCCAGAAGCTTGCTGCAATTTCGCATATCTCATCGGAAGTGGGCGTTTTACACTTTTGTCGTTGAGTATACAAAACCTAGAAGCCACTTTGTACTTGTATTGTTGCATTGTATATATTGGGGGTATTTGGGGAGATCTCTGGACCTCCTCTTATATAGGATTTTGCATTCGATCCCAGACAGGGCCAATTATTCTTTGCCTAAGGAATTATGTCTTGGCCAGATGGCCTTCAATTGTAAGTGGGAGGGGATTTTTTTGATTTTAGACAAGCAATTTTGAGTTGCGGGAATGGAAATCTCGCCCTTAGAGCTTTCGGCTACGGCTCGAGTAATTTCACAGATGGGCAGACTGAAATTCACTCATAGAACACTGTTCATGAGGCACTTGTAGGCAAGTGTTTAGAATAACTACCATTATTCTAGGGTTTCGACTACCGTCTCAATGACCAGCTACCAACGTCATCAAAGATCAAAGATATTCTCTGACCACCCCTAACTATATTGATCATTCTTTATTGTTTAAGAATAAAACTTAAAAACTAAATATATAAAATAAATTAAAAATTAATAAACTATTAAACAGCCTGCAAAACAGCTGCTGTAACCGAATTTTTTCCTTTCACTCTCCTTTCCACTTTCTCTTTTCTGTCGCAATTCCCATGGCAACTGAACATCCCCTTTCATCACAGGTAGTTACCAGTGATACAATTTCAAATTCAATTTTTTGTATTGTAATATTTAGTGCTTATTAATCTTTCAATGTGGTAGCTACAAAAGCTTTTTTATTACAGGCCAAGAACCGCGGGAAGTCGGTCAGACTTCAAAACGTCATTGACCATTTAGAACATGACATTGTTTCTAGCTCTATCAGAAATGACAAAAAGAACATATGTTTGATTAGTAAAGGAAGCGGCGGCTTCGTTACAAATGTCAATAGTAAGTGTCAACTACTATATCTGTTTTCTTTTTTTTACGCAGGTATACATATTAAACACGGACTAATGCATTGATATCTTCTAGGAAGATGAAAATGTTTCATGGAAACGAATCGAACAACGATTGGCGAGTGATCCAAACAACACAGCTTCCAGTTAAGTCTTAGCTGAGCCTAGTGAAGCCACAACATCTGAAGCAGAGGGGACATCATCATCATCATCATCATCGCCATCGTTGTCATCATCTTTGTCATCATCATCGACGTCTCTTGCTGCATTTAAAACCAAACTCACTGCCGCGGACAAAGTCACATTGACTGAGAAGCTCCAAAATTTTAATAAGCTTCATAAAGATTATTTCTGGGTCTTAGATGCCACAATGCGACAAGCAGAAGTTGATGATGTTGAGCCAATTTCTGTAGAAGAAAAGGTCATGGCGTTTGCATCACAATGCGAGTATTATCAGTAAGCGAAAAAATCTATTGTGCATAGTTTTTGGGTCTTGGATTTACCAGCTAATCTTGCCATTTCTCAGTCTGTCCCAATCTTTGATCTTAGATTTGGGGGATAAAAACTGGAGTTCTGTTTTCAATGAAGAACAGCTCGATGAAATACGTGGTGCTGGTGGCGATTTGCCTTGTGGTGTACCGAAAGAACTTGAACAATGCTTCGAGAGTCTTAAAGAATTGGTATGTACATATAAGCAAACAAATAAAGAAACAAAGAATATGACGATAGAATACTAATACTATTATATGTTATAGAAAACTGGTGCAGAGGTGTTTAAGTATGCAAGAAGCATTGAAATCACCGATCCCACCAAAGAAACATTAAAAGTGTGGTTGTCGACCGAGCTACAAAAGGTAGCAAGTCTCTTTCTGGAAACTGGGACATTCGACATCGGTAGTTTGATGGAATCGGACCAGTTGTACCGGTGTTTTGATTTTTTCGCTACAGTTTTTAAAGGAAGTTCCATCTTGGCAAAAGGGTAAGTCAATCACTAATATAAACATGAACAGAAAAATGAGCAGAAAGAATGCACTGAAACTGATTTCTTGTTGTATTCTATAGAACCGAAAAATCAAGTGAAGCCAATGCCACGTCAGTCAACCAAGATCGCACATTATCAGCTATAAAGCTGATAGCAAACCGAAAGATGGAAAGACGCGTGGATATGCTCTTCAACTGTGGTCATATCGAGTTTGGTTGCACAGAAATAGGTGCCACAAAGGACCAAACAAAGGAGATGCGCGATAGCTTTCTCAAGATGCCTATTGTATTGCGCGATATGTTGTTGTTGGCGACTTTTAGGCCTAACCTGCTGCATCAATCCCATGTGATTGGATATAGTATTTCAGGTTTGTATTACTCCCGCCACATGTTAGAAAAAGAATGCTATGAGTTACCGAAAGTATTTTTTCTAATGTCTTCATTCAGGTGGCTGCGTCTCCTTATTGGATGTCAGTATTCTTCAAAAGGGTTTTACCACAATAATCAGAAGAACCGACCCACTTCAGGAGGTTAACTTTAAATATTATAATTTACAAGAATTTAAATTTTTTAAAAAAAATTTAGATATAGGAAAATATTTTTATTAAAAAAATTAATTTCTCAGCTAAAAAGACTTGTCTTGGTTGAAATAATTAAATAGTAAATCTTAAATATTTAATAGGGGTGGGTGTAGTAGGACAAGAAAATCTTCGATTTTTGAAGTCCTAGCTGGTCTTTCTGAAAGAAACCTAATATGATGGTAATCGTATATTAGAGAGTTAATAATAACTAGTAAGTTATTAATTAGCTCTCTCAGTTTTCCAGCAACAACAGCAATTTGGTATCAAGATTATACCCGTTATTGAATCGTGCGTGCATTGGTAAAGAATTGATGGAACAGACCCTTGACTTGATCAACAATACCATGTGGCCAATAACATTATCAACTGGAAGAAATCATTGGTGTCTTCCTTCGAATTTCCTCCCATCTCCACAACCAGCATCACGAAAACGACAACAAGCAGATAAACATCATTACCAAGCTCTCATCTTTATACCATTTTTTTACCACCATTTGTACCTCGTTTTCATCATCAGTACCTTTTTTCATCGCCAATATTGTATTCTTTTTTTGCTGTCAATACTGTAACTTTTTTTGCTCATCATGAAACCCATTCATCATCCTGTTTACCATCCATTGCTGCTATACATCCCATATACGTCGTGATATACCAAAACGAATTATAACAATCTTTAAGTGGGATCACCCATATTGCTAATTAAGCTTTTATATTGAGGAGCTCCTTGGATATAGCTTGAGACTTTTTGTATATATGTGTATGTAGAAACTCACACATGAAACAAGAATAGCTCAACAAAATGGTTATTAGTATATCACAACGTATATGGGATGTATAGCAGCAATGGATGATAAATAGGATGATGAATGGGTTTCATGATGAGCAAAGAAAGTTACAGTTTTGACAGCAAAAAAAGAATACAATATCAGCGAGGAAAAAAGGTATTGATGATGAAAACGAGGTACAAATGGTGGTAAAAAAAATGGTATAAAGATGAGAGCTTGGTAATGATGTTAATCTGCTTGTTGTCGTTTTCGTGATGCTGGTTGTGGAGATGAAGTATAAATAATATCTATAATATTTGTTATAATAAATAACAATATTATAATATTTTATTATACTGTCAAGCGTTCAAATAAAAATCTAACTTTGTTGTTTTTAAATGAACTGGGCGTCGTCGTACCTCCTAGCCTGTTTTCCCTCAAACATAATAGTTAAGATTATCTCTAAGGGTTGAGAATATTATAGGGTTTGAGAAATTATTTTTTTAATTAAAAAAATTAATTTCATCACTTATTGTAAACACTTTAAAGCTATATTACTTATAGTTTTTTACATATTTATAATATCACTAAAAGCATAACACTAGGGGTTACCCTCCGATGGGAGGAAATTCGAAGGAAGACACCAATGATTTCTTCCAGTTGATAATGTTATTGGCCACATGGTATTGTTGATCAAGTCAAGGGTCTGTTCCATCAATTCTTTACCAATGCACGCACGATTCAATAACGGGTATAATCTTGATACCAAATTGCTGTTGTTGCTGGAAAACTGAGAGAGCTAATTAATAACTTACTAGTTATTATTAACTCTCTAATATACGATTACCATCATATTAGGTTTCTTTCAGAAAGACCAGCTAGGACTTCAAAAATCGAAGATTTTCTTGTCCTACTACACCCACCCCTATTAAATATTTAAGATTTACTATTTAATTATTTCAACCAAGACAAGTCTTTTTAGCTGAGAAATTAATTTTTTTAATAAAAATATTTTCCTATATCTAAATTTTTTTTTAAAAAATTTAAATTCTTGTAAATTATAATATTTAAAGTTAACCTCCTGAAGTGGGTCGGTTCTTCTGATTATTGTGGTAAAACCCTTTTGAAGAATACTGACATCCAATAAGGAGACGCAGCCACCTGAATGAAGACATTAGAAAAAATACTTTCGGTAACTCATAGCATTCTTTTTCTAACATGTGGCGGGAGTAATACAAACCTGAAATACTATATCCAATCACATGGGATTGATGCAGCAGGTTAGGCCTAAAAGTCGCCAACAACAACATATCGCGCAATACAATAGGCATCTTGAGAAAGCTATCGCGCATCTCCTTTGTTTGGTCCTTTGTGGCACCTATTTCTGTGCAACCAAACTCGATATGACCACAGTTGAAGAGCATATCCACGCGTCTTTCCATCTTTCGGTTTGCTATCAGCTTTATAGCTGATAATGTGCGATCTTGGTTGACTGACGTGGCATTGGCTTCACTTGATTTTTCGGTTCTATAGAATACAACAAGAAATCAGTTTCAGTGCATTCTTTCTGCTCATTTTTCTGTTCATGTTTATATTAGTGATTGACTTACCCCTTTGCCAAGATGGAACTTCCTTTAAAAACTGTAGCGAAAAAATCAAAACAACGGTACAACTGGTCCGATTCAATCAAACTACCAATATCAAATATCCCAGTTTCTAAAAAGAGACTTGCTATATTTTGTAGCTCGGTCGACAATCACACTTTCAATGTTTCTTTGGTAGGATCGGTGATTTCAATGCTTCTTGCATACTTGAACACCTCCGCACCAGTTTTCTATAACATATAATAGTATTAGTATTCTATCATCATATTCTTTGTTTCTTTATTTGTTTGCTTATATGTACATACCAATTCTTTAAGACTCTTGAAGCATTGTTCAAGTTCTTTCGGTACACCACAAGGCAAATCGCCACCAGCACCACGTATTTCGTCGAGGTCTTCTTCACTGAATACAGAACTCCAGTTTTTATCCCCCAAATCTAGGATCAAAGATTGGGAAGGACTGAGAAATGGCAAGATTAGCTGGTAAATCCAAAACCCAAAACTACGCATAATAGATTTTTTTGCTTACTGATAATACTCGCATCCCAACGCAAACGCCATAACCTTTTCTTCTACAGAAATTGGTTCAACATCATCAACTTCTGCTTGTCGCATTGTGGCATCTAAGACCCAGAAATCATCTTTATGAAGCTTTTTGAAATTTTGGAGCTTCTCAGTCAATGTGATTTTGTCTGCAGCAGTCAGTTTGCTTTTCAAGTCTGGAGGAGAAGTCGATGACTGTGGCAAAGAAGGTAATGATGACTCTTCTGCTTCATCACCTGCCAATTGTTGTTCAATACGTTTCCATGAAACATTTTCATCTCCCTAGAAGATATCAATGCATTAGTCCGTGTTTAATATGTATACCTGCGTAAAAAAAGAAAACAGATATAGTAGTTGACACTTACTATTGACATTTCTAACGAAGCCGCCGCTTCCTTTACTAATCAAACATATGTTCTTTTTGTCATTTCTGATAGAGCTAGAAACAATGTCATGTTCTAAATGGTCAATGACGTTTTGAAGTCTGACCGACTTCCCGCGGTTCTTGGCCTGTAATAAAAAAGCTTTTGTAGCTACCACATTGAAAGATTAATAAGCACTAAATATTACAATACAAAAAATTGAATTTGAAATTGTATCACTGGTAACTACCTGTGATGAAAGGGGATGTTCAGTTGCCATGGGAATCGCGACGGAAAAGAGAAAGTGGAAAGGAGAGTGAAAGGAAAAAATTCGGTTACAGCAGCTGTTTTGCAGGCTGTTTAATAGTTTATTAATTTTTAATTTATTTTATATATTTAGTTTTTAAGTTTTATTTTTAAACAATAAAGAATGATCAATATAGTTAGGGGTGGTCAGAGAATATCTTTGATCTTTGATGACGTTGGTAGCTGGTCATTGAGACGGTAGTCGAAACCCTAGAATAATGGTAGTTATTCTAAACACTTGTCTACAAGTGCCTCATGAACAGTGCTCTTTGGAGAAAAATTGTTTTGGCGTACATTTGTTCACACACACATGGATAAACATTGTCTCTTTCTCTCTCTATCATTTTTGCATATCTCTTGGCT
Organism: Zychaea mexicana; assembly: GCF_025766255.1. Classification (NCBI taxonomy): domain Eukaryota; kingdom Fungi; phylum Mucoromycota; class Mucoromycetes; order Mucorales; family Lichtheimiaceae; genus Zychaea; species Zychaea mexicana. The sequence continues at coordinate 246,447 of NW_026516712.1, forward strand.
TGGCTAAGTCAAGTCGTTTCTCACGTTTTGTCACATTCTATTGTTGCTCAAGTTACAAAACTAGGAATGCAAAATCTTATTGTATAAAACTAAAAAGTGTGACGTTTGCTGCACGCCAGAAGCTTGCTGCAATTTCGCATATCTCATCGGAAGTGGGCGTTTTACACTTTTGTCGTTGAGTATACAAAACCTAGAAGCCACTTTGTACTTGTATTGTTGCATTGTATATATTGGGGGTATTTGGGGAGATCTCTGGACCTCCTCTTATATAGGATTTTGCATTCGATCCCAGACAGGGCCAATTATTCTTTGCCTAAGGAATTATGTCTTGGCCAGATGGCCTTCAATTGTAAGTGGGAGGGGATTTTTTTGATTTTAGACAAGCAATTTTGAGTTGCGGGAATGGAAATCTCGCCCTTAGAGCTTTCGGCTACGGCTCGAGTAATTTCACAGATGGGCAGACTGAAATTCACTCATAGAACACTGTTCATGAGGCACTTGTAGGCAAGTGTTTAGAATAACTACCATTATTCTAGGGTTTCGACTACCGTCTCAATGACCAGCTACCAACGTCATCAAAGATCAAAGATATTCTCTGACCACCCCTAACTATATTGATCATTCTTTATTGTTTAAAAATAAAACTTAAAAACTAAATATATAAAATAAATTAAAAATTAATAAACTATTAAACAGCCTGCAAAACAGCTGCTGTAACCGAATTTTTTCCTTTCACTCTCCTTTCCACTTTCTCTTTTCCGTCGCGATTCCCATGGCAACTGAACATCCCCTTTCATCACAGGTAGTTACCAGTGATACAATTTCAAATTCAATTTTTTGTATTGTAATATTTAGTGCTTATTAATCTTTCAATGTGGTAGCTACAAAAGCTTTTTTATTACAGGCCAAGAACCGCGGGAAGTCGGTCAGACTTCAAAACGTCATTGACCATTTAGAACATGACATTGTTTCTAGCTCTATCAGAAATGACAAAAAGAACATATGTTTGATTAGTAAAGGAAGCGGCGGCTTCGTTAGAAATGTCAATAGTAAGTGTCAACTACTATATCTGTTTTCTTTTTTTACGCAGGTATACATATTAAACACGGACTAATGCATTGATATCTTCTAGGGAGATGAAAATGTTTCATGGAAACGTATTGAACAACAATTGGCAGGTGATGAAGCAGAAGAGTCATCATTACCTTCTTTGCCACAGTCATCGACTTCTCCTCCAGACTTGAAAAGCAAACTGACTGCTGCAGACAAAATCACATTGACTGAGAAGCTCCAAAATTTCAAAAAGCTTCATAAAGATGATTTCTGGGTCTTAGATGCCACAATGCGACAAGCAGAAGTTGATGATGTTGAACCAATTTCTGTAGAAGAAAAGGTTATGGCGTTTGCGTTGGGATGCGAGTATTATCAGTAAGCAAAAAAATCTATTATGCGTAGTTTTGGGTTTTGGATTTACCAGCTAATCTTGCCATTTCTCAGTCCTTCCCAATCTTTGATCCTAGATTTGGGGGATAAAAACTGGAGTTCTGTATTCAGTGAAGAAGACCTCGACGAAATACGTGGTGCTGGTGGCGATTTGCCTTGTGGTGTACCGAAAGAACTTGAACAATGCTTCAAGAGTCTTAAAGAATTGGTATGTACATATAAGCAAACAAATAAAGAAACAAAGAATATGATGATAGAATACTAATACTATTATATGTTATAGAAAACTGGTGCGGAGGTGTTCAAGTATGCAAGAAGCATTGAAATCACCGATCCTACCAAAGAAACATTGAAAGTGTGATTGTCGACCGAGCTACAAAATATAGCAAGTCTCTTTTTAGAAACTGGGATATTTGATATTGGTAGTTTGATTGAATCGGACCAGTTGTACCGTTGTTTTGATTTTTTCGCTACAGTTTTTAAAGGAAGTTCCATCTTGGCAAAGGGGTAAGTCAATCACTAATATAAACATGAACAGAAAAATGAGCAGAAAGAATGCACTGAAACTGATTTCTTGTTGTATTCTATAGAACCGAAAAATCAAGTGAAGCCAATGCCACGTCAGTCAACCAAGATCGCACATTATCAGCTATAAAGCTGATAGCAAACCGAAAGATGGAAAGACGCGTGGATATGCTCTTCAACTGTGGTCATATCGAGTTTGGTTGCACAGAAATAGGTGCCACAAAGGACCAAACAAAGGAGATGCGCGATAGCTTTCTCAAGATGCCTATTGTATTGCGCGATATGTTGTTGTTGGCGACTTTTAGGCCTAACCTGCTGCATCAATCCCATGTGATTGGATATAGTATTTCAGGTTTGTATTACTCCCGCCACATGTTAGAAAAAGAATGCTATGAGTTACCGAAAGTATTTTTTCTAATGTCTTCATTCAGGTGGCTGCGTCTCCTTATTGGATGTCAGTATTCTTCAAAAGGGTTTTACCACAATAATCAGAAGAACCGACCCACTTCAGGAGGTTAACTTTAAATATTATAATTTACAAGAATTTAAATTTTTTAAAAAAAAATTTAGATATAGGAAAATATTTTTATTAAAAAAATTAATTTCTCAGCTAAAAAGACTTGTCTTGGTTGAAATAATTAAATAGTAAATCTTAAATATTTAATAGGGGTGGGTGTAGTAGGACAAGAAAATCTTCGATTTTTGAAGTCCTAGCTGGTCTTTCTGAAAGAAACCTAATATGATGGTAATCGTATATTAGAGAGTTAATAATAACTAGTAAGTTATTAATTAGCTCTCTCAGTTTTCCAGCAACAACAGCAATTTGGTATCAAGATTATACCCGTTATTGAATCGTGCGTGCATTGGTAAAGAATTGATGGAACAGACCCTTGACTTGATCAACAATACCATGTGGCCAATAACATTATCAACTGGAAGAAATCATTGGTGTCTTCCTTCGAATTTCCTCCCATCGGAGGGTAACCCCTAGTGTTATGCTTTTAGTGATATTATAAATATGTAAAAAACTATAAGTAATATAGCTTTAAAGTGTTTACAATAAGTGATGAAATTAATTTTTTTAATTAAAAAAATAATTTCTCAAACCCTATAATATTCTCAACCCTTAGAGATAATCTTAACTATTATGTTTGAGGGAAAACAGGCTAGGAGGTACGACGACGCCCAGTTCATTTAAAAACAACAAAGTTAGATTTTTATTTGAACGCTTGACAGTATAATAAAATATTATAATATTGTTATTTATTATAACAAATATTATAGATATTATTTATACTTCATCTCCACAACCAGCATCACGAAAACGACAACAAGCAGATTAACATCATTACCAAGCTCTCATCTTTATACCATTTTTTTTACCACCATTTGTACCTCGTTTTCATCATCAATACCTTTTTTCCTCGCTGATATTGTATTCTTTTTTTGCTGTCAAAACTGTAACTTTCTTTGCTCATCATGAAACCCATTCATCATCCTATTTATCATCCATTGCTGCTATACATCCCATATACGTTGTGATATACTAATAACCATTTTGTTGAGCTATTCTTGTTTCATGTGTGAGTTTCTACATACACATATATACAAAAAGTCTCAAGCTATATCCAAGGAGCTCCTCAATATAAAAGCTTAATTAGCAATATGGGTGATCCCACTTAAAGATTGTTATAATTCGTTTTGGTATATCACGACGTATATGGGATGTATAGCAGCAATGGATGGTAAACAGGATGATGAATGGGTTTCATGATGAGCAAAAAAAGTTACAGTATTGACAGCAAAAAAAGAATACAATATTGGCGATGAAAAAAGGTACTGATGATGAAAACGAGGTACAAATGGTGGTAAAAAAATGGTATAAAGATGAGAGCTTGGTAATGATGTTTATCTGCTTGTTGTCGTTTTCGTGATGCTGGTTGTGGAGATGGGAGGAAATTCGAAGGAAGACACCAATGATTTCTTCCAGTTGATAATGTTATTGGCCACATGGTATTGTTGATCAAGTCAAGGGTCTGTTCCATCAATTCTTTACCAATGCACGCACGATTCAATAACGGGTATAATCTTGATACCAAATTGCTGTTGTTGCTGGAAAACTGAGAGAGCTAATTAATAACTTACTAGTTATTATTAACTCTCTAATATACGATTACCATCATATTAGGTTTCTTTCAGAAAGACCAGCTAGGACTTCAAAAATCGAAGATTTTCTTGTCCTACTACACCCACCCCTATTAAATATTTAAGATTTACTATTTAATTATTTCAACCAAGACAAGTCTTTTTAGCTGAGAAATTAATTTTTTTAATAAAAATATTTTCCTATATCTAAATTTTTTTTAAAAAATTTAAATTCTTGTAAATTATAATATTTAAAGTTAACCTCCTGAAGTGGGTCGGTTCTTCTGATTATTGTGGTAAAACCCTTTTGAAGAATACTGACATCCAATAAGGAGACGCAGCCACCTGAATGAAGACATTAGAAAAAATACTTTCGGTAACTCATAGCATTCTTTTTCTAACATGTGGCGGGAGTAATACAAACCTGAAATACTATATCCAATCACATGGGATTGATGCAGCAGGTTAGGCCTAAAAGTCGCCAACAACAACATATCGCGCAATACAATAGGCATCTTGAGAAAGCTATCGCGCATCTCCTTTGTTTGGTCCTTTGTGGCACCTATTTCTGTGCAACCAAACTCGATATGACCACAGTTGAAGAGCATATCCACGCGTCTTTCCATCTTTCGGTTTGCTATCAGCTTTATAGCTGATAATGTGCGATCTTGGTTGACTGACGTGGCATTGGCTTCACTTGATTTTTCGGTTCTATAGAATACAACAAGAAATCAGTTTCAGTGCATTCTTTCTGCTCATTTTTCTGTTCATGTTTATATTAGTGATTGACTTACCCCTTTGCCAAGATGGAACTTCCTTTAAAAACTGTAGCGAAAAAATCAAAACAACGGTACAACTGGTCCGATTCAATCAAACTACCAATATCAAATATCCCAGTTTCTAAAAAGAGACTTGCTATATTTTGTAGCTCGGTCGACAATCACACTTTCAATGTTTCTTTGGTAGGATCGGTGATTTCAATGCTTCTTGCATACTTGAACACCTCCGCACCAGTTTTCTATAACATATAATAGTATTAGTATTCTATCATCATATTCTTTGTTTCTTTATTTGTTTGCTTATATGTACATACCAATTCTTTAAGACTCTTGAAGCATTGTTCAAGTTCTTTCGGTACACCACAAGGCAAATCGCCACCAGCACCACGTATTTCGTCGAGGTCTTCTTCACTGAATACAGAACTCCAGTTTTTATCCCCCAAATCTAGGATCAAAGATTGGGAAGGACTGAGAAATGGCAAGATTAGCTGGTAAATCCAAAACCCAAAACTACGCATAATAGATTTTTTTGCTTACTGATAATACTCGCATCCCAACGCAAACGCCATAACCTTTTCTTCTACAGAAATTGGTTCAACATCATCAACTTCTGCTTGTCGCATTGTGGCATCTAAGACCCAGAAATCATCTTTATGAAGCTTTTTGAAATTTTGGAGCTTCTCAGTCAATGTGATTTTGTCTGCAGCAGTCAGTTTGCTTTTCAAGTCTGGAGGAGAAGTCGATGACTGTGGCAAAGAAGGTAATGATGACTCTTCTGCTTCATCACCTGCCAATTGTTGTTCAATACGTTTCCATGAAACATTTTCATCTCCCTAGAAGATATCAATGCATTAGTCCGTGTTTAATATGTATACCTGCGTAAAAAAAGAAAACAGATATAGTAGTTGACACTTACTATTGACATTTCTAACGAAGCCGCCGCTTCCTTTACTAATCAAACATATGTTCTTTTTGTCATTTCTGATAGAGCTAGAAACAATGTCATGTTCTAAATGGTCAATGACGTTTTGAAGTCTGACCGACTTCCCGCGGTTCTTGGCCTGTAATAAAAAAGCTTTTGTAGCTACCACATTGAAAGATTAATAAGCACTAAATATTACAATACAAAAAATTGAATTTGAAATTGTATCACTGGTAACTACCTGTGATGAAAGGGGATGTTCAGTTGCCATGGGAATCGCGACGGAAAAGAGAAAGTGGAAAGGAGAGTGAAAGGAAAAAATTCGGTTACAGCAGCTGTTTTGCAGGCTGTTTAATAGTTTATTAATTTTTAATTTATTTTATATATTTAGTTTTTAAGTTTTATTTTTAAACAATAAAGAATGATCAATATAGTTAGGGGTGGTCAGAGAATATCTTTGATCTTTGATGACGTTGGTAGCTGGTCATTGAGACGGTAGTCGAAACCCTAGAATAATGGTAGTTATTCTAAACACTTGTCTACAAGTGCCTCATGAACAGTGCTCTTTGGAGAAAAATTGTTTTGGCGTACATTTGTTCACACACACATGGATAAACATTGTCTCTTTCTCTCTCTATCATTTTTGCATATCTCTTGGCTTGGCTAAGTCAAGTCGTTTCTCACGTTTTGTCACATTCTATTGTTGCTCAAGTTACAAAACTAGGAATGCAAAATCTTATTGTATAAAACTAAAAAGTGTGACGTTTGCTGCACGCCAGAAGCTTGCTGCAATTTCGCATATCTCATCGGAAGTGGGCGTTTTACACTTTTGTCGTTGAGTATACAAAACCTAGAAGCCACTTTGTACTTGTATTGTTGCATTGTATATATTGGGGGTATTTGGGGAGATCTCTGGACCTCCTCTTATATAGGATTTTGCATTCGATCCCAGACAGGGCCAATTATTCTTTGCCTAAGGAATTATGTCTTGGCCAGATGGCCTTCAATTGTAAGTGGGAGGGGATTTTTTTGATTTTAGACAAGCAATTTTGAGTTGCGGGAATGGAAATCTCGCCCTTAGAGCTTTCGGCTACGGCTCGAGTAATTTCACAGATGGGCAGACTGAAATTCACTCATAGAACACTGTTCATGAGGCACTTGTAGGCAAGTGTTTAGAATAACTACCATTATTCTAGGGTTTCGACTACCGTCTCAATGACCAGCTACCAACGTCATCAAAGATCAAAGATATTCTCTGACCACCCCTAACTATATTGATCATTCTTTATTGTTTAAGAATAAAACTTAAAAACTAAATATATAAAATAAATTAAAAATTAATAAACTATTAAACAGCCTGCAAAACAGCTGCTGTAACCGAATTTTTTCCTTTCACTCTCCTTTCCACTTTCTCTTTTCTGTCGCAATTCCCATGGCAACTGAACATCCCCTTTCATCACAGGTAGTTACCAGTGATACAATTTCAAATTCAATTTTTTGTATTGTAATATTTAGTGCTTATTAATCTTTCAATGTGGTAGCTACAAAAGCTTTTTTATTACAGGCCAAGAACCGCGGGAAGTCGGTCAGACTTCAAAACGTCATTGACCATTTAGAACATGACATTGTTTCTAGCTCTATCAGAAATGACAAAAAGAACATATGTTTGATTAGTAAAGGAAGCGGCGGCTTCGTTACAAATGTCAATAGTAAGTGTCAACTACTATATCTGTTTTCTTTTTTTTACGCAGGTATACATATTAAACACGGACTAATGCATTGATATCTTCTAGGAAGATGAAAATGTTTCATGGAAACGAATCGAACAACGATTGGCGAGTGATCCAAACAACACAGCTTCCAGTTAAGTCTTAGCTGAGCCTAGTGAAGCCACAACATCTGAAGCAGAGGGGACATCATCATCATCATCATCATCGCCATCGTTGTCATCATCTTTGTCATCATCATCGACGTCTCTTGCTGCATTTAAAACCAAACTCACTGCCGCGGACAAAGTCACATTGACTGAGAAGCTCCAAAATTTTAATAAGCTTCATAAAGATTATTTCTGGGTCTTAGATGCCACAATGCGACAAGCAGAAGTTGATGATGTTGAGCCAATTTCTGTAGAAGAAAAGGTCATGGCGTTTGCATCACAATGCGAGTATTATCAGTAAGCGAAAAAATCTATTGTGCATAGTTTTTGGGTCTTGGATTTACCAGCTAATCTTGCCATTTCTCAGTCTGTCCCAATCTTTGATCTTAGATTTGGGGGATAAAAACTGGAGTTCTGTTTTCAATGAAGAACAGCTCGATGAAATACGTGGTGCTGGTGGCGATTTGCCTTGTGGTGTACCGAAAGAACTTGAACAATGCTTCGAGAGTCTTAAAGAATTGGTATGTACATATAAGCAAACAAATAAAGAAACAAAGAATATGACGATAGAATACTAATACTATTATATGTTATAGAAAACTGGTGCAGAGGTGTTTAAGTATGCAAGAAGCATTGAAATCACCGATCCCACCAAAGAAACATTAAAAGTGTGGTTGTCGACCGAGCTACAAAAGGTAGCAAGTCTCTTTCTGGAAACTGGGACATTCGACATCGGTAGTTTGATGGAATCGGACCAGTTGTACCGGTGTTTTGATTTTTTCGCTACAGTTTTTAAAGGAAGTTCCATCTTGGCAAAAGGGTAAGTCAATCACTAATATAAACATGAACAGAAAAATGAGCAGAAAGAATGCACTGAAACTGATTTCTTGTTGTATTCTATAGAACCGAAAAATCAAGTGAAGCCAATGCCACGTCAGTCAACCAAGATCGCACATTATCAGCTATAAAGCTGATAGCAAACCGAAAGATGGAAAGACGCGTGGATATGCTCTTCAACTGTGGTCATATCGAGTTTGGTTGCACAGAAATAGGTGCCACAAAGGACCAAACAAAGGAGATGCGCGATAGCTTTCTCAAGATGCCTATTGTATTGCGCGATATGTTGTTGTTGGCGACTTTTAGGCCTAACCTGCTGCATCAATCCCATGTGATTGGATATAGTATTTCAGGTTTGTATTACTCCCGCCACATGTTAGAAAAAGAATGCTATGAGTTACCGAAAGTATTTTTTCTAATGTCTTCATTCAGGTGGCTGCGTCTCCTTATTGGATGTCAGTATTCTTCAAAAGGGTTTTACCACAATAATCAGAAGAACCGACCCACTTCAGGAGGTTAACTTTAAATATTATAATTTACAAGAATTTAAATTTTTTAAAAAAAATTTAGATATAGGAAAATATTTTTATTAAAAAAATTAATTTCTCAGCTAAAAAGACTTGTCTTGGTTGAAATAATTAAATAGTAAATCTTAAATATTTAATAGGGGTGGGTGTAGTAGGACAAGAAAATCTTCGATTTTTGAAGTCCTAGCTGGTCTTTCTGAAAGAAACCTAATATGATGGTAATCGTATATTAGAGAGTTAATAATAACTAGTAAGTTATTAATTAGCTCTCTCAGTTTTCCAGCAACAACAGCAATTTGGTATCAAGATTATACCCGTTATTGAATCGTGCGTGCATTGGTAAAGAATTGATGGAACAGACCCTTGACTTGATCAACAATACCATGTGGCCAATAACATTATCAACTGGAAGAAATCATTGGTGTCTTCCTTCGAATTTCCTCCCATCTCCACAACCAGCATCACGAAAACGACAACAAGCAGATAAACATCATTACCAAGCTCTCATCTTTATACCATTTTTTTACCACCATTTGTACCTCGTTTTCATCATCAGTACCTTTTTTCATCGCCAATATTGTATTCTTTTTTTGCTGTCAATACTGTAACTTTTTTTGCTCATCATGAAACCCATTCATCATCCTGTTTACCATCCATTGCTGCTATACATCCCATATACGTCGTGATATACCAAAACGAATTATAACAATCTTTAAGTGGGATCACCCATATTGCTAATTAAGCTTTTATATTGAGGAGCTCCTTGGATATAGCTTGAGACTTTTTGTATATATGTGTATGTAGAAACTCACACATGAAACAAGAATAGCTCAACAAAATGGTTATTAGTATATCACAACGTATATGGGATGTATAGCAGCAATGGATGATAAATAGGATGATGAATGGGTTTCATGATGAGCAAAGAAAGTTACAGTTTTGACAGCAAAAAAAGAATACAATATCAGCGAGGAAAAAAGGTATTGATGATGAAAACGAGGTACAAATGGTGGTAAAAAAAATGGTATAAAGATGAGAGCTTGGTAATGATGTTAATCTGCTTGTTGTCGTTTTCGTGATGCTGGTTGTGGAGATGAAGTATAAATAATATCTATAATATTTGTTATAATAAATAACAATATTATAATATTTTATTATACTGTCAAGCGTTCAAATAAAAATCTAACTTTGTTGTTTTTAAATGAACTGGGCGTCGTCGTACCTCCTAGCCTGTTTTCCCTCAAACATAATAGTTAAGATTATCTCTAAGGGTTGAGAATATTATAGGGTTTGAGAAATTATTTTTTTAATTAAAAAAATTAATTTCATCACTTATTGTAAACACTTTAAAGCTATATTACTTATAGTTTTTTACATATTTATAATATCACTAAAAGCATAACACTAGGGGTTACCCTCCGATGGGAGGAAATTCGAAGGAAGACACCAATGATTTCTTCCAGTTGATAATGTTATTGGCCACATGGTATTGTTGATCAAGTCAAGGGTCTGTTCCATCAATTCTTTACCAATGCACGCACGATTCAATAACGGGTATAATCTTGATACCAAATTGCTGTTGTTGCTGGGAAATTGAAGTGGGTCGGTTCTTCTGATTATTGAGGTAAAACCCTATGGAATACTGGCATCTAATAAGAAGACGCAGCCACCTAAATGAAGACATTAGAAAAAATACTTTCAGTAACTCATAGCATTCTTCTTATAACATGTGGGGGGAGTAATACAAACCTGAAATACTGTATCCAATCACATGGGATTGATGCAGAAGGTTTGGGCTGAAAGTCGCCAACAACAACATATCGTGCAATACAATAGGCATCTTGAGAAAGCTATCGTGCATCTCCTTTGTTTGGTCCTTTGTGGCACCTATTTCTGTGCAACCAAGCTCGATATGACCACAGTTGAAGAGCATATCCACTCGCCTTCCCATCTTTTGGTTTGTTATTGGCATTATAGATGATAATTGTCGGTCTTGGCTCACCGAGCTGGCATTGGCTTCACTAGACTTCTCAGTTCTATAGAATACAACAAGAAATCAGTTTCAGTGCATTCTTTCTGCTCATTTTTCTGTTCATGTTTATATTAGTGATTGACTTACCCTTTTGCCAAGATAGAACTTCCTTTAGAAACTGTAGCGAAAAAATCAAAACACTGGTACAACTGGTCCGACAGTTGCTAACCATATACTAAATTACCTGAGAAACTGAAATGTCCATAAGCTAATTCAATAATTAAATCTTTAGAATAGGATCCAGTTAAGAATGGTAAAGCCATTAAACTTAAAGATCCAATTACCATCATAGAATATGTGAATGGTAATAAATTAGCTAAACCACCAAATTTTCTTAAATCTTATTCATCATTCATTGCATGAATTACAGAACCAGCAGATAAGAGTAATAAAGCTTTAAACCATGCATGGTTTACTAAATGGAATAATGCTACATTATATTGAGAAAGCACATTCAATTGAAAGATTAAAAAATTAAATTTGAGAAGATTATTATATTTAACTTTATAATCCAATTCTATAGTACATTGAAGGATGTAAATAATCTAAACTTAAATTTTGAAAATGTCTTAATTCCCTCTTAGAAATTACAATTCTATATTGATCTTTAGATTTTACACCATTAAGCTTTAAATAAGTCTCAATACCAAATTTATTAAATAAAATAACTTAGAGTTGTTCACACTCCTCTTTTGTAAAATTATCTGTATATAAAAAAATTCTATTCCTAGATTTATCAAATGTACCATCTCCTGCTACCCAATAAGCAATAGCTAAAGGTGTAAAAGTTCTATCAATATCTACAGAAATAACCTTAAAGGTTAATTTTCCCATTTTTTGATACCATTTATTATATAATTTAGTAAAATAAGGAAGTGTAACAGTCTGAAACACATATGATGTTTTAATTGTACCATATTTTTTATCTGTTCTAATCAATATTTTAACAGGGTTAATTAAAATACCAAATGTCCTAAAGATGTTTTACAAACTCTTCGTCTTTTTGTTGTACACTTAATAAAGCATGTTTTCCATTCATTCTTATGTTTCCATCCCCAAGCATCATTCCTGTAATAATTTCATTAAATGAAAAAGGAAGATCTTTAGATAATATTTCTTTATCTTCAGGAGAAACATAATGACGAGATGATACTATAGAAAAAGTCAAAGCATAACTTATATCTGGAAGATAAGTTAAATATTGAGTATTATAAATTAGCTTTCACTTAAATCTATTGATTTTATGAATCAGACTATTTCTTAATTTTTGTAAAATAACAAAAATCTATCATATATAGTCTCTGAGGTATATATAAATAGTACCTGCTAATTATCCGTCCAGAGATAGAGATTATTACTATTAAAGTACCCTATACCTTGAGATTTTTTAGCATTTAATGATGTTTTTAATTTGAAGCCTTTGACCACAAACTAGGAATAGAAGACCTAATTGAGAACAAGTAGAATAAGCAATTACTCGTTTTAAATCATTCTGTAATACATAAACCTGTAGTTGCAGCAAAGAATGCTGTTAAAGCACCTACCTATGTAATTAAAATAAAGCTGTAGATCCATATTCCAATACTGGGGAAGATCGTAGAAGTAAATATACCCCAGCTGTTACCATTGTAGCCGCATGAATTAATGCAGAAACTGGTGTGGGACCCTCCATGGCGTCTGGTAACCAAGTATGAAGACCAATTTGAGCAGATTTACCTATAGCAGCGATTAACATACAAATAGAAATTACGGTAATTAATTCTTCATTAATAAATAGTGCTAATGAGAAAACTGTAGTAAAGTCTCAATTATAAAAGTCCAGAAAAGAGTATACATTCCAATACTGAAAGCTAAATCTCCTACTCTGCTCATTACTAAAGCTTTAATAGCTGCTTTATTAGCTTGTAATTGAGTAAACCAGAAGTTGATTAATGGATAAGATGAAATACCTACACCTTCCTACAGGTGTTATTTATAAATGTGAGAAATTATAATTTATACATCATACTTGAATGCATATAAGGTTGAACAAGATTATATAATTTCTTTTTAACATCTTGTCTTACTTATATATATAAAATATATTGATCTTTAACCTTTTCCTCTAATCTAGAAGTTAAACTAAAGTTTGTCCAAATGGCTTTTTGAAGTAATCCGAATTCAAATTTAGTATAAGATCTTGTATGAATAATAGTTTGTTCGTAGTAAGATTTACCTCCATCATCCATAATTAAATATGCTAAACTTCTTGCTGTTAAAAGTTCATCAATATTAATAGGCCCCGGGGGGCGAACCCAGCCCCTGAGGCTAGGGTCCGCCTAGGCGGGCCCGGGTACAAATTTTTCTCATTTGGATAGAATAACTCATAATAATTTAAACAAGGTAAAAATAAAGATGAAAACCTAATACTATTGTATACTTTACCTGTTCTAATATCAGGTTTTCTATTCGTTACTTTAGGACTAGAAACAGTAAGAAGTTCAAATACTTCGTATAAATGAAGTAAATAATCTTTATGTAAACTTTTAGATTGATCAAATACTAATTTAGTATTGTGATTAGGTTTTGGTCTTCTTAAATATGCATCTCCTAATAAGACTCTACATAAATAAAGTTTCCTTTTAAATTTCTGATAATTATAAAAAAAATTTATACTATTTAGAATATCTAACTTTTTTATCAGAATTAGATACAATAGGAATCATATAAGATTTAGTAATTAAGAAATCAGATAAATTATTAAAATCAATTACTTCTCACATTTATAAATAATCAGACCTAATCATTATCCCCAACCTTGTTAGGGATATCTCACATAAAGTCTCTGAGGATAAATATCAAATTTTCCTGCTGATAACTCATTTTATATCTAGCGGGCCCTACGCCCGCCAGCCTCTTGGTTGCGGCCCAGAGGCTCTAAAATTATTACCATTAAGGTATTCAAAGCTTTAGTGTGTTCCAGCATATAGTGAGATTACACATATATCTTACGATTATAAGCAAGCCGAGAAGGTGTAACCAATAAACATTACTAGATAGTTATCCCCTGTTACAAGCATTAACATGAAGAATGTGAACATTGGAAGATATGAGAAGAATCTTTGATTATGAGGATCCTCACTCATATATCAATATGTACTAATGCAGATACAATAAGTACTGGTAGTAACATAGATACTGTTAAACCATCGTAAATAAATCCCCATGAAATTAATAAGAATTCTGAATCAAACCAGCTCATTAATTTAATACAAACTGGTGATTGACATAATCCTACTTCATAGAAAGCAACTAAAGCTAAAAGTGTAGTAAAAACTAGAGAACCATAAGTAATTAAATGACTACCCGTTCTACCAATTTTTCTTCCTAAAAATCCTGCTACTGTAGCTGATAATAGAGGTAATGCTATAATCACTAAATACATTATGCTTTAATAGCAATACTACCTCTTAATCTATAATATGCAACTAAAATACCTAGTCCAATAGCCGATTCTGCTCCTGCAATAGTAATAATATAAATACCATAAGTTTGACCTAAAATATCGTCAAAACTAAATGAACTTAAGATAATTAATAGTACTACTGCTAATAGCATAATTTCGATGGAGATTAACATTAGGATAATATTTTTTCGGTTAAGAATAAATCCTAAAATCCCAGTTAGAAATAAAACCATCGATCAATTCATTATGTTTATTTGTAGTTAACTATATAATCATAAAACCCTTTTCATTTATTTAATCTTTATTAAAAGCTTAAATATGTCAAAATTATAACAAAATTTTAAGTTCTTGCCCCAGCTTCGCCAGGTTAGAACCAGGGCCGCTTCATGGCCCGGGTCAAAGAAATAAGAGTTATATCACAAAAATACCATATTTTTAATAAATAAAATTTATTAATATTGATAATATG
Organism: Zychaea mexicana; assembly: GCF_025766255.1. Lineage (NCBI taxonomy): Eukaryota > Fungi > Mucoromycota > Mucoromycetes > Mucorales > Lichtheimiaceae > Zychaea > Zychaea mexicana. The sequence goes on from NW_026516712.1 coordinate 261,447, forward strand.
GTATTCTTTACTTTTATTTAAAATTAAAACCCCTTTATTTCTTACCTTTAGATAAATAAATAAATTCTTTTATTTATTTAATTTTGAACAATTAATATTACTAAAATATATAATCTTATTTATCCAAAATTATAAAACTTATTTAATTGTTTTGGGAAGGAATTAAGCCTCCTCAGTACGAACTTCAGTTGTATGCTCACCATTTAAGCTACCAAAACTTTTTATTTCTTTTAAGTTTTACTTATGAAAAATAAATTCCTAGACTCGCGGAGTGGGCCTTAGTCCTCAGGAGCTAATTCGCCTTCAAGTAATTTTATAAAATTATTTAGTATCAAGGTTTTACAGACTTATTCTCATATAATAAGTCTAAAGGTTATTCTTAATTTCAATAATTGAAATAAATAACCCATTTACTTAATCGTTTAATTAGGTATAGTAGGAATCGAACCCACATATGTTTTATTTCAAATAAAATGCTTTACCAGTCAGCCATATACCTTAATTAAATTTAATTTAAACCTAATACAATAATTTGTTTAATAAAATCTTATTATTGTAGATAAAAATTAGCTTCTATGGGTATAAATCCCAATATTCTTAATTAAATTTAATCTCTTTAAATATTAATTCAATAGTCTGGCAAGGGCTCGAAGCTCTAACTTATACGTCATCAACATATCACTCTACCGATTGAGTTACCAGACTTATTTGATATATTTATCAAAATAAATTATTCTTGGGCTTGCCCAAGTGAATATTAATTCTCAGAGGCCAGGTTTACTCTGAGGCCTAAATTTATTTCAGGGTTCTAATAGATTAATAATACTTATTTATTATATATAGTTATATTACTTATATTTAATTCTAAATACCTAAGACCTTTAAACCTTAAACCTTTAAAGGCTTTACAAAAATTGTAATTTATTTCCACTGGATAAAACTTTCTTTATAAAATAAAATTCTTTTATATTAGTAATAATCCAAAGGCTATTATATTATTTAGATTTGAATAACAGGAGAGGTAGGATTTGAACCCACTACCAGGATTTTGGAGATCCCTATTTTACCAATTAAACTACACTCCTAACTCTTCCTTATATCTATAATTAAAATAATAATAATAAACTATATTCATTAACATAATCATATTTTAAAAGTTCTTTATATGAATATTGCATTAATAACCATATTGAATACAAAGAGAAATCATATACCTTTGTAGGAAACAATCTTTCTAATAAAAAAACTACTTTATATCCTCATTATTTTAAATTTATGAAGAAAAATGGGTTAACTCCTATGAATATTAATGATTTTAGTAATTCATTAATTCAACATTAACCAATATTGAATGTCCCAGTTTCTAAAAAGAGACTTGCTATATTTTGTAGCTCGGTCGACAACCATACTTGTTTCTTTGGTAGGATCGGTGATTTCAATGCTTCTTGCATACTTGAACACCTCCGCACCAGTTTTCTATAACATATAATAGTATTAGTATTCTATCGTCATATTCTTTGTTTCTTTATTTGTTTGCTTATATGTACATACCAATTCTTTAAGACTCTCGAAGCATTGTTCAAGTTCTTTCGGTACACCACAAGGCAAATCGCCACCAGCACCACGTATTTCATCGAGCTCTTCTTCACTGAAAACAGAACTCCAGTTTTTATCCCCCAAATCTAGGATCAAAGATTGGGAAGGACTGAGAAATGGCAAGATTAGCTGGTAAATCCAAACCCAAAACTACGCATAATAGATTTTTTTGCTTACTGATAATACTCGCATCCCAACGCAAACGCCATAACCTTTTCTTCTACAGAAATTGGTTCAACATCATCAACTTCTGCTTGTCGCATTGTGGCATCTAAGACCTAGAAATCATCTTTATGAAGCTTTTTGGAATTTTGGAGCTTCTCAGTCAATGTGATTTTGTCTGCAGCAGTCAGTTTGCTTTTCAAGTCTGGAGGAGAAGTCGATGACTGTGGCAAAGATGGTAATGATGACTCTTCTGCTTCATCACCTGCCAATTGTTGTTCAATACGTTTCCATGAAACATTTTCATCTCCATAGAAGATATCAATGCATTAGTCCGTGTTTAATATGTATACCTGCGTAAAAAAAGAAAACAGATATAGTAGTTGACACTTACTATTGACATTTCTAACGAAGCCGCCGCTTCCTTTACGAATCGAACATATGTTCTTTTTGTGCAGCGTAGGTCATTTCTCATAGAGCTAGAAACAATGTCATGTTCTAAATGGTCAATGACGTTTTGAAGTCTGACCGACTCCCCGTGGTTCTTGGCCTGCAATAAAAAAGCTTTTGTAGCTACCGCATTGAAAGATTAATAAGCACTAAATATTACAATACAAAAAATTGAATTTGAAATTGTATCACTGGTAACTACCTGTGATGAAAGGGGTATGTTCAGTTGCCATGGGAATCGCGACGGAAAAGAGAAAGTGGAAAGGAGAGTGAAAGGAAAAAATCCGGTTACAGCAGTTGTTTTGTAGGCTGTTTAATAGTTTATTAATTTTTAATTTATTTTATATATTTAGTTTTTAAGTTTTATTTTTAAACAATAAAGAATGATCAATATAGTTAGGGGTGGTCAGAGAATATCTTTGATTTTTGATGACGTTAGTAGCTGGTCATTGAGACGGTAGTCGAAACTCTAGAATAATGGTAGTTATTCTAAACACTTGTCTACAAGTGCCTTATGAACAGTGTTCTTTGGAGAAAAATTGTTTTGGCGTACATTTGTTCACACACACATAGATAAACATTGCCTCTTTCTCTCTCTATCATTTTTGCATATCTCTTGGCTTGGCCATGTCAAGTCGTTTCTCACGTTTTGTCACATTCTATTGTTGCTCAAGTTACAAAACTAGGAATGCAAAATCTTATTGTATAAACTAAAAAGTGTGGCGTTTGCTGCACGCCAGAAGCTTGCTGCAATTTCGCATATCTCATCGGAAGTGGGTGTTTTACACTTTTGTCGTTGAGTATACAAAACCTGGAAGCAACTTTGTACTTGTATTGTTGCATTGTACATAGTGGGGGTATTTGGGGAGATCTCTGGACCTCCTCTTATACAGGATTTTGCATTCGATCCTAGACAGGGCCAATTATTCTTTGCCTAAGGAATTATGTCTTGGCCAGATGGAAATTTCGCCCTTAGAGCTTTCGGCTACAGCTCGAGTAATTTCACAGATGGGCAGACTGAAATTCACTCATAGAACACTGTTCATGAGGCACTTATAGGCAAGTGTTTAGAATAACTGCCATTATTCTAGGGTTTCGACTACCGTCTCAATGACCAGCTACCCACGTCATCGAAAATCAAAGATTTTCTCTGACCACCCCTAATTATATTGATCATTATATATTCTTTAAAGATAAAACTTAATAACTAAATATATAAAATAAATTAAAAATACAAAAATCAATAAAGTATTAAACAGCCTTCATAGCCCCTGAGTTCAAAGCTGGCCATTCTGTTTTAGAGCATGAACTCCAAGTTCGACATGGACTTTCTAATTTTCGCTTTCAGATTATAGTTCTCTCACAGTCTGGTAATTTCGTCATGAGCATTTGATTTCGCAATAGTGACGATGCTTTCGTCGTGGGCAATGTATTTTCACCATGAGCAATATGGTTTCGTCATAGGATACACAAGTCTGCCAAGGGGCAGCAACTTTGTCTTCGAGCCTGCTATTTTTGCATTGGTTCAAGTGTTTTTTGTGCTGGCGAATGATTTTTCATCATAAAAAAAGGGGTTATTCAAAGCTCCTTCCTACGATGACTATTTGATACAGGTATATCGTCCTTTTTACAAGGAGAGCTCATCTGTGCTCTGAGATTGACGTTGTACAAATTCTAGAAAAGATAGCATAAATATTCTCGAAGCTCAGGATGCGTATCTCATCTGTAATAGAACTTTAATGATGTTTACTCCACCTGATGATGATGATGTTGTGCCAGTGATTCTCGACGAAGACCAAGTTGTACCTGTGCTCGAAAAACATCAATAGAACAGGAATGCTACTTTCTACAAAGATACTTCAAGGATAAACACATACTCGACCTTGCTGCCTTTGATGCACATATGGCCTGAAACTGGACATCGTTTACTTCATTTTCAACTCTCTCGAGATAAAAAGGGTAAGAAGCAACGTAATAGACACAGAATATTAATAGTATTATGACATTGATAATATGCGATTTTAGAACGTAAGGAGGTAGACAGTCGCGGACATGTTGTTAGGCTTTTTATTCGACGTGCATAAATCTGTTACTATCATACTTCTGCTTTATCAAATGGGAGCATCATATCTGCAAAAAAATAAAAAGGAGATTCACTGTTTGTATGATGGTCCAAACCTTAAATATATACAAATTTTGAGTATATAGGACAGCCTTTTTCAATGCGCGCATACTGTATTTCTATCTCTCTTTTCTTCTATACTTTTTTGTGATGGGAATAGTAGAAAAAGGCCAGTCTAAAAAGCTTACACTCGTTAAAAAGAGTGTATCAAAGTGCGCAACAAGATAGTACAAGCACCTACAGCCGAGGAGCTAAAAGAATCACTAGAAGGGCTACACTCGTTGACAGAAGGTATCAAGAAATCCATATACCGAAATTTTGTCCCAAGTGAGCGTAAGTATTAGTCTCAAAGATGGACTGCCTAAGTCTAAAATCATCACAAGATCGAAGCATTGATTATACAGCTGAATAAACACTACCAAAAACAAAAGGAACATGTAGAATATATTTACGCGTAACTATAAATATGCAGATGATACAATGATGTGTTTATACTGAAGCAGTGAAGCATAGACGTATTACCACTCACTTGTTGTTGGAGTATTTTGCAAACATGCGTGTAATAAAAATCGTTACTTGGTTTTGTGATACTGTACTATTCGCGCCGAACTTCTTTATCAATATTGAGTGCATGCAGACCTGCTTGGAAAAATCCTTCTGAGCTTATACTACATACCATTATGCCTATACAAACACGTTCCCAAAACACGCCCCTAAACACACTCAAATCAAAGCATATCCCCTCGTTCAGAGAGCAACCGAAAAGTTTAAAGGCGACCTTCAAAAAAAGCTGAATTCCGTACTAGACAGCAAGTCAAACAATTGGCAAAGACTATTAAGGAATTGAAAATACGTAACTCCAAGGATTCTGGTACATAACTATAGTTTTTTTCATACCAAAATTATTGATCTTACAGTACCTCAGCGAGCCTAATAATAAAAAAGCTACCGACACTGATTCAGATGTCGATATGGACCCAATCGATTTCTTGCACGAAGAAAAGGTGGATGATGAGCCTGGAAAGTACCAGATTCATTACTTTCCAGTCGTTCACGTTCATCCAAGCTCAATTGACTCGTGCTTCGAGCAAGGACTAAAAGGCCATCGGTAGCAACCATCACTTCAGCTGATGGCGTGTTGCTAACGTAGGCGCGCTTAGTTGCATGCTGGTTCTCTGGATGGGAGTTATCATTGATGGATGAGGAATGGGAAAGAACGCGCTTGGCGGCGAAGTTTTCGTTGGAGATTACTGAGATGTCAAGGGATAAAAATTGGAGAGAAGGAAGAAAGCTTGAATATGTGGCTGCGTGTACTACAAATATATCGACAACAAGCACGAGCTCCTTTTGAACTCGTTTAAACCTGTCACACGAAGCCGCTTCACTCACTTTCTGCTTGCAGCTACTCTTTAAATTTCATGAATATACAATAAACTTCAAATAGCATGAATGAACAATCCTTTTTATGATGAAAAATCTTTCGCCAGCACAAAAAAACACTTGAACCAATGCAAAAATAGCAGGCTCGAAGACAAAGTTGCTGCCCTTTGGCAGACTTGTGTATCCTATGACGAAACCATATTGCTCATGGTGAAAATACATTGCCCACGACGAAAGCATCGTCACTATTGCGAAATCAAATGCTCATGACGAAATTACCAGACTGTGAGAGAACTATAATCTGAAAGCGAAAATTAGAAAGTCCATGTCGAACTTGGAGTTCATGCTCTAAAACAGAATGGCCAGCTTTGAACTCAGGGACTATGAGTGAATTTCAGTCTGCCCATCTGTGAAATTACTCGAGCTGTAGCCGAAAGCTCCAAGGGCGAAATTTCCATTCCCGCAACTCAAAATTGCTTGTCCAAAATCAATAGATCCCCTCCCACTTACAAATGAAGGCCATCTGGCCAAGGCATAATTCCTTAGGCAAAGAACAATTGGCCCTGTCCGGGATCGAATGCAAAATCCTGTATAAGAGGAGGTCCAGAGATCTCCCCAAATATCCCCACTATGTACAATGCAACAATACAAGTAGAAAGTGGCTTCCAGGTTTTGTATACTCAACGACAAAAGTGTAAAACGCCCACTACCGATGAGATACGCGAAATTGCAGCAAGCTTCTGGCGTGCAGCAAATGCCACACTTTTTAGTTTTATACAATAAGATTTTGTGTTAGCTAGGGAACAAATTTACCTGGTAATTTTGCGTTCCTAGTTTTGTAACTTGAGCAACAATAGTATGTGACAAAACTTGAGAAACGACTTGACTTGACCAAGCCAAGAGATATGCAAAAATGATAGAGAGAGAGCAATGTTTATTCATGTGTGTGTGAACAAATGTACATGAAATGGTTAAGCCTTTAAGGCGATCACTTGAACTTTGATTGTTCTCCGCTAAAACAGTTTTTCTACAGCTGCTGTAACCGAATTCTTTCCTCTTTTCCGTCGCGATTCCCATGGCAACTGAACATACCCCTTTCATCACAGGTAGTTACCAGTGATACAATTTCAAATTCAATTGTTTGTATTGTAATATTTAGTGCTTATTAATCTTTCAATGTGGTAGCTACAAAAGCTTTTTTATTGCAGGCCAAGAACCGCGGGGAGTCGGTCAGACTTCAAAACGTCATTGACCATTTAGAACATGACATTGTTTCTAGCTCTATCAGAAATGACCTACGCTGCACAAAAAGAACATATGTTTGATTAGTAAAGGAAGCGGCGGCTTCGTTAGAAATGTCAATAGTAAGTGTCAACTACTATATCTGTTTTCTTTTTTTACGCAGGTATACATATTAAACACGGACTAATGCATTGATATCTTCTAGGAAGATGAAAATGTTTCATGGAAACGAATCGAACAACGATTGGCGAGTGATCCAAACAACACGACTTCCAGTCAAGTCTTAGCTGAGCCCAGTGAAGCCACAATATCTGAAGCAGAGGGGTCATCATCATCATCATCATCATCATCACCATCGTTGTCATCATCTTTGTCTTCATCATCGACGTCTCTTGCTGCATTGAAAACCAAACTCACTGCCGCGGACAAAGTCACATTGACTGAGAAGCTCTAAAATTTTAATAAGCTTCATAAAGATTATTTCTGGGTCTTAGATGCCACAATGCGACAAGCAGAAGTTGATGATGTTGAGCCAATTTCTGTAGAAGAAAAGGTTATGGCGTTTGCGTTGGGATGCGAGTATTATCAGTAAGCAAAAAAATCTATTATGCGTAGTTTTGGGTTTTGGATCTACCAGCTAATCTTGCCATTTCTCAGTCCTTCCCAATCTTTGATCCTAGATTTGGGGGATAAAAACTGGAGTTCTGTTTTCAGTGAAGAAGAGCTGATGAAATACGTGGTGCTGGTGGCGATTTGCCTTGTGGTGTACCGAAAGAACTTGAACAATGCTTCGAGAGTCTTAAAGAATTGGTATATACATATAAGCAAACAAATAAAGAAACAAAGAATATGATGATAGAATACTAATACTATTAAATGTTATAGAAAACTGGTGCGGAGGTGTTCAAGTATGCAAGAAGCATTGAAATCACCGATCCTACCAAAGAAACATTGAAAGTGTGGTTGTCGACCGAGCTACAAAATATAGCAAGTCTCTTTTTAGAAACTGGGACATTCGATATTGGTAGTTTGATGGAATCGGACCAGTTGTACCGGTGTTTTGATTTTTTTGCTACAGTTTTTAAAGGAAGTTCCATCTTGGCAAAAGGGTAAGTCAATCACTAATATAAACATGAACAGAAAAATGAGTAGAAAGAATGCACTGAAACTGATTTCTTGTTGTATTCTATAGAAATGAGAAGTCTAGTGAAGCCAATGCCAGCTTGGTGAACCAAGACCGACAATTATCATCTATAATGCCAATAACAAACCAAAAGATGGGAAGGCGAGTGGATATGCTCTTCAACTGTGGTCATATCGAGCTTAGTTGCACAGAAATAGGTGCCACAAAGGACCAAACAAAGGAGATGCACGATAGCTTTCTCAAGATGCCTATTGTATTGCACAATATGTTGTTGTTGGCGACTTTCAGCCCAAACCTTCTGCATCAATCCCATGTGATTGGATACAGTATTTCAGGTTTGTATTACTCCCGCCACATGTTATAAGAAGAATGCTATGAGTTACTGAAAGTATTTTTTCTAATGTCTTCATTTAGGTGGCTGCGTCTCCTTATTGGATGCCAGTATTCCATAGGGTTTTACCTTAATAATCACAAGAACTGACCCACTTCAGTTTCCCAGCAACAACAGCAATTTGGTATCAAGATTATACCCGTTATTGAATCTTGCGTGCATCGGTAAAGAAATGATGGAACAGACCCTTGACTTGATCAACAATACCATGCAGCCAATAACATTATCAACTGGAAGAAATTATTGGTGTCTTCCTTCGAATTTCCTCCCATCGGAGGGTAACCCCTAGTATTATGCTTTTAGTGATATTATAAATATGTAAAAAACTATAAGTAATATAGCTTTAAAGTGTTTACAATAAGTGATGAAAATAATTTTTTTAATTAAAAAAGTAATTTCTCAAACCCTATAATATTCTCAACCCTTAGAGATAATCTCAACTATTATGTTTGAGGGAAAACAGGCTAGGAGGTACGACGACGCCCAGTTCATTTAAAAACAACGAAGTTAGATTTTTATTTGAACGCTTGACAGTATAATAAAATATTATAATATTGTTATTTATTATAACAAATATTATAGATATTGTTTATACTTCATCTCCACAACCAGCATCACGAAAACGACAACAAGCAGATTAACATCATTACCAAGCTCTCATCTTTATACCATTTTTTTTACCACCATTTGTACCTCGTTTTCATCATCAATACCTTTTTTCCTCGCTGATATTGTATTCTTTTTTTGCTGTCAAAACTGTAACTTTCTTTGCTCATCATGAAACCCATTCATCATCCTATTTATCATCCATTGCTGCTATACATCCCATATACGTTGTGATATACTAATAACCATTTTGTTGAGCTATTCTTGTTTCATGTGTGAGTTTCTACATACACATATATACAAACAGTCTCAAGCTATATCCAAGGAACTCCTCAATATAAAAGCTTAATTAGCAATATGGGTGATCCCACTTAAAGATTGTTATAATTCGTTTTGGTATATCACGACGTATATGGGATGTATAGCAGCAATGGATGGTAAACAGGATGATGAATGGGTTTCATGATGAGCAAAAAAAGTTACAGTATTGACAGCAAAAAAAGAATACAATATTGGCGATGAAAAAAGGTACTGATGATGAAAACGAGGTACAAATGGTAGTAAAAAAAATGGTATAAAGATGAGAGCTTGGTAATGATGTTAGTCTGCTTGTCGTCGTTTTCGTGATGCTGGTTGTGGAGATGGGAGGAAATTCGAAGGAAGACACCAATGATTTCTTCCAGTTGATAATGTTATTGGCTGCATGGTATTGTTGATCAAGTCAAGGGTCTGTTCCATCATTTCTTTACCGATGCACGCAAGATTCAATAACGGGTATAATCTTGATACCAAATTGCTGTTGTTGCTGGGAAACTGAAGTGGGTCAGTTCTTGTGATTATTAAGGTAAAACCCTATGGAATACTGGCATCCAATAAGGAGACGCAGCCACCTAAATGAAGACATTAGAAAAAATACTTTCAGTAACTCATAGCATTCTTCTTATAACATGTGGCGGGAGTAATACAAACCTGAAATACTGTATCCAATCACATGGGATTGATGCAGAAGGTTTGGGCTGAAAGTCGCCAACAACAACATATTGTGCAATACAATAGGCATCTTGAGAAAGCTATCGTGCATCTCCTTTGTTTGGTCCTTTGTGGCACCTATTTCTGTGCAACTAAGCTCGATATGACCACAGTTGAAGAGCATATCCACTCGCCTTCCCATCTTTTGGTTTGTTATTGGCATTATAGATGATAATTGTCGGTCTTGGTTCACCAAGCTGGCATTGGCTTCACTAGACTTCTCAGTTCTATAGAATACAACAAGAAATCAGTTTCAGTGCATTCTTTCTACTCATTTTTCTGTTCATGTTTATATTAGTGATTGACTTACCCTTTTGCCAAGATGGAACTTCCTTTAAAAACTGTAGCAAAAAAATCAAAACACCGGTACAACTGGTCCGATTCCATCAAACTACCAATATCGAATGTCCCAGTTTCTAAAAAGAGACTTGCTACAGTGGACCCCCTTTAATGTCAACCCTCAAGTACAGCTGAAAGTGTTGACGCTAACGGGGGTTGACGTTAAAGGGGGTGGACTATTTAGGAACAAAGTTTAACCGTATAATAAAAGTTTTGAACCAGCGCACCCCGACACACTGTAGTACCGTACTGTATATAAAGAATAACTTCTGGAAGATTGAAATGTTGTCAAAATGTCTAGCTCTAGTTCAACTACCACACTACGTGAGTACGTCTCCTTCACTAACGAGCAACGCGATCTGATTGTCGCTTACAAGAGCTCGAAGAAGGGCATTACACTGCAGATGGCGGCAGAGTATGCCAAAAAGGAGTTTCGCTTGAGTAAGGTCCCTAGCAAGAGCACTATCTCCAAAATTATCAAGCGAAAATCCACCAAAGCTCCTGGTGACGAAAGGGACGCCAAAAGGATGCGCAATAGAAAAGGACAATATCCTGTAAGTATGAGTATATAGTATATATATAGCAGTAGTAATATATATTTGATTGAACTGTACTGATAGCTATTGTTTCTCTTCGTCTATCTGAAATGATGTTCCATATATAGCAAGTTGAAGAAGCGGTGTTGCTTTGGATTAACTGTGCACAAAAAAATACAATCCAGATAACCTGGGACCTGATTCAAACGAAGGCCCGGAACTTTGCAGAATTGATTGGAATTCAAGCATTCAAGGCATCAAATGGCTGGGCGGACCGATTCTCAAGGAGATATGGGCTAAGTGCACATAGCATCCATGGAGAAGCGCAATCAGCAGACCTTGATGCCCTTGAAGCACAGAGGGATACTATCCGTGCCAAGCTTGAACGATACGAGAAACAAGATATCTATAATCTTGATGAAACCAGCTTGTTTTATCGCTTGGAGCCGAAGACAACAATTGGGACTCAAGGGTTCAGCGGCAGAAAACAAGACAAGACAAGACTCTCAGTCGCGCTTCTTTGCAATGCAGATGGTAGTGATAAATGGGTTGATCCCATTATCATTGGTCATGCTGTATGTCCAGACTCGTTCAAGGTTGATAAAAAACGCAAGGATGCTGCCTTTCATGGCTTCAAGCAATACTTCGTCAATCAGAAGGCTTGGATGACTAGAAAGTGTTTCCGAGAGATTCTGAGAAAATTCGATCGAGCCATGGGTGCCAGGAAGAGAAAAGTGATCTTGCTACTAGACAACTTTTCTGGACATTATGTCGATTATGAACCTGTCAACGTTGAGCTTTTGTTCTTGCCTCCCAACACGACATCCGTGATCCAACCTCTCGATGGGGGGATTATTCGGTCGTTTAAGGCACAGTACAAACGACGACAGCTGGAAAAGGCGTATCGTTCTATTGGAATGATCCAAAACGGGAATGGTCAAGTCGTGGGCCCCGCTGAAAAAGTTTTCATTGTCAATCAACTACAAGCGATGAGGTGGATTCAAGCGGCATGGACGGCAGTAACCGCCGAAACAATCCAAAACTGTTTCCAAGCTACGATCTTCAAGTATTTAGGAGAAGGAGATAGTCTTGCTGCTACTGAAGTTGCCCAAGCAGAGGAGACAGACAGATGGGAGTTGGAGGCTCAAGTTCAACAGCTTACCTCTACCGGAGCTGTCAACCGTGATCAATGTCCTGATGTCAACCTTGATCCTGAGTATGAGCGCGACATATACCTTGCATCACTTACAGAACAAGAAATCGTTGAGGAGGTGACAGCTGTTGCTGAAACAAGTGTAGAAGAGGTTGTTGTTGAAGAGGAGGAAGAAAAGGAATTGACGGCTAAAGAGAAATCTGAATGTATCAATACTTTTCTTGATATTTTGGATAGGGAGGAGGAACTCCATGACGCAGTAGTACATGCCATACCTCAAATCCAATTAATTCGAAATAGATATCAAAAGGCAATGTATGCTACGCAATCATCTCTGACAAAATATTTTCAACCAACGACAGAATAAATTTTTTTGATTGGATATGTTTGACCTCAATAAGAAGTCAACCCTGGCTAAGGTGTTGACATTGACCTTGTGTAGAAGTTGAAATTTATCTCTGCTAAAATTTGAGGTTCTCAGAAAAAGGTTGACCGTATCGGGGGTTGACATTAAAGGGGTTGACATTAAAGGGGGTCCACTGTATATTTTGTAGCTCGGTCGACAACCACACTTTCAATGTTTCTTTGGTAGGATCGGTGATTTCAATGCTTCTTGCATACTTGAACACCTCCGCACCAGTTTTCTATAACATTTAATAGTATTAGTATTCTATCATCATATTCTTTGTTTCTTTATTTGTTTGCTTATATGGTGCCTGCCACCTAGAAACGTAAATTTTTGGACCAATTTTCAATGTTTTATTTCAACTTTTTTCAATTATACAACCCACTTTTTTGGCTTCATAGAACGATAGAGAAAGGCTCAAAGAATAATTCTATGAAACGTTTTTGTATACATACGAGTAAAAAAAAATGAGAAATAAAGTGCTGAAGTTGGTGTCGATTTCAAAATTTAGCAGAGGATTTTGTCAGAATGTCCACCCTACTATACACTATAGTATATGACATTGAATCGGCGATTTCCATAGTAAGAAGGTAGTGTAACATTAGTGGTAAGCATTGGTGCAATATATACCTCAGCCTTCCAATCAACATTGACTGTAAACGTGCCAGGTAAATTATAAGTAGGAGGACAGTTTTATCATTCCTTCTTTTTCCAAAACATTCTATACAATGGGGAGACTCAACAAGTACCAGAAGAATCTTAAAATTGTGCAAGAGTCAAAGAACACAATTAAGTAAATTTCTTGTGCGTTCAAAGAGAACTGTCAGTTTCTAATAATCATGTAAGAAGAATCATGCGAGGGTAATTTGGTATTTAAGTCATCCTCTGAGAAAGGACTCACTGGATGAAAAGCGCAAATTCTCGATGAATAAATATCACTTAACCAAAAATGGGAAATCTATAAAGGCGGAATCTTAAATTTTTGAAATGTCCACTTGTTGTTTCTAGGTGGCGGGCACCATATGTACATATCAATTCTTTAAGACACTCAAAGCATTGTTCAAGTTCTTTCGGTACACCACAAGGCAAATCGCCACCAGCACCACGTATTTCGTCGAGGTCTTCTTCACTGAACACAGAACTCCAGTTTTTATCCCCCAAATCTAGGATCAAAGATTGGGAAGGACTGAGAAATGGCAAGATTAGCTGGTAAATCCAAAACCCAAAACTACGCATAATAGATTTTTTTGCTTACTGATAATACTCGCATCCCAACGCAAACGCCATAACCTTTTCTTCGACGGAGATCGGCTCAACATCATCTTCTGCTTGTCTCCTTGTTGCTGCCAAGACCCAGAAATCATCTTTATGAAGCTTTTTGAAATTTTGGAGCTTCTCAGTCAATGTGATTTTGTCTGCAGCAGTCAGTTTGCTTTTCAAGTCTGGAGGAGAAGTCGATGACTGTGGCAAAGATGGTAATGATGACTCTTCTGCTTCATCACCTGCCAATTGTTGTTCAATACGTTTCCATGAAACATTTTCATCTCCATAGAAGATATCAATGCATTAGTCCGTGTTTAATATGTATACCTGCGTAAAAAAAGAAAACAGATATAGTAGTTGACACTTACTATTGACATTTCTAACGAAGCCGCCGCTTCCTTTACGAATCGAACATATGTTCTTTTTGTGCAGCGTAGGTCATTTCTCATAGAGCTAGAAACAATGTCATGTTCTAAATGGTCAATGACGTTTTGAAGTCTGACCGACTCCCCGTGGTTCTTGGCCTGCAATAAAAAAGCTTTTGTAGCTACCGCATTGAAAGATTAATAAGCACTAAATATTACAATACAAACAATTGAATTGAAATTGTATCACTGGTAGCTACCTGTGATGAAAGGGGTATGTTCAGTTGCCATGGGAATCGCGACGGAAAAGAGAAAGTAGAAAGGAGAGTGAAAGGAAAAAATTCGGTTACAGCAGTTGTTTTGTAGGCTGTTTAATAGTTTATTAATTTTTAATTTATTTTATATATTTAGTTTTTAAGTTTTATTTTTAAAACAATAAAGAATGATCAATATAGTTAGGGGTGGTCAGAGAATATCTTTGATTTTTGATGACGTTGGTAGCTGGTCATTGAGACGGTAGTCGAAACTCTAGAATAATGGTAGTTATTCTAAACACTTGTCTACAAGTGCCTCATGAACAGTGTTCTTTGGAGAAAAATTGTTTTGGCGTACATTTGTTCACACACACATGGATAAACATTGCCTCTTTCTCTCTCTATAATTTTTGCATATCTCTTGGCTTGGCCATGTCAAGTCGTTTCTCACGTTTTGTCACATTCTATTGTTGCTCAAGTTACAAAACTAGGAATGCAAAATCTTATTGTATAAACTAAAAAGTGTGGTGTCTGCTGCACGCCAGAAGCTTGCTGCAATTTCGCATATCTCATCGGAAGTGGGCGTTTTACACTTTTGTGGTTGAGTATACAAAACCTGGAAGCCACTTTGTACTTGTATTGTTGCATTGTACATAGTGGGGGTATTTGGGGAGATCTCTGGACCTCCTCTTATACAGGATTTTGCATTCGATCCCAGACAGGGCCAATTATTCTTTGCCTAAGGAATTATGTCTTGGCCAGATGGAAATTTCGCCCTTAGAGCTTTCGGCTACAGCTCGAGTAATTTCACAGATGGGCAGACTGAAATTCACTCATAGAACACTGTTCATGAGGCACTTGTAGGCAAGTGTTTAGAATAACTACCATTATTCTAGGGTTTCGACTACCGTCTCAATGACCAGCTACCCACGTCATCGAAAATCAAAGATTTTCTCTGACCACCCCTAATTATATTGATCATTATATATTCTTTATAGATAAAACTTAATAACTAAATATATAAAATAAATTAAAAATACAAAAATCAATAAAGTATTAAACAGCCTTCATAGTCCCTGAGTTCAAAGCTGGCCATTCTGTTTTAGAGCATGAACTCCAAGTTCGACATGGACTTTCTAATTTTCGCTTTCAGATTATAGTTCTCTCACAGTCTGGTAATTTCGTCATGAGCATTTGATTTCGCAATAGTGACGATGCTTTCGTCGTGGGCAATGTATTTTCACCATGAGCAATATGATGGTTTCGTCATAGGATACACAAGTCTGCCAAGGGGCAGCAACTTTGTCTTCGAGCCTGCTATTTTTGCATTGGTTCAAGTGTTTTTTGTGCTGGCGAATGATTTTTCATCATAAAAAAAGGGGTTATTCAATGCTCCTTCCTACGATGACTATTTGATACAGGTATATCGTCCTTTTTACAAGGAGAGCTCATCTGTGCTCTGAGATTGACGTTGTACAAATTCTAGAAAAGATAGCATAAATATTCTCGAAGCTCAGGATGCGTATCTCATCTGTTATAGAACTTTAATGATGTTTACTCCACCTGATGATGATGATGTTGTGCCAGTGATTCTCGACGAAGACCAAGTTGTACCTGTGCTCGAAAAACATCAATAGAACAGGAATGCTACTTTCTACAAAGATACTTCAAGGATAAACACATACTCGACCTTGCTGCCTTTGATGCACATATGGCCCGAAACTGGACATCGTTTACTTCATTTTCAACTCTCTCGAGATAAAAAAAGGGTGTGGTGAACCACATTAATACACTGCTTAAGATATCAACAATAAGATATTCGGTTAAACATTATAGCACACACGTACGAACACTACGGCATTTCGGCTAAACACTATTGAATAAAATCTCTCACTCAGATGATCCACCTTACGTGAACAGGACAATGAACCTATCAACAGGTACCTCGGCCATTACATCAGCTAACGCCGGTTTCAAAGATGTGCCCGATTAACATAGCGACTTCAATAGAAGTTCTGATACGTCCTTGATCCATCCTCTATCACATAGTTTATCCATTAGTCGGATGAATTGATATCGCCGTCTTAATAGCTAGAATATAAAAGAGCTTTATCTTTTGTTGGAATAAAACATGATCTCAAAGATAATTAATCTTGTCCCTTATTATCTTTATTAAAGCTCTATCATCACATTTTTATCTTTGAAAACCTTGTTTTTTCCTTATATCCTACATCATGTCCTCCGATAACAACCAAGCTACAAACATTAACGAAACCGTTGGTCAAGCCAACGTGGTAACTCCAGGAACGGTCGAGGTCTCAAGCAACGATGTTGAAATGGTGGACTCAGAATCGGCGTCCAAAAATGGCACTGAAACTAGCACTGAAACTAGTACTGAAACCATGGCCAGGAACATTATTACACCGAGTACCTACCTGGAACAAAGGAAGCTGACACCGTCTAACATGGGGAGCTATCCTCAAGGCACGCTTAGCAAAAGCCACCGAAAAATATTTGCAGGCGCAAGATGCTTCACCAGATGACCTACTAAAGCTAAAACAGGCACACAAAGAAGCACTTGATGCATTCAACATCTACCAAGCTACTCAGCAAGCACTCAGCATGTCTGAACAGTTCGAAGATCGAAAGGCAAGCTGCGTGGTCCCAAAAAACCTACCGATACTACAAGTACAAGGAGGCCCTGTCCGAGATCCGAGGAAGCCAGTGCACAATTCCGTCTCTGCTTTCATTTCCGCCTTTGAAATCCAATTGCGCAGCCATAGCATTGACCTTGATGGCAATTGGGAACGTCTTTTCTGGTTATGTCTAGATGACAACCAAATGACTTGGTTTCGCCGAGACGTTGCTGACCGCCAGTTGAATTGGAAACAAGCCTGTACCGAAATCAAGAAGGAATACGGCAATCCATTCCACACGTATCTCAAATGCCATGAGCTTTTTGTCGCTCGTCCCCAAGCCAATGAAGCGATCCGTGTCTATGCCGAACGATGGATGTCATTAGCACACGAGGCAGGAAGAGCCAGCGGTCGTGACTTGACGTTCGATTTCATTTCGTCGTTGCCACCTTCGATCCGCGAAAAGATCTACCCAGTACTAGCAAGACAGTATGGTGTAGATTGGCCATCTGAAGTCACTGAGGTCGTGCAACTCATAATTTCTACATTGGGTGAATTCGTTGACAAGTTTCAAGACAACGGTAGTTATGCGAGCATCCATGCACCAGGAAAGAAACGTCGCATGGGTAATGAACACCTGTCTTCGTCCTCCTCATCGCCAGCACCAGCTTCTCGCCGTCCTCGTCATTACGGTGATTGTCCTGTCCATCCAAAAGGAAATCACTCGGCGACGGATTGCCACGTTCTCCAGCGCCAGCGGGAAGCAGTACAACAACAAGTCTGCAATAACCGGCAATCAACAGGTTCAGACAACCTATGTCGTTATTGTAAAAAAGTTCCATATGTCTTAGGCCATCGCTGCCAAAAATATTTTGATGCAAAAGGAAAAAAGAAGTCAGGAACGTCGACAACAATGGTGAGCAATCGCTCTGTACACATTTCCTCGTCTCCTTCCTCGTCTTCTTCTACTACACCATCAAAGCGGGATGAAGAAACACTTAATCACATTTCATTGGACGGAATGGATATTACAGGTAATTACATCAACCGCACAACACAAATAAATATTACACTGCAAGCAACAGATGACATTGACTCACTCATTGTTCCTATCACTGTACAGACTAAGCAAGTCTTCGGATTAGTCGACACAGGCGCCAACAAGTCTTTTATTACACCTACATGGTTACACAACATAGAGTCAACATCTGTACTTAAGATCAATAAAAACGCAGTAAAAAATATATCCATTACTTTAGCAGCAAAGGATGTAACAGCCTACCTTTTAGGTTTACTTGAAAATGTTGAACTACAGTACAATGGGAAAACATTCAAACATAATTTTTACATCATGGAATTATCCGGAACAACACCAGTCACCATTGGTCTGGATTTGATGTTTAAACTCGGAATTGGTATTACTGGTTTAGCCACATCATGGGAGCCACTGACACCAAACAATGAGAAACAAATTATTGATTTACCCGAACCTAATAATTCGCCATATGGCACAGAAGAACAAAGGAAACAGTTTTTACAAGCTATCCAACCTTCTCTTGATCGCAATGCACAAATTCCTAAACGCGCGTTATGTACAATGCCTGAAGCAGTGGTCCGTCTTGATGTTCCAGAAGGTATCGTCTGCCATCGACGTCAGTACCCATTACCAATTGCTTTCAAGGATTTAATTGACGATCAGATCAAAACCTGGTTAGATGAGGGCATTATTGAACCTGCACCTGCTGGCACAGCATGGAATAGTCCCATCACACTAGCACCAAAGAAAGATCCTGTTACAGTTGCATATGATACAAACAAGCGTAGAATCTGTATGGATGTCCGCTTAATCAACCAGCATTTATTACAATGCGAACAACATCCACTTCCATTATTAAGTGATGTTATTGCAGCCATCCAAGGCAATGACAACAGCGGTAATTCAAATCGCACCGTCGTTACTACCTGCCTCGATGTAAAATCTGCTTTCACTTCTTTACCTCTCTATGAACCACATCGAGAACGAACTGCTTTCACAATTGAAGGACACATCCAATACCAGTTCCGAGGAGCTTGCTATGCATTACGTCATCTTTCTTCGGTATTTACTCGTTGTTTAACAGTTCTTCTTAGCGAGATGCCCTTCGTTCGTGCGTTCATTGATGACGTCATTATCTTCTCAAACAGCATAGAAGAACATGCTATCCATGTCGCCGCAGTAATTGACAAATTAACTGAGGTAAATTTCCGCATCAATCATGACAAAGCCGTATATGCACAACGTTGTGTCTACTTACTTGGCCACTGTGTAACCACCGAAGGTGTATCACTGGATAAACGCAAAGTATGCAACATCCAAAATATCCCTACACCTACAACTGGCAAAGCTATAGCTGCCTTCTGTGGTACCATTAATTACATGCGCTCTTACCTACCAAAAGTCTCTGAAGTTATGGCACCTTTAGACCGACTTCGCAATGCCAAATCTTTAAAAGGTTTATGGACACAAAAAGAACAACACAGTTTTGACACGTTAAAGAAAATGCTACTTGAAGCTCCCATCCTGCGCTTTCCCGATTTATCACACCCTTTTCAGGTTGCAACTGACGCTTCAAATACCGGAATCGCTGCAGCACTTTTCCAAGTCATAGATGGTGAAACACGTCATATTGCTTTCATGGCTAGAGCACTCTCCAAGTCAGAAAGATCCTATAGCACTACATGACGTGAGCTCAGAGCTATTATATTTGCACTTGACAAATTCCACAAATATTTATATGGCAAACCGTTTAAATTATACACGGATCACAAAGCATTGACCTTCCTCCATACACAAAAAATAGCCAACGCTATGATGATCAGTTGGTTTGACACCATCTTACAATACGACTTTGAAATTATTCACCTACCTACCATGATTAGATAACATCCTTCCTGATCAATTATCTCGCCTTTTTCACATCGATGAAAAAGAGCTGGAAGGGGGTAGTGCTACGCAAATTCATACAAATAATAACACTGTACAAAATAAGACTCTCACAGTAAACACACAGACAAGTAATAGCACTGACAACATAGATGATGACATCTATTTTGAACCACCCAAACATGAAAGAATGGAATTACTCAAAAAAGCACATGCATTTGGTCACTTTGGCGCTGAAGCTATCACAAAAGCACTACACAATGATGGTTTAAAATGGAACAATATGTACAAAGAAGCCGCACACATTGTAAAAAGCTGCCCTGAACGCCAGCGATTCAACATCACCAAGAAAGTTATAACCCTTTGAGACCTCTTCATGCATTCTATCCGGGTGATCATTGGACAATTGATCTTGCAAGCGGCTTCGGCACAAGCCATCGCGGAAACAATTATCTCTTAGTCATGGTAGACGTATGCACACGTTTTTGTGTTTTACACGCACTTCCTGATAAAACATCAGACACTGTCGTTCAAGCAGTCATCGACACATTTTGCTTAGTGGGCTTTTGCCGTTATCTCAGCAGTGATAATGGTACTGAATTCAAGAACCAACTAATGACTCATCTTCGAGAAGCCTCTGGATTCGACCAAAGACTTTCTACGCCTTTTCACCCAAGAGCTCAGGGATTGGCCGAAAGATTTGTGCAAACAACTGTTAACATCATCCACAAGTATACAACAGGAGCAGTTAGAGACTGGGACTTATATGTCAAACCAGCACAATTAGCCCTTAACAACAAAGTTGCCAATAAACATGGTTCTACACCATTTGCTCTTATGTTCAATAGAACAATGAACGGTTTCAGGGACTATAGCAAAGAACAGATCCCGCGGCCACTCACAGAAGATGAGCTGCAAAACCGCATTGAACAAATGACAAACATTGTCTTTCCTGCAATTTCGGAAAGAGCAAAGGCACTGGATGATATTAAAAAAGGCAAATACAATGCCAAGTTCAGAATCACCGATTATCCCATCGGGAGCACGGTCATGGTCATTGATGAATTACGCAGTAAGAAGATGGATCCAAGATATGAAGGACCATATACTGTAGTACGCAAAACCAAAGGTGGTTCTTATGTCCTTAGAGATGAACAGGGTCTATTAACTTCTCGTAACTACGCACCCTCACAAATGAAACTCCTATCACAGGATGAATTAATTGACACAGAAGAAGCATTTGAAGAAAACGGTAAATATTACACCGTACAGTCAATTGTAGACCACAAAGAGCTTGCACCAGGCAAATATCAATACCGGGTTAGATGGAAAGATTATACACCTGATGACGATTCCTGGGAACCAGCAGAAGCATTTAATAGTCCACAACCAATCATGAAATATTGGGAACGTGTTGGTATCACACCACCGAAGCAAAGCAAAATACAAACTGCATTACCTGTGACGCACATCCCACAGCAATCACAACGTAAAGCAAAAGGAACTATTTCCAAACGTCAAGAGGGTTCCACACCACCTACACCATCTACTAGACGCAGTAAGCGTTTACGCACACGTTGCTAAGCACATTCTTCACAGAATAATGTTTAACCTGGAAGGGGGTGATGTGGTGAACCACATTAATACACTGCTTAAGATATCAACAATAAGATATTCGGTTAAACATTATAGCACACACGTACGAACACTACGGCATTTCGGCTAAACACTATTGAATAAAATCTCTCACTCAGATGATCCACCTTACGTGAACAGGACAATGAACCTATCAACAGGTACCTCGGCCATTACATCAGCTAACGCCGGTTTCAAAGATGTGCCCGATTAACATAGCGACTTCAATAGAAGTTCTGATACGTCCTTGATCCATCCTCTATCACATAGTTTATCCATTAGTCGGATGAATTGATATCGCCGTCTTAATAGCTAGAATATAAAAGAGCTTTATCTTTTGTTGGAATAAAACATGATCTCAAAGATACTTAATCTTGTCCCTTATTATCTTTATTAAAGCTCTATCATCACAAAGGGTAAGAAGCAACGTAATAGACACAGAATATTAATAGTATTATGACATTGATAATATGCGATTTTAGAACGTAAGGAGGTAGACAGTCGCGGACATGTTGTTAGGCTTTTTATTCGACGTGCATAAATCTGTTACTATCATACTTCTGCTTTATCAAATGGGAGCATCATATCTGCAAAAAAATAAAAAGGAGATTCACTGTTTGTATGATGGTCCAAACCTTAAATATATACAAATTTTGAGTATATAGGACAGCCTTTTTCAATGCGCGCATACTGTATTTCTATCTCTCTTTTCTTCTATACTTTTTTGTGATGGGAATAGTAGAAAAAGGCCAGTCTAAAAAGCTTACACTCGTTAAAAAGAGTGTATCAAAGTGCGCAACAAGATAGTACAAGCACCTACAGCCGAGGAGCTAAAAGAATCACTAGAAGGGCTACACTCGTTGACAGAAGGTATCAAGAAATCCATATACCGAAATTTTGTCCCAAGTGAGCGTAAGTATTAGTCTCAAAGATGGACTGCCTAAGTCTAAAATCATCACAAGATCGAAGCATTGATTATACAGCTGAATAAACACTACCAAAAACAAAAGGAACATGTAGAATATATTTACGCGTAACTATAAATATGCAGATGATACAATGATGTGTTTATACTGAAGCAGTGAAGCATAGACGTATTACCACTCACTTGTTGTTGGAGTATTTTGCAAACATGCGTGTAATAAAAATCGTTACTTGGTTTTGTGATACTGTACTATTCGCGCCGAACTTCTTTATCAATATTGAGTGCATGCAGACCTGCTTGGAAAAATCCTTCTGAGCTTATACTACATACCATTATGCCTATACAAACACGTTCCCAAAACACACCCCTAAACACACTCAAATCAAAGCATATCCCCTCGTTCAGAGAGCAACCGAAAAGTTTAAAGGCGACCTTCAAAAAAAGCTGAATTCCGTACTAGACAGCAAGTCAAACAATTGGCAAAGACTATTAAGGAATTGAAAATACGTAACTCCAAGGATTCTGGTACATAACTATAGTTTTTTTCATACCAAAATTATTGATCTTACAGTACCTCAGCGAGCCTAATAATAAAAAAGCTACCGACACTGATTCAGATGTCGATATGGACCCAATCGATTTCTTGCACGAAGAAAAGGTGGATGATGAGCCTGGAAAGTACCAGATTCATTACTTTCCAGTCGTTCACGTTCATCCAAGCTCAATTGACTCGTGCTTCGAGCAAGGACTAAAAGGCCATCGGTAGCAACCATCACTTCAGCTGATGGCGTGTTGCTAACGTAGGCGCGCTTAGTTGCATGCTGGTTCTCTGGATGGGAGTTATCATTGATGGATGAGGAATGGGAAAGAACGCGCTTGGCGGCAAAGTTTTCGTTGGAGATTACTGAGATGTCAAGGGATAAAAATTGGAGAGAAGGAAGAAAGCTTGAATATGTGGCTACGTGTACTACAAATATATCGACAACAAGCACGAGCTCCTTTTGAACTCGTTTAAACCTGTCACACGAAGCCGCTTCACTCACTTTCTGCTTGCAGCTACTCTTTAAATTTCATGAATATACAATAAACTTCAAATAGCATGAATGAACAATCCTTTTTATGATGAAAAATCTTTCGCCAGCACAAAAAACACTTGAACCAATGCAAAAATAGCAGGCTCGAAGACAAAGTTGCTGCCCTTTGGCAGACTTGTGTATCCTATGACGAAACCATATTGCTCATGGTGAAAATACATTGCCCACGACGAAAGCATCGTCACTATTGCGAAATCAAATGCTCATGACGAAATTACCAGACTATGAGAGAACTATAATCTGAAAGCGAAAATTAGAAAGTCCATGTCGAACTTGGAGTTCATGCTCTAAAACAGAATGGCCAGCTTTGAACTCAGGGACTATGAGTGAATTTCAGTCTGCCCATCTGTGAAATTACTCGAGCTGTAGCCGAAAGCTCCAAGGGCGAAATTTCCATTCCCGCAACTCAAAATTGCTTGTCCAAAATCAATAGATCCCCTCCCACTTACAAATGAAGGCCATCTGGCCAAGGCATAATTCCTTAGGCAAAGAACAATTGGCCCTGTCCGGGATCGAATGCAAAATCCTGTATAAGAGGAGGTCCAGAGATCTCCCCAAATATCCCCACTATGTACAATGCAACAATACAAGTAGAAAGTGGCTTCCAGGTTTTGTATACTCAACGACAAAAGTGTAAAACGCCCACTACCGATGAGATACGCGAAATTGCAGCAAGCTTCTGGCGTGCAGCAAACGCCACACTTTTTAGTTTTATACAATAAGATTTTGTGTTAGCTGGGGAACAAATTTACCTGGTAATTTTGCGTTCCTAGTTTTGTAACTTGAGCAACAATAGTATGTGACAAAACTTGAGAAACGACTTGACTTGACCAAGCCAAGAGATATGCAAAAATGATAGAGAGAGAGCAATGTTTATTCATGTGTGTGTGAACAAATGTACATGAAATGGTTAAGCCTTTAAGGCGATCACTTGAACTTTGATTGTTCTCCGCCAAAACAGTTTTTCTACAGCTGCTGTAACCGAATTCTTTCCTCTTTTCCGTCGCGATTCCCATGGCAACTGAACATACCCCTTTCATCACAGGTAGTTACCAGTGATACAATTTCAAATTCAATTGTTTGTATTGTAATATTTAGTGCTTCTTAATCTTTCAATGTGGTAGCTACAAAAGCTTTTTATTGCAGGCCAAGAACCGCGGGGAGTCGGTCAGACTTCAAAACGTCATTGACCATTTAGAACATGACATTGTTTCTAGCTCTATCAGAAATGACCTACGCTGCACAAAAAGAACATATGTTTGATTAGTAAAGGAAGCGGCGGCTTCGTTAGAAATGTCAATAGTAAGTGTCAACTACTATATCTGTTTTCTTTTTTTACGCAGGTATACATATTAAACACGGACTAATGCATTGATATCTTCTAGGAAGATGAAAATGTTTCATGGAAACGAATCGAACAACGATTGGCGAGTGATCCAAACAACACGACTTCCAGCCAAGTCTTAGCTGAGCCCAGTGAAGCCACAACATCTGAAGCAGAGGGGTCATCATCATCATCATCATCATCATCACCATCGTTGTCATCATCTTTGTCTTCATCATCGACGTCTCTTGCTGCATTGAAAACCAAACTCACTGCCGCGGACAAAGTCACATTGACTGAGAAGCTCTAAAATTTTAATAAGCTTCATAAAGATTATTTCTGGGTCTTAGATGCCACAATGCGACAAGCAGAAGTTGATGATGTTGAGCCAATTCTGTAGAAGAAAAGGTTATGGCGTTTGCGTTGGGATGCGAGTATTATCAGTAAGCAAAAAAATCTATTATGCGTAGTTTTGGGTTTTGGATCTACCAGCTAATCTTGCCATTTCTCAGTCCTTCCCAATCTTTGATCCTAGATTTGGGGGATAAAAACTGGAGTTCTGTTTTCAGTGAAGAAGAGCTCGATGAAATATGTGGTGCTAGTGGCGATTTGCCTTGTGGTGTACCGAAAGAACTTGAACAATGCTTCGAGAGTCTTAAAGAATTGGTATGTACATATAAGCAAACAAATAAAGAAACAAAGAATATGATGATAGAATACTAATACTATTATATGTTATAGAAAACTGGTGCGGAGGTGTTCAAGTATGCAAGAAGCATTGAAATCACCGATCCTACCAAAGAAACATTGAAAGTGTGGTTGTCGACCGAGCTACAAAATATAGCAAGTCTCTTTTTAGAAACTGGGACATTCGATATTGGTTAATTGTTGACTTAATGAATTACTAAAATCATTAGTATTCATAGGAGTTAACCCATTTTTCTTCATAAATTTAAAATAATGAGGATATGAAGTAGTTTTTTTATTAGAAAGATTGTTTCCTACAAAGGTATATGATTTCTCTTTGTATTCAATATGGTTATCAATGCAATATTCATATAAAGAACTTTTAAAATATGATTATGTTAATGAATATAGTTTATTATTATTATTTTAATTATAGATATGAGGAAGAGTTAGGAGTGTAGTTTAATTGGTAGGATAGGGATCTCCAAAATCCCGGTAGTGGGTTCAAATCCTACCTCTCCTGTTATTTAAAAATCTAAATAATATTAAAAGCCTTTGGATTATTAATTATTCTAAAAGAATTTTATTTTATAAAGAAAGTTTTATTCGGTGGAAATAAATTACAATTTTTGTAAAGCCTTTAAAGGTTTAAAGGTTTAAAGGTCTTAGGTATTTAGAATTAAATATAAGTAATATAACTATATATAATAAATAAGTATTATTAATCTATTAGAACCCTGAAATAAATTTAGGCCTCAGAGTAAACCTGGCCTCTGAGAATTAATATTCACTTGGGCAAGCCCAAGAATAATTTATTTTGATAAATATATCAAATAAGTCTGGTAACTCAATCGGTAGAGTGATATGTTGATGACGTATAAGTTAGAGGTTCGAGCCCTTGCTAGACTATTGAATTAATATTTAAATAGATTAAATTTAATTAAGAATATTGGGATTTATACCCATAGAAGCTAATTTTTATCTATAGTAATAAGATTTTATTAAACAAATTATTGTATTAGGTTTAATAAATTTAATTAAGGTATATGGCTGACTGGTAAAGCATCTTATTTGAAATAAAACATATGTGGGTTCGATTCCTACTATACCTAATTAAACGATTAAGTAAATGGGTTAATTATTTCAATTATTGAAATTAAGAATAACCTTTAGACTTATTATATGAGAATAAGTCTGTAAAACCTTGATACTAAATAATTTTATAAAATTACTTGAAGGCGAATTAGCTCCTGAGGACTAAGGCCCACTCCGCGAGTCTAGGAATTTATTTTTCATAAGTAAAACTTAAAAGAAATAAAAAGTTTTGGTAGCTTAAATGGTAGAGCATACGACTGAAGTTCGTACTGAGGAGGTTTAATTCCTTCCCAAAACAATTAAATAAGTTTTATAATTTTGGATAAATAAGATTATATATTTTAGTAATATTAATTGTTCAAAATTAAATAAATAAAAGAATTTATTTATTTATCTAAAGGTAAGAAATAAAGGGGTTTTAATTTTAAATAAAAGTAAAGAATGCCATATTGTTAATATTAATAAATTCTATTTATTAAAAATATGGTATTTTTGTAATATAACTCTTATTTCTTTGACCTGGGCCATGAAGCGGCCCTGGTTCTAACCCGGCGAAGCTGGGGCAAGAACTTAAAATTTTGTTATAATTTTGACATATTTAAGCTTTTAATAAAGATTAAATAAAAGAAAAGGGTTTTACGATTATAAAGTTAACTACAATTAAACATAATGAATTGATCAATGGTTTTATTTCTAACTGGGATTTTAGGATTTATTCTTAACCGAAAAAATATTATCCTAATGTTAATCTCCATCGAAATTATGCTATTAGCAGTAGTACTATTAATTATCTTAAGTTCATTTAGTTTTGACGATATTTTAGGTCAAACTTATGGTATTTATATTATTGCTATTGCAGGAGCAGAATCAGCTATTGGACTAGGTATTTTAGTTGCATATTATAGATTAAGAGGTAGTATTGCTATTAAAGCATAATGTATTTAGTGATTATAGCATTACCTCTATTATCAGCTACAGTAGCAGGATTTTTAGGAAGAAAAATTGGTAGAACAGGTAGTCATTTAATTACTTGTGGTTCTCTAGTTTTTACTGCACTTTTAGCTTTAGTTGCTTTCTATGAAGTAGGATTATGTCAATCACCAGTTTGTATTAAATTAATGAGCTGGTTTGATTCACAATTCTTATTAATTTCATAGGGATTGATTTACGATAGTTTAACAGTATCTATGTTACTACCAGTACTTATTGTATCTGCATTAGTACATATTTACTCTGTAGGATATATGAGTGAGGATTCTCATAATCAAAGATTCTTCTCATATCTTCCAATGTTCACATTCTTCATGTTAATGCTTGTAACAGGGGATAACTATCTAGTAATGTTTATTGGTCACACCTTCTCGGCTTGCTTATAATCGTAAGATATATGTGTAATCTCACTATATGCTGGAGCACACTAAAGCTTTGAATACCTTAATGGTAATAATTTTAAAGCCTCTGGGCCGCAACCAGGAGGCTGGCGGGCGTAGGGCCCACTAGATATAAAATCAGTTATCAGCAGGAAAATTTAGTATTTATCCTCAGAGACTTTATGTGAGATATCCCTAATAAGGTTGGGGATAATGATTAAGTCTGATTATTTATAAATGTGAGAAGTAATTGATTTTAATAATTTATCTCATTTCTCAATTACTAAATCTTGTATGATTCCTATTGTATCTAAATCTGATAAAAAAGTTAGATATTCTAAACAGTATAAATGTTTTTTATAATTATCAGAAATTCAAAAGGAAACTGTAATTATGTAGAGTCTTATTAGGAGATACATATTTAAGAAGACCAAAACCTAATCACAATACTAAATTAGTATTTGATCAATCTAATAGTTTACATAAAGATTATTTACTTCATTTATACGAAGTATTTGAATCTCTTACTGTTTCTAGTCCTACAGTAACGAATAGAAAACCTGATATTAGAACAGGTAAAGTATACAATAGTATTAAGTTTTCATCTTTATTTTTACCTTGTTTAAATTATTATGAGTTATTCTATCCAAATGAGAAAAATTTGTACCTGGGTTCGCCCCCCGGGGCCTATTAATATTGATGAACTTTTAACAGCAAGAAGTTTAGCATATTTAATTATGGATGATGGAGGTAAATCTTACTATGAACAAACTATTATTCATACAAGATCTTATACTAAATTTGAAGTAGGATTACTTCAAAAAGCCATTTGGACAAACTTTGGTTTAACTTCTAGATTAGAGGAAAAGGTTAAAGATCAATATATTTTATATATTCAAGTAAGACAAGATGTTAAAAAGAAATTATATAATCTTATTCAACCTTATATGCATTCAAGTATGATGTATAAATTATAATTTCTCACATTTATAAATAACACCTGTGGGAAGGTATAGGTATTTCATCTTATCTATTAATCAACTTCTGGTTTACTCAATTACAAGCTAATAAAGCAGCTATTAAAGCTTTAGTAATAAGCAGAGTAGGAGATTTAGCTTTCAGTATTGGAATGTATACTCTTTTCTGGACTTTGGTAATTGAGACTTTACTACAGTTTTCTCATTAGCACCATTTATTAATGAAGAATTAATTACCGTAATTTCTATTTGTATGTTAATCGCCGCTATAGGTAAATCTGCTCAAATTGGTCTTCATACTTGGTTACCAGACGACCGGCGCTCCCTCCGAGATCCCCCCATCACAGACAGAAAAATATAAAAAGAGCTGGTGTAATACACCTGATGAAGCTTCAAATCGAAGTGAAAAGACTGTCTTAGTGTCTCTAGCTCTCCTGTTGCTTTCTTCTTGTGTATTTTGGTTTATCTTTTCTCTACCTCTCACCCTAAACCCTATACACTCCACACCACACTCCACGACTATCGCACACTGCCATATTTGTTTGCTTTTTTTCTGTCACTTCTTATTCTTGCTCTCACACACACACACACACATATAAATTTTCTTTTTTCATATTTTTTCTTTTATCAATATGACCACACTAACCACCGCCGCCGCCCACGCCAACGACGATCTTTCTGCCTTTAAGGTCTCGGCCCAGATTGCGCCGCTGGTTTGTCCTCCGACGGCTTTCTTGTTCTGGACCCCGTTCGTGCCCGCACCGCGGATTTCCTAGCTTCCGAGGTCCCTGCCACTGCTTCCCCTTGGTCGGTTTTCCCTGCTTGGGTCCAGGAGGCCCTTAAGGTTGTTTTTAACAACCTTAAGAACCATTATCTCGAGTCTGTTTCTGCCAAAAAACAGATAGAAAAGTTAGAAGACTACCGTACTTCAACTTCTTCATGGCCGCAATTCGTCCTTGCTGCTGTCCCTGGCCCCGCCTCTTTTTCGGTAGACTCTACCGTAGTCTCCGAGGAAGAACGTTCTTCCATGTCAGCTGCTATCCAGCAAGCTGTCGATGCCGCCCACCTCGTTGTTTTCCAACAGGCCCTACAGGCCAAGAAATTGGCTTGGCAACGTCACCACGATCTGGCTGACTCCTCCCGTGCGCTCCGGTCTCTCCGCTGTCGGTTTTTTGAAAACCTTCAGGCCATGGGTATTTTGGCGGACAATCAAAATCCATATCTAGGTTTGTTGTCCCGCTCGCTGTCCCATCTTGGATATATGATTCAAGATCTGGATACCAAGACTCGTTGGGCGTCTGTCTCCGCTGCTCGCGCTCGGGATAAGAAGGATGCCGCCCGTTCTGCCGCCGATATCGTCATGAGTGACACGTCCGTCGCCTCGAAATCGGTTGAAAAGTTGGTCGATGAACGACTAACGCAGAAACTCAAGTCGCTCGCCTATCGGGAAAAGGCCCCCGTCCCTGGGTCCCTGGCTCCGCCCAGGGACGGATTCAAAAAGGAGTCAAGGCTCCAGGCAAGCCCACCACCAAGTCCGCTGCCAAGACCAACAACAACAACAACAAAAAACGTTTGGCCCCCGCCCCCACCCCGTTCAAGTCCCTCAAAAGGGCAAAAAATCCCTCCTCCGCCTCCCCCTCCAAAAAGAAAAAATAAATAAAAATAATTATAAGTTTAGGGATTTCAAGCATACCAGCCTGAATCCATTTTCTTTTGATTTTTATAAATGTACACATGGCTCTGATCGAACTTCGAAAACATGTCGTCACTTTGATGTCAGGAAAATACACACTTACCCACCATGGTTCTTCCATAGTGCCCGCGTCAAAGACAGAGTTCATTTTATTGTCAAACATAGTTCTCCATTATGGCTAGATACTATCATATACAATAAAAGCGTACACAATCTTAGTAGTCTACCATTACCTAAAGAAATACAACATCTACTTGGTCTTGGTCATAAGTTTATTCCAAAAACTACAAAAGACTACAGATACGTCAAAGAGGCGTATACCAAATATGCCCGCTCAGTACGAATCAGAGATTTCTTTGAAACAAAACCTGATAACCCTACTAGGTTTGATATCCGATTCCACATAAAAAATCCCCATTGGAAACCACCAAAGGGAAATTTATCTACTGAAAAGGCTTTATTCAACTTTAGGCAAGGGTTACATTCTTTGTACTCAAATGAATCACCCCCTAACATAGGACACTTGCCAAAGAAAATATATGAGTTTGCCAAGAACCCTGACATTCTTATTGAACCTTCTGATAAAAATCTTGGACTTACCATAATCAATACCTCCTGGTATATTTCAGAAGGTGAAACCCAACTCAAGGATCAATCTACTTATCAACGGGTTAATGCTTCTACCCAAGAAATAATAAGTGCGGTCGCTGAAAAAGCAAATGATCTCTTGATAAAATTAAATGGATATAGAGGTGATGTTCTACCAAAGTACTTCACTGGACAACACTCCAAATATATTTACCATCATATACAGGATGTTAAACTACCAAAATTCCATTTAATACCAAAAATTCATAAGAGTCCTCTCAAAGGAAGACCAATTATCCCATCACACTCATGGGTAACTTCCCCGTTCTTTAAATGGGTTGACACTATCTTACAACAAGGATTATTAGGAGGGTCCCACACCAGTTTCTGCATTAATTCATGCAGCTACAATGGTAACAGCTGGGGTATATTTACTTCTACGATCTTCCCCAGTATTGGAATATGGATCTACAGCTTTATTTTAATTACATAGGTAGGTGCTTTAACAGCATTCGTTGCTGCAACTACAGGTTTATTACAGAATGATTTAAAACGAGTAATTGCTTATTCTACTTGTTCTCAATTAGGTCTTCTATTCCTAGTTTGTGGTCAAAGGCTTCAAATTAAAAACATCATTAAATACTAAAAAATCTCAAGGTATAGGGTACTTTAATAGTAATAATATCTATCTCTGGACGGATAATTAGCAGGTATTATTTATATATACCTCAGAGACTACATATGATAGATTTTTGTTATTTTACAAAAATTAAGAAATAGTCTGATTCATAAAATCAATAGATTTAAGTGAAAGCTAATTTATAATACTCAATATTTAACTTATCTTCCAGATGTAAGTTATGCTTTGACTTTTTCTATAGTATCATCTCGTCATTATGTTTCTCCTGAAGATAAAGAGATATTATCTAAAGATCTTCCTTTTTCATTTGATGAAATTATTACAGAATGATGCTTGGGGATGGAAACATAAGAATGAATGGAAAACATGCTTTATTAAGTGTACAACAAAAAGACGAAGAGTTTGTAAAACATCTTTAGGGCATTTGGTATTTTAATTAACCCTGTTAAAATATTAATTAGAACAGATAAAAAATATGGTACAATTAAAACATCATATGTGTTTCAGACTGTTACACTTCCTTATTTTACTAAATTATATAATAAATGGTATCAAAAAATGGGAAAATTAACCTTTAAGGTTATTTCTGTAGATATTGATAAAACTTTTACACCTTTAGCTATTGCTTATTGGGTAGCAGGAGATGGTACATTTGATAAATCTAGGAATAGAATTTTTTTATGTACAGATAATTTTACAAAAGAGGAATGTGAACAACTCTAAGTTATTTTATTTAATAAATATATTGAGACTTATTTAAAGCTTAATGGTGTAAAATCTAAAGATCAATATAGAATTGTAATTTCTAAGAGGGAATTAAGACATTTTCAAAATTTAATTTTAGATTATTTACATCCTTCAATGTACTATAGAATTGGATTATAAAGTTAAATATAATAATCTTTTCATTTTTTAATCTTTCAATTGAATGTGCTTTCTCAATATAATGTAGCATTATTCCATTTAGTAAACCATGCATGGTCTGAAGCTTTATTACTCTTATCTGCTGGTTCTGTAATTCATGCAATGAATGATGAACAAGATTTAAGAAAATTTGGTGGTTTAGCTAATTTATTACCATTCACATATTCTATGATGGTAATTGGATCTTTAAGTTTAATAGCTTTACCATTCTTAACTGGATCCTATTCTAAAGATTTAATTATTGAATTAGCTTATGGACATTTCAGTTTCTCAGGTAATTTAGTATATTGGTTAGCAACTGTCGGACTACTTGTACCAGTGTTTTGATTTTTTCGCTACAGTTTTTAAAGGAAGTTCCATCTTGGCAAAAGGGTAAGTCAATCACTAATATAAACATGAACAGAAAAATGAGCAGAAAGAATGCACTGAAACTGATTTCTTGTTGTATTCTATAGAACTGAGAAGTCTAGTGAAACCAATGCCAGCTCGGTGAACCAAGACCGACAATTATCATCTATAATGCCAATAACAAACCAAAAGATGGGAAGGCGAGTGGATACGCTCTTCAACTGTGGTCATATCGAGCTTGGTTGCACAGAAATAGGTGCCACAAAGGACCAAACAAAGGAGCTGCACGATAGCTTTCTCAAGATGCCTATTGTATTGCACGATATGTTGTTGTTGGCGACTTTCAGCCCAAACCTTCTGCATCAATCCCATGTGATTGGATACAGTATTTCAGGTTTGTATTACTCCCGCCACATGTTATAAGAAGAATGCTATGAGTTACCGAAAGTATTTTTTCTTATGTCTTCATTTAGGTGGCTGCGTCTCCTTATTGGATGCCAGTATTCCATAGGGTTTTACCTCAATAATCAGAAGAACCGACCCACTTCAGTTTCCTAGCAACAACAGCAATTTGGTATCAAGATTATACCCGTTATTGAATCTTACGTGCATCGGTAAAGAAATGATGGAACAGACCCTTGACTTGATCAACAATACCATACGGCCAATAACATTATCAACTGGAAGAAATCATTGGTGTCTTCCTTCGAGTTTCCTCCCATCGGAGGGTAACCCCTAGTGTTATGCTTTTAGTGATATTATAAATATGTATAAAACTATAAGTAATATAGCTTTAAAGTGTTTACAATAAGTGATGAAAATAATTTTTTTAATTAAAAAAGTAATTTCTCAAACCCTATAATATTCTCAACCCTTAGAGATAATCTCAACTATTATGTTTGAGGGAAAACAGGCTAGGAGGTACGACGACGCCCAGTTCATTTAAAAACATCGAAGTTAGATTTTTATTTGAACGCTTGACAGTATAATAAAATATTATAATATTGTTATTTATTATAACAAATATTATAGATATTGTTTATACTTCATCTCCACAACCAGCATCACAAAAACGACAACAAGCAGATTAACATCATTACCAAGCTCTCATCTTAATACCATTTTTTTTACCACCATTTGTACCTCGTTTTCATCATCAATACCTTTTTTCCTCGCTGATATTGTATTCTTTTTTTGCTGTCAAAACTGTAACTTTTTTTGCTCATCATGAAACCCATTCATCATCCTATTTATCATCCATTGCTGCTATACATCCCATATACGTTGTGATATACTAATAACCATTTTATTGAGCTATTCTTGTTTCATGTGTGAGCTTCTACATATACATATATACAAACAGTCTCAAGCTATACCCAAGGAGCTCCTCAATATAAAAGCTTAATTAGCAATATGGGTGATCCCACTTAAAGATTGTTATAATTCGTTTTGGTATATCACGACGTATATGGGATGTATAGCAGCAATGGATGGTAAACAGGATGATGAATGGGTTTCATGATGAGCAAAAAAAGTTACAGTATTAACAGCAAAAAAAGAATACAATATTGGCGATGAAAAAAGGTACTGATGATGAAAACGAGGTACAAATGGTGGTAAAAAAAATGGTATAAAGATGAGAGCTTGGTAATGATGTTAATCTGCTTGTTGTCGTTTTCGTGATGCTGGTTGTGGAGATGGGAGGAAATTCGAAGGAAGACACCAATGATTTCTTCCAGTTGATAATGTTATTGGCCACATGGTATTGTTGATCAAGTCAAGGGTCTGTTCCATCATTTCTTTACCGATGCACGCAAGATTCAATAACGGGTATAATCTTGATACCAAATTGCTGTTGTTGCTGGGAAACTGAAGTGGGTCGGTTCTTGTGATTATTGAGGTAAAACCCTATGGAATACTGGCATCCAATAAGGAGACGCAGCCACCTAAATGAAGACATTAGAAAAAATACTTTCAGTAACTCATAGCATTCTTCTTATAACATGTGGCGGGAGTAATACAAACCTGAAATACTGTATCCAATCACATGGGATTGATGCAGAAGGTTTGGGCTGAAAGTCGCCAACAACAACATATTGTGCAATACAATAGGCATCTTGAGAAAGCTATCGTGCATCTCCTTTGTTTGGTCCTTTGTGGCACCTATTTCTGTGCAACTAAGCTCGATATGACCACAGTTGAAGAGCATATCCACTCGCCTTCCCATCTTTTGGTTTGTTATTGGCATTATAGATGATAATTGTCGGTCTTGGTTCACCAAGCTGGCATTGGCTTCACTAGACTTCTCAGTTCTATAGAATACAACAAGAAATCAGTTTCAGTGCATTCTTTCTACTCATTTTTCTGTTCATGTTTATATTAGTGATTGACTTACCCTTTTGCCAAGATGGAACTTCCTTTAAAAACTGTAGCAAAAAAATCAAAACACCGGTACAACTGGTCCGATTCCATCAAACTACCAATATTGAATGTCCCAGTTTCTAAAAAGAGACTTGCTATATTTTGTAGCTCGGTCGACAACCACACTTTCAATGTTTCTTTGGTAGGATCGGTGATTTCAATGCTTCTTGCATACTTGAACACCTCCGCACCAGTTTTCTATAACATTTAATAGTATTAGTATTCTATCATCATATTCTTTGTTTCTTTATTTGTTTGCTTATATGGTGCCTGCCACCTAGAAACGTAAATTTTTGGACCAATTTTCAATGTTTTATTTCAACTTTTTTCAATTATACAACCCACTTTTTTGGCTTCATAGAACGATAGAGAAAGGCTCAAAGAATAATTCTATGAAACGTTTTTGTATACATACGAGTAAAAAAAAATGAGAAATAAAGTGCTGAAGTTGGTGTCGATTTCAAAATTTAGCAGAGGATTTTGTCAGAATGTCCACCCTACTATACACTATAGTATATGACATTGAATCGGCGATTTCCATAGTAAGAAGGTAGTGTAACATTAGTGGTAAGCATTGGTGCAATATATACCTCAGCCTTCCAATCAACATTGACTGTAAACGTGCCAGGTAAATTATAAGTAGGAGGACAGTTTTATCATTCCTTCTTTTTCCAAAACATTCTATACAATGGGGAGACTCAACAAGTACCAGAAGAATCTTAAAACTGTGCAAGAGTCAAAGAACACAATTAAGTAAATTTCTTGTGCGTTCAAAGAGAACTGTCAGTTTCTAATAATCATGTAAGAAGAATCATGCGAGGGTAATTTGGTATTTAAGTCATCCTCTGAGAAAGGACTCACTGGATGAAAAGCGCAAATTCTCGATGAATAAATATCACTTAACCAAAAATGGGAAATCTATAAAGGCGGAATCTTAAATTTTTGAAATGTCCACTTGTTGTTTCTAGGTGGCGGGCACCATATGTACATATCAATTCTTTAAGACACTCAAAGCATTGTTCAAGTTCTTTCGGTACACCACAAGGCAAATCGCCACCAGCACCACGTATTTCGTCGAGGTCTTCTTCACTGAACACAGAACTCCAGTTTTTATCCCCCAAATCTAGGATCAAAGATTGGGAAGGACTGAGAAATGGCAAGATTAGCTGGTAAATCCAAAACCCAAAACTACGCATAATAGATTTTTTTGCTTACTGATAATACTCGCATCCCAACGCAAACGCCATAACCTTTTCTTCGACGGAGATCGGCTCAACATCATCTTCTGCTTGTCTCCTTGTTGCTGCCAAGACCCAGAAATCATCTTTATGAAGCTTTTTGAAATTTTGGAGCTTCTCAGTCAATGTGATTTTGTCTGCAGCAGTCAGTTTGCTTTTCAAGTCTGGAGGAGAAGTCGATGACTGTGGCAAAGATGGTAATGATGACTCTTCTGCTTCATCACCTGCCAATTGTTGTTCAATACGTTTCCATGAAACATTTTCATCTCCATAGAAGATATCAATGCATTAGTCCGTGTTTAATATGTATACCTGCGTAAAAAAAGAAAACAGATATAGTAGTTGACACTTACTATTGACATTTCTAACGAAGCCGCCGCTTCCTTTACGAATCGAACATATGTTCTTTTTGTGCAGCGTAGGTCATTTCTCATAGAGCTAGAAACAATGTCATGTTCTAAATGGTCAATGACGTTTTGAAGTCTGACCGACTCCCCGTGGTTCTTGGCCTGCAATAAAAAAGCTTTTGTAGCTACCGCATTGAAAGATTAATAAGCACTAAATATTACAATACAAACAATTGAATTGAAATTGTATCACTGGTAGCTACCTGTGATGAAAGGGGTATGTTCAGTTGCCATGGGAATCGCGACGGAAAAGAGAAAGTGGAAAGGAGAGTGAAAGGAAAAAATTCGGTTACAGCAGTTGTTTTGTAGGCTTTTTAATAGTTTATTAATTTTTAATTTATTTTATATATTTAGTTTTTAAGTTTTATTTTTAAACAATAAAGAATGATCAATATAGTTAGGGGTGGTCAGAGAATATCTTTGATTTTTGATGACGTTGGTAGCTGGTCATTGAGACGGTAGTCGAAACTCTAGAATAATGGTAGTTATTCTAAACACTTGTCTACAAGTGCCTCATGAACAGTGTTCTTTGGAGAAAAATTGTTTTGGCGTACATTTGTTCACACACACATGGATAAACATTGCCTCTTTCTCTCTCTATCATTTTTGCATATCTCTTGGCTTGGCCATGTCAAGTCGTTTCTCACGTTTTGTCACATTCTATTGTTGCTCAAGTTACAAAACTAGGAATGCAAAATCTTATTGTATAAACTAAAAAGTGTGGCGTTTGCTGCACGCCAGAAGCTTGCTGCAATTTCGCATATCTCATTGGAAGTGGGCGTTTTACACTTTTGTCGTTGAGTATACAAAACCTGGAAGCCACTTTGTACTTGTATTGTTGCATTGTACATAGTGGGGGTATTTGGGGAGATCTCTGGACCTCCTCTTATACAGGATTTTGCATTCGATCCCAGACAGGGCCAATTATTCTTTGCCTAAGGAATTATGTCTTGGCCAGATGGAAATTTCGCCCTTAGAGCTTTCGGCTACAGCTCGAGTAATTTCACAGATGGGCAGACTGAAATTCACTCATAGAACACTGTTCATGAGGCACTTGTAGGCAAGTGTTTAGAATAACTACCATTATTCTAGGGTTTCGACTACCGTCTCAATGACCAGCTACCCACGTCATCGAAAATCAAAGATTTTCTCTGACCACCCCTAATTATATTGATCATTATATATTCTTTAAAGATAAAACTTAATAACTAAATATATAAAATAAATTAAAAATACAAAAATCAATAAAGTATTAAACAGCCTTCATAGTCCCTGAGTTCAAAGCTGGCCATTCTGTTTTAGAGCATGAACTCCAAGTTCGACATGGACTTTCTAATTTTCGCTTTCAGATTATAGTTCTCTCACAGTCTGGTAATTTCGTCATGAGCATTTGATTTCGCAATAGTGACGATGCTTTCGTCGTGGGCAATGTATTTTCACCATGAGCAATATGGTTTCGTCATAGGATACACAAGTCTGCCAAGGGGCAGCAACTTTGTCTTCGAGCCTGCTATTTTTGCATTGGTTCAAGTGTTTTTTGTACTGGTGAATGATTTTTCATCATAAAAAAAGGGGTTATTCAATGCTCCTTCCTACGATGACTATTTGATACAGGTATATCGTCCTTTTTACAAGGAGAGCTCATCTGTGCTCTGAGATTGACGTTGTACAAATTCTAGAAAAGATAGCATAAATATTCTCGAAGCTCAGGATGCGTATCTCATCTGTAATAGAACTTTAATGATGTTTACTCCACCTGATGACGATGATGTTGTGCCAGTGATTCTCGACGAAGACCAAGTTGTACCTGTGCTCGAAAAACATCAATAGAACAGGAATGCTACTTTCTATAAAGATACTTCAAGGATAAACACATACTCGACCTTGCTGCCTTTGATGCACATATGGCCCGAAACTGGACATCGTTTACTTCATTTTCAACTCTCTCGAGATAAAAAAAGGGTGTGGTGAACCACATTAATACACTGCTTAAGATATCAACAATAAGATATTCGGTTAAACATTATAGCACACACGTACGAACACTACGGCATTTCGGCTAAACACTATTGAATAAAATCTCTCACTCAGATGATCCACCTTACGTGAACAGGACAATGAACCTATCAACAGGTACCTCGGCCATTACATCAGCTAACGCCAGTTTCAAAGATGTGCCCGATTAACATAGCGACTTCAATAGAAGTTCTGATACGTCCTTGATCCATCCTCTATCACATAGTTTATCCATTAGTCGGATGAATTGATATCGCCGTCTTAATAGCTAGAATATAAAAGAGCTTTATCTTTTGTTGGAATAAAACATGATCTCAAAGATAATTAATCTTGTCCCTTATTATCTTTATTAAAGCTCTATCATCACATTTTTATCTTTGAAAACCTTGTTTTTTCCTTATATCCTACATCATGTCCTCCGATAACAACCAAGCTACAAACATTAACGAAACCGTTGGTCAAGCCAACATGGTAACTCCAGGAACGGTCGAGGTCTCAAGCAACGATGTTGAAATAGTGGACTCAGAATCGGCGTCCAAAAATGGCACTGAAACTAGCACTGAAACTAGTACTGAAACCATGGCCAGGAACATTATTACACCGAGTACCTACCTGGAACAAAGGAAGCTGACACCGTCTAACATGGGAGCTATCCTCAAGGCACGCTTAGCAAAAGCCACCGAAAAATATTTGCAGGCGCAAGATGCTTCACCAGATGACCTACTAAAGCTAAAACAGGCACACAAAGAAGCACTTGATGCATTCAACATCTACCAAGCTACTCAGCAAGCACTCAGCATGTCTGAACAGTTCGAAGATCGAAAGGCAAGCTGCGTGGTCCCAAAAAACCTACCGATACTACAAGTACAAGGAGGCCCTGTCCGAGATCCGAGGAAGCCAGTGCACAATTCCGTCTCTGCTTTCATTTCCGCCTTTGAAATCCAATTGCGCAGCCATAGCATTGACCTTGATGGCAATTGGGAACGTCTTTTCTGGTTATGTCTAGATGACAACCAAATGACTTGGTTTCGCCGAGACGTTGCTGACCGCCAGTTGAATTGGAAACAAGCCTGTACCGAAATCAAGAAGGAATACGGCAATCCATTCCACACGTATCTCAAATGCCATGAGCTTTTTGTCGCTCGTCCCCAAGCCAATGAAGCGATCCGTGTCTATGCCGAACGATGGATGTCATTAGCACACGAGGCAGGAAGAGCCAGCGGTCGTGACTTGACGTTCGATTTCATTTCGTCGTTGCCACCTTCGATCCGCGAAAAGATCTACCCAGTACTAGCAAGACAGTATGGTGTAGATTGGCCATCTGAAGTCACTGAGGTCGTGCAACTCATAATTTCTACATTGGGTGAATTCGTTGACAAGTTTCAAGACAACGGTAGTTATGCGAGCATCCATGCACCAGGAAAGAAACGTCGCATGGGTAATGAACACCTGTCTTCGTCCTCCTCATCGCCAGCAACAGCTTCTCGCCGTCCTCGTCATTACGGTGATTGTCCTGTCCATCCAAAAGGAAATCACTCGGCGACGGATTGCCACGTTCTCCAGCGCCAGCGGGAAGCAGTACAACAACAAGTCTGCAATAACCGGCAATCAACAGGTTCAGACAACCTATGTCGTTATTGTAAAAAAGTTCCATATGTCTTAGGCCATCGCTGCCAAGAATATTTTGATGCAAAAGGAAAAAAGAAGTCAGGAACGTCGACAACAATGGTGAGCAATCGCTCTGTACACATTTCCTCGTCTCCTTCCTCGTCTTCTTCTACTACACCATCAAAGCGGGATGAAGAAACACTTAATCACATTTCATTGGACGGAATGGATATTACAGGTAATTACATCAACCGCACAACACAAATAAATATTACACTGCAAGCAACAGATGACATTGACTCACTCATTGTTCCTATCACTGTACAGACTAAGCAAGTCTTCGGATTAGTCGACACAGGCGCCAACAAGTCTTTTATTACACCTACATGGTTACACAACATAGAGTCAATATCTGTACTTAAGATCAATAAAAACGCAGTAAAAAATATATCCATTACTTTAGCAGCAAAGGATGTAACAGCCTACCTTTTAGGTTTACTTGAAAATGTTGAACTACAGTACAATGGGAAAACATTCAAACATAATTTTTACATCATGGAATTATCCGGAACAACACCAGTCACCATTGGTCTGGATTTGATGTTTAAACTCGGAATTGGTATTACTGGTTTAGCCACATCATGGGAGCCACTGACACCAAACAATGAGAAACAAATTATTGATTTACCCGAACCTAATAATTCGCCATATGGCACAGAAGAACAAAGGAAACAGTTTTTACAAGCTATCCAACCTTCTCTTGATCGCAATGCACAAATTCCTAAACGCGCATTATGTACAATGCCTGAAGCAGTGGTCCGTCTTGATGTTCCAGAAGGTATCGTCTGCCATCGACGTCAGTACCCATTACCAATTGCTTTCAAGGATTTAATTGACGATCAGATCAAAACCTGGTTAGATGAGGGCATTATTGAACCTGCACCTGCTGGCACAGCATGGAATAGTCCCATCACACTAGCACCAAAGAAAGATCCTGTTACAGTTGCATATGATACAAACAAGCGTAGAATCTGTATGGATGTCCGCTTAATCAACCAGCATTTATTACAATGCGAACAACATCCACTTCCATTATTAAGTGATGTTATTGCAGCCATCCAAGGCAATGACAACAGCGGTAATTCAAATCGCACCGTCGTTACTACCTGCCTCGATGTAAAATCTGCTTTCACTTCTTTACCTCTCTATGAACCACATCGAGAACGAACTGCTTTCACAATTGAAGGACACATCCAATACCAGTTCCGAGGAGCTTGCTATGCATTACGTCATCTTTCTTCGGTATTTACTCGTTGTTTAACAGTTCTTCTTAGCGAGATGCCCTTCGTTCGTGCGTTCATTGATGACGTCATTATCTTCTCAAACAGCATAGAAGAACATGCTATCCATGTCGCCGCAGTAATTGACAAATTAACTGAGGTAAATTTCCGCATCAATCATGACAAAGCCGTATATGCACAACGTTGTGTCTACTTACTTGGCCACTGTGTAACCACCGAAGGTGTATCACTGGATAAACGCAAAGTATGCAACATCCAAAATATCCCTACACCTACAACTGGCAAAGCTATAGCTGCCTTCTGTGGTACCATTAATTACATGCGCTCTTACCTACCAAAAGTCTCTGAAGTTATGGCACCTTTAGACCGACTTCGCAATGCCAAATCTTTAAAAGGTTTATGGACACAAAAAGAACAACACAGTTTTGACACGTTAAAGAAAATGCTACTTGAAGCTCCCATCCTGCGCTTTCCCGATTTATCACACCCTTTTCAGGTTGCAACTGACGCTTCAAATACCGGAATCGCTGCAGCACTTTTCCAAGTCATAGATGGTGAAACACGTCATATTGCTTTCATGGCTAGAGCACTCTCCAAGTCAGAAAGATCCTATAGCACTACATGACGTGAGCTCAGAGCTATTATATTTGCACTTGACAAATTCCACAAATATTTATATGGCAAACCGTTTAAATTATACACGGATCACAAAGCATTGACCTTCCTCCATACACAAAAAATAGCCAACGCTATGATGATCAGTTGGTTTGACACCATCTTACAATACGACTTTGAAATTATTCACCTACCTACCATGATTAGATAACATCCTTCCTGATCAATTATCTCGCCTTTTTCACATCGATGAAAAAGAGCTGGAAGGGGGTAGTGCTACGCAAATTCATACAAATAATAACACTGTACAAAATAAGACTCTCACAGTAAACACACAGACAAGTAATAGCACTGACAACATAGATGATGACATCTATTTTGAACCACCCAAACATGAAAGACTGGAATTACTCAAAAAAGCACATGCATTTGGTCACTTTGGCGCTGAAGCTATCACAAAAGCACTACACAATGATGGTTTAAAATGGAACAATATGTACAAAGAAGCCGCACACATTGTAAAAAGCTGCCCTGAACGCCAGCGATTCAACATCACCAAGAAAGGTTATAACCCTTTGAGACCTCTTCATGCATTCTATCCGGGTGATCATTGGACAATTGATCTTGCAAGCGGCTTCGGCACAAGCCATCGCGGAAACAATTATCTCTTAGTCATGGTAGACGTATGCACACGTTTTTGTGTTTTACACGCACTTCCTGATAAAACATCAGACACTGTCGTTCAAGCAGTCATCGACACATTTTGCTTAGTGGGCTTTTGCCGTTATCTCAGCAGTGATAATGGTACTGAATTCAAGAACCAACTAATGACTCATCTTCGAGAAGCCTCTGGATTCGACCAAAGACTTTCTACGCCTTTTCACCCAAGAGCTCAGGGATTGGCCGAAAGATTTGTGCAAACAACTGTTAACATCATCCACAAGTATACAACAGGAGCAGTTAGAGACTGGGACTTAT
The DNA here is from genome assembly GCF_025766255.1 of Zychaea mexicana. NCBI lineage: Eukaryota > Fungi > Mucoromycota > Mucoromycetes > Mucorales > Lichtheimiaceae > Zychaea > Zychaea mexicana. Next base: position 305,328 of record NW_026516712.1, read on the forward strand.
ATGTCAAACCAGCACAATTAGCCCTTAACAACAAAGTTGCCAATAAACATGGTTCTACACCATTTGCTCTTATGTTCAATAGAACAATGAACGGTTTCAGGGACTATAGCAAAGAACAGATCCCGCGGCCACTCACAGAAGATGAGCTGCAAAACCGCATTGAACAAATGACAAACATTGTCTTTCCTGCAATTTCGGAAAGAGCAAAGGCACTGGATGATATTAAAAAAGGCAAATACAATGCCAAGTTCAGAATCACCGATTATCCCATCGGGAGCACGGTCATGGTCATTGATGAATTACGCAGTAAGAAGATGGATCCAAGATATGAAGGACCATATACTGTAGTACGCAAAACCAAAGGTGGTTCTTATGTCCTTAGAGATGAACAGGGTCTATTAACTTCTCGTAACTACGCACCCTCACAAATGAAACTCCTATCACAGGATGAATTAATTGACACAGAAGAAGCATTTGAAGAAAACGGTAAATATTACACCGTACAGTCAATTGTAGACCACAAAGAGCTTGCACCAGGCAAATATCAATACCGGGTTAGATGGAAAGATTATACACCTGATGACGATTCCTGGGAACCAGCAGAAGCATTTAATAGTCCACAACCAATCATGAAATATTGGGAACGTGTTGGTATCACACCACCGAAGCAAAGCAAAATACAAACTGCATTACCTGTGACGCACATCCCACAGCAATCACAACGTAAAGCAAAAGGAACTATTTCCAAACGTCAAGAGGGTTCCACACCACCTACACCATCTACTAGACGCAGTAAGCGTTTACGCACACGTTGCTAAGCACATTCTTCACAGAATAATGTTTAACCTGGAAGGGGGTGATGTGGTGAACCACATTAATACACTGCTTAAGATATCAACAATAAGATATTCGGTTAAACATTATAGCACACACGTACGAACACTACGGCATTTCGGCTAAACACTATTGAATAAAATCTCTCACTCAGATGATCCACCTTACGTGAACAGGACAATGAACCTATCAACAGGTACCTCGGCCATTACATCAGCTAACGCCGGTTTCAAAGATGTGCCCGATTAACATAGCGACTTCAATAGAAGTTCTGATACGTCCTTGATCCATCCTCTATCACATAGTTTATCCATTAGTCGGATGAATTGATATCGCCGTCTTAATAGCTAGAATATAAAAGAGCTTTATCTTTTGTTGGAATAAAACATCATCTCAAAGATACTTAATCTTGTCCCTTATTATCTTTATTAAAGCTCTATCATCACAAAGGGTAAGAAGCAACGTAATAGACACAGAATATTAATAGTATTATGACATTGATAATATGCGATTTTAGAACGTAAGGAGGTAGACAGTCGCGGACATGTTGTTAGGCTTTTATTCGACGTGCATAAATCTGTTACTATCATACTTCTGCTTTATCAAATGGGAGCATCATATCTGCAAAAAATAAAAAGGAGATTCACTGTTTGTATGATGGTCCAAACCTTAAATATATACAAATTTTGAGTATATAGGACAGCCTTTTTCAATGCGCGCATACTGTATTTCTATCTCTCTTTTCTTCTATACTTTTTTGTGATGGGAATAGTAGAAAAGGCCAGTCTAAAAGCTTACACTCGTTAAAAAGAGTGTATCAAAGTGCGCAACAAGATAGTACAAGCACCTACAGCCGAGGAGCTAAAAGAATCACTAGAAGGGCTACACTCGTTGACAGAAGGTATCAAGAAATCCATATACCGAAATTTTGTCCAAGTGAGCGTAAGTATTAGTCTCAAAGATGGACTGCCTAAGTCTAAAATCATCACAAGATCGAAGCATTGATTATACAGCTGAATAAACACTACCAAAACAAAAGGAACATGTAGAATATATTTACGCGTAACTATAAATATGCAGATGATACAATGATGTGTTTATACTGAAGCAGTGAGCATAGACGTATTACCACTCACTTGTTGTTGGAGTATTTTGCAAACATGCGTGTAATAAAAATCGTTACTTGGTTTGTGATACTGTACTATTCGCGCCGAACTTCTTTATCAATATGAGTGCATGCAGACCTGCTTGGAAAAATCCTTCTGAGCTTATACTACATACCATTATGCCTATACAAACACGTTCCCAAACACACCCCTAAACACACTCAAATCAAAGCATATCCCCTCGTTCAGAGAGCACCGAAAAGTTTAAAGGCGACCTTCAAAAAAAGCTGAATTCCGTACTAGACAGCAAGTCAAACAATTGGCAAAGACTATTAAGGAATTGAAAATACGTAACTCCAAGGATTCTGGTACATAACTATAGTTTTTTTCATACCAAAATTATTGATCTTA